>NC_134037.1:45169343-45501430 GCF_965140245.1 Athene noctua | reverse complement strand
GTAGTGATGTGAGAGCTAATTAAATTTAGGCTTATTTGAAAGTGTCAGAATGATGTGGGATGAAGAAGCCTATTTTAATAACAGGTAGTCTCCCAGTTTCAAGTTGTACTTGTAAGACTGGCATTTGTCTCCACGTTTTATAATCACATTTTATAAACGTGAAAAAAATGTGACTGCTGGTACGTTCTTTGATTACCCACTGATGTAGTTTGCAGGTTTTGGTCAACTACTTATTTCATTTTACTGAATTAACTCGTTGATATCGTAGTTTATATGTACACACACTCCAACCATTTTCCTATTTATTTCATTGACTGCATGAAATTAAATTACTCTGAAGCTCATGCTGGATATTATCAACTGTGTTAAAATTTCCAGTCCCAAGTTTCATAGCAGTGCTGCTGTGTTTCGCTCCAACATGCAATCAGTTTGGAATTCCTTCCCATTGACAACTGGTACCACTTGTCATGCAAGGCTTAAACTTCTCTTGCCTGGAAAGATCTAAAACCCAAATGTAATTATCATTAACACTTTTATCTTTATGATTGCTTTAACAATACGAATGCTCTCAGCTGCTTGAACTTGCCTGCCCTAGCATACCTGTGGAAAGAAGGCTCTTCATCTCAGTGGGGCTTTCAGGAGACACACTTTAATCAGCTATGTACATTCTAATGGCCAAAATATTTTTAAAGTTATTTTGAAATCTCCTTGCTTTTTCCTTAAATATTCTTTAGTTAGAATCTCAAATACTATCAGCTTGCTGTGAGCAGACACGCAGGCCGCTGCTGGAGGTCCAGCAGTTCAAGAAGGCATGTGCAGAGCACCCAGGCTCAGCAAGGTCAAGTAATGGGGAATTTTGGCTGTGTCCCCCAGGAAGACGTGTCCCCCAGGAGGCAGCTGGTCATTCCTATGCTGCCCAGTCATGCTGCTCAGCAAGGGTGGCTGGTAAGCAGCTGGAGACGAGGTGTGGAGACTGGCTGGGAAGTGAAGTTTGACTCCTTCCCTGATCTTCTCCCTTGAGACTCTAGTATCACTGCTAATAATGCAAGAAATCAGTTGTCTCTTAATGTAGGTGGTTGAGGTGAATGTTGGTTTTTGCATTCTCACTTAAAATTCTAATTATTGCAAGTTCTAGAATTAGAAAAGTCATTATTCTCCAAAATGGCATTTGTTGGATATTATTGCATTTTCTCTCTTCATTCAGCTAAACAGTGTTGCTTAAAAACTCTTTTTTAAGTCTGGTAGTTGCAAGAAACTAATTAGTATTTGTGTCAGAGCAAGCTTACTTTGTTATACTTAAACATTGGCCTTTAAACTACGGATATTTAGAACTGCTGAATAATAGTCTTAAGCAGTTAGTCTGTGAAAATCTTGTATTGCCAGTTTAAATAAATCGTAAAATTGGTATAGCCTAGGTTGATAGCCTTGGCTGTTTAGCTGATAAATTTTATTCCAAACATAACAATACAGACAATAATAATAACTTGATTGCTTTCTAAGCGTAGTTGGATGATCTCCCATTCCATTTAAATACAATATTCAGCAGCAGTGACCATACAATATTTCCCATTTCAAATCCTTAATTTCAAAAGTTTACAATTTTCCATTTTTCAAATTAAATTAGGGATCTTCTACTACTGACCCATCCTAATGCCACTTCTAATTTCAAAGTATGAATTATTTCTATGGAAAAATATTTCTGATGGAGAATTCCAAATCAAGTTCTACCACCAGTTCTACCCTCTCCCTCTAAGCCAGGACTCCCACAGCTTTGCCAAAGAACAGCGAGGACTCAATTCTGACAGTCAGAGTACTTGTGTCATGAGTAACTTAATGTACTCTATCAGCCAATTTATTGGAATACACACATTCCTAAAGCTCTTCATATACTCAAACGATTTCAGGATTGATGCCTTCATTCAGCATAACCTTAATTTTGAGGAAGGTATTTCTTCTTCTGTAGTTTAAGCCAATGGAAAACTTCACTGAAATCCTATTCTGTCAGAATATGCAGTTCTACTGAAATCACAGTGCTCCACAAAACTGAATCTTGCTTAAGTCTTAGTTCGAAAGACAAACCACAGTAAAAGAAATACTCACTTTTTTTTTTTTTTTTTTTTTCCTGATATGTTGGAACGTGTATTACAATATTTTACATTTCAGTCTATCCAAAACAAATTGGGGTAGAAACTTGTCTTTTGAGGAGTTCTAATTTTGCCTCTTTCATTTCAAAAGGAGATATTTGTAGTTTCAAACACCTCTGAAATGTCACCCTGAGAAGCAGAGAAAGCTGGCTTTGTTGATTTATGAGCCTGCTTCACCCCGTGATGTCTGGCATGGTCTACTTGCCACCTGCATCCATCTGTCCTTGGTTAGTAATCTGCTTTGGGTACTGCTGTTGGTACCTGACTTCCTAAGATGTGGTGACTCATCTGAAGAAAGTCTTTGAACATAAAGAGAGTTAATGCTGCTTAATTATTTAGAAGCTATTTAAAAATATTTTGAACTCCTACCCAGTATCTTCATCTGGGGTGAAGCAAACTGGTGAAAAAAACTTCAGGAGAAACTGTGGGGAAATGTAAAGACAGAAATGTAACCATGACGCTTAGTGAGTACTTTATTGTAAGTACTAGCAGTTTTCAATCAAAGTAGCTTAAAATCTCCAATTTGAATCATAGTTCAAAGCAATAAGAAAGACATCATGTATTAGATTACTCTAATCATGGACTATATTTATGCTTTTTAGCTATTTTCTTAAAGAATATTTGAACATCAGCCACTCTTAACCAGTAAAGCACACTAATCAACAAATATAAGCATTAGACAAAATTTGATACTGTTTTTTGCTAATCACAAACAAGTCTGCATCTGTCATGTGCTCAGATTTTTAATTTGTGCATTTTAATATGAAAAATTACAATTAATGTTTTAATGTTAGCTAGATGATTTAGAGTGGAATTTGATCTACAATTAAAGTCCAGAAAATATTTTCTAGGATTGTTTTATCAGGTAAATAAACCAATAATAAAAGTGCTAGATAAATATAAAATTTAAAAAATACATTCCATATTTAAAATAAACCCACACTCATTTTCTAAATAAAAAATAATAATTTTGAATGAAGTATATGTTTTACATCATTCTGTCCTTTGAAGTTTAGACCTTATAGATCCCCATCTCTCACTTCCCTTCTAACACTGAAATGGGAAAACAGGTTTTCCTGCAATTTAAGTTCTAACATATTTTCTCAGTTTGAATCTGCTGTAGCTGCTGTCCTGGATAAACTAAAAGGAAGAAGACATCTGCAGAAAAAACAAGAGACCTTTGAACAGCTGGAGTATCACTTAAATATTCATTTCAGTGTTCAGTTGGTGGCTTCCCTTAGTTCAGTAGCTTTACTTACATAGTAGATTTACATTGTATTATAAAACAGTCACAATAGCTTTAAGCTGATTTTTTTTTTTTTTCCCCAAAAAGAGTAATGGGCGTAATTTATACAAAATAAGCCATTATACTTAAAAATCTATTATGAATAATAGATTCTTATTTTTTACTTATTTCATTTGTTTTCTGACATTTTCTGCTGCTGAGTGGCAGACATTAGGGGTATAAAACCACATCCCCAACATAAGCATTGGAATGTTTTAATTTAGACAGGTATGGGAGTTCATGGTTAAACCACTGTCTACTCAAAAGACAAAATGTAGCATTGTGTGGTAATGAAATATGAGCAAGTATGAGGCTGCTCATGGATTATATATGTACTGCAGAACCAAATATCTGCCAACATAGGATTAACAGTCTCCCTATAAAATTTAAAATTTAAAATTAAAAAAAAAAAAAAAAAGACCTTTTTTTAAAACAAAAGAAAAATATTTGTGTGTTATTAATTCATTTCTCTCTGCTCCAGTTTGTGAAATACAAACATGCATTTTCAGTAAGATATCCTTGAAGGACTAAATGTCTCTGGGGACTGGTAATCACATTTTTGGAGCCTTTCACCTCTAGTTCACTGATTCAAATACAGCCAACATGCAGTAGTGATGGAAAATCATTGCGATTTGAAAGCTGGTTTGTGGCCTGTGTGAAATGAACTTGTTGTTTCACTCCATTTCTTAAGGGATCTGGAAAATGCACTTGGCACTTCTGAAGGCACCAGTGCTGAGAATGCCGAGCTCCTTGCAGGATCCAGCCAGATCCCTGCTAAGCCTCAAAGTGGGGCTGGTTACTCTGAGGATGGCAGAGGCTGAGGCTAACAAATAAAATCCTATTCCAGGCAGGTTTCCTCTGTATGCTGACCACTTGGAGCAAAGAGATCCTCAGTGGGGAAATATTTTCTTCATGTCGAGTACCCAGCCAAGCTGGGCTGCAACAGCAACTCAGTGTGGGGTCACTGCATTGCACTGCTACTTTCTATGCTCCATAAATTCTGGGTAAAAACAGAGTTTCCTTTTCCATTTCTGCCAATCTGGTACTTTTCATTAGCATTATATATACTTAATTTAGGAGGAAAAACTGCAGAAAGACACCACAGAAATTACCGTTCTTTTGAGGATAAAAGTGCGTTAGTGCCTTCTTTTACACAGAGGTATATACCTAGTTAGGAACAGTTAATAAATTGTCCCTTGTCAAGATCATACCTACTATATTCTAGAAAACCTATCTGACAACAGTTTTTCTCATTAGCTACAAATTACCTCAGTTCTATGTTTCCCAGTGAAGGCTTTAAATTGTCTCTTTTACAAGTTCATTTTCTTCACATTAGGGACTTTTCTTTACAAGAGGTATATCTCTTTTTAAGAAAATGTAGCATACAAAAATACATCATTTTTTCTGAACATTTAATATGTTGTATTACGAGCCTCCTCAGAGGAAAGAAAGGTCTATCTTCATTAACAACTAAATATAAAGTGGAGAAATTAAAACATTCAGATGTCATGTTAGCTATATACATTGTCTTCTATGATGTCACATTTGATTTTCTTTTTTTATGACTTTGACAGCATCATATTAAAAATTTGATTGCACAATGACAGTAGAGGCTTTGAATTATTCAGTTTATGAGTGCACTCTTGCAGGAAGACTATTTTGTACTTCTTGCCATTTCTGAAAAATTGACATTTAAAAACATGTAAAAGGAAAGGGAAAATGATTGCTAATAACTAATTAATAACTCAAGCTTGGCAAAGGTAACCTCATTTTAATAGTATAGCACACAAATTAAAACCAGATTAAATATAACATGCAACGTGTTTCAAAAGTCACTTGAAACATAATTCTCAGGGTGACATTTTGGCCCCAGTGAAATCAATGGCAAGACTCCAGTTCAGTGGAGCCAGCACTTCCTCCTAACCAAAGAAATCCCATACATTTCCAATCTGGTTTTAGTAACTATCTGTCAGAATTCTTGTGGTACTTAATTAAATTAGCTTTAATTTTTCCCTTTTCTTAGAATCTGCTCCAGCTATTAATGCTTAGTGAAGTCACTGGGCTTTTTTCCATTCGACTCCCATAAGGGAGTCAGAACTCTTGGGTAATTTTTGCAGTAGTCTTTACAGGTTTATACTGTGTATTTTCCTGTGATAACTGGTTTTGCCAGGTTTTGGTTTTTTTTTTTCCATTTTACCTCTGTCTAATGTTAAATAAGTGCAATCTGTTGGTTCATTTATATCAAATAACTTGAGCTGTAGCCCTTTTCAGACTGACCAGATTTGTCTTTCTTCATTACAATTTAAGGTTATTTTAAAATCACTAAGAATATTTTTAAATCACTAAATTTGGAAACATCTGCTCTCCAGCTTGATTAAATTCAGCTAGTCCTTTCATATCAGAACCATAAAACAAATAATGCCATTTTAAGAAACGTGCTATTACCACCATGCAAAATGAAATTTTAGTGGTATCAGATATGAAAATATAATTCAAATTCAAATCCTTTTCCCAGTAAACATAACTATTGTTTAGCTAGTTGGTCCCAGTAAAACTGCCCCTAGCTGTATATACATTATTCTTTCTTGCAAGGTTTATCTCAGCTGAGCTGTCTGGTCAGGTAAGAACTATAGGCTTGAGTACAGCTTGAAAGGGTAAAGCTTGAAATATTCCATACACGACACGAATAAATCCTTCCAGGTATGGCAATGGGGAAAAAATACAAATGATCTTGTCATGTACTGGTTCCTCAAAAATGGTTAGCAGAGATGTCTTTGATTCTGCTTACAGCAGTGCCTGGGGAGAATCCCATACTGATTTAGCTGGGATCAGAATCGTGACCACAGTTATACCAGAAATGTGCTGATATGCCCTCAGAAATATCCGAGGTTTGTTCAAGAGTTTAGTTTGTCATTAAAAATATATTTTTTGCTGTTCTTCATCTCTCTTCCAATATCTCTCTGTTCCAATTTGAAGATGACAAGAGTGCCTGTTTTCATTATAAGCAATGAAAATTAGTTACGGATCACTTACACTACATTATTTTAGTTCACCTATTTAACCTGAATCTAGTCTGTTTCAACACATGAATCATCCTGGGACAGCATTTTTTCATTCTTAAATGAACCATTGCACACTCGTGTTGCTTTTCTACTAAGACAAATTTATTTGAAAATGTACAATTGGACACAAGATACGACAATTCAGTAAAATTTCATCCTGCAATATCAATATCAGTCTGCAAATATTTGCTGGAAATAAAAATGGGAGCCTCCAGAACAAAATCCTTCTGTCCTTATCATTTACTGCTCAACCTCTACTCAAGCAAACTTTAGCTGAAGACAACAAATGGTACCTATAGAAGCACAGATTAAAAACTGCAAAATAATATAGCCCTCTACTGATTTCATGTGTTTTTAACATCCACCCTCAGAAAAGGCTTCACAGTTTAAACACTGTGTCCAAAAAACCACTATTGATTAAACTGAAATCAGAATCAGAGTGTTCCCCTTACAACTCTTTGTGGTTTGACTGAGAACAGGGTGACCATTACAGGTGACAGAGAAACTTATTTCCATAATAACCTTTAAATCTTATTGTTTCAAACTGCGACCAGCTGTGGCAGTTAAGATGTGATGAAATCTTTCTGATGAGTCTTATGCAGATTCCTCTCTGTATCACAAGAAGAAAACTCATCATCTTGTACAGAAAATCTAAATCTACAGAATTACAGGCTTTCCCCTCCCACAAATGTGTGTTGTATGCAGAAGTGCTTGAAACCCTTTACCCAGTGTAATGCAGGACTAAGATGTCTTCTGTAAGTGAGATACTATGAAAAAGTAGAAGTGAAACACATGAAAAAGAAAACCACAAAGCCAAGCAAAAACTCCAACAAAATTTAACAAAAAGCAGGAATTATGGAAAAAAAAAAAATGTTTTCCCCCAGCCTCCTTCAGTCTTAAGTGTTATCACAGCACCAGCTTCTGGAGAAGGGAGTGAAGATTTAGTGTGAATCTTATATTCGTACTTGTTGGCTATTTGGCAAAAAGGCAAGAGGTTGCTCTTTTTTTTTTTTTTTTTTTTTTTCTTTTTAAAGGCACTTTCCAGGTCTTTAACATTATTCTAAGCCAGAGATGCTAAATAAGAGGGAAGCGCTGCTGCCATAACAACACTGCGACAGGGAACTATTGGGATACAGATAGTTACTACACTACCTACAACCAACCGTGTGCATCATGACACATAAAAAACAGAAAACGCTTCTCAACCTCAGCATCCCATCATCTGCACGCTCGGCTATGGGCAACGACAGCAAAACGAGCACAGACTTCTGCCCCCCCCCCCCCCCCCAGTCCCCCCCCCCCCCCTCCGCACCATACACCGTCCAAGCTTTAGTCTTTATTTAATTCATTATTTCCTGGGGGGATCGTCAGAAAAGTCCATCTGAGCGCTGAGTCCCGCCCGAAGCCGCCCCCCGTGCCCCGCGGGAAGGGCCGCGCTCCGCTGCACCCGGCGGCCCCGGGAGGGGGACCGGGACCCGCCGCCGCCCCCCGGGGGGGGACTCCGGGGACGCCGCCAACTCTGCTGAGCCGGGTCCACCCCGCCTTCAAACGGTCCCTTGCAAAAGTTAAGGCGCTGCCCCCTCCCCCGAGCCGCCCCGGGCGGGGGGGCTGCGGACGGCTCCTGGCCCCGGTTGAGGAGCGGGGCTGTCGGGGTATCTGTGCGTGTGCGAGACCCCCGTGGGAGTGGGCAGCGGTGCCCGGGAGGGACAGCAGGGCAGGAGCCCCCTCACCCCCCACCCCCCCCGCGAAGCCCCGGGGACCCCCCTGCTGCCCCGCGGACCTTCCGCCGCCGCGGGGAGGGCGCGAGCCCGGGCCAGGACCCTCCGTTCCCCCGCGGGCGGGGGCAGGGTGAGCGCGGTGCCTCCCGCCGCCACCCCCGGCTCCCCCCGCGCTCGTCCCCGGGGCCGCCCCGGGATGGGAGGCGCGGGGGAAGGAAGGGGGGAGGGAGGGGATGCACGGCAGGTGCTTTTACCGGGGGGGGGGCCAGGGCCCGGTGACTCACCCGTCCGAGGCGGGGGCTGCGGGTAGCGCGGCGGCGGCGCTGCCCCCGGGGCGCGGGGGGCGGCGGGGCAGGAGCAGCAGCGGGCGCGGGAGCAGGGGCGAGCGGCGGGGCCCGGGCTGCTCCTGGGCGCGCTCTCGCTGCCCATCCCCGGCGCTGCCGCCGCCGCCGGAGGAGGAGGAGGAGGATGCGAGGGAGAGTCAGCCCCGGGCGCGGGCACGCGCAGCGGCGGAGGAGGGGGGGCGGGGAGCGGCGCGGGGGCGCGCAGCGAAGGGGGAGCAGCTGGGAAGCGCGGGCGCTCGCTCCCGCAGCCCTCCGTCCCTCGGCCCTTCGTCTCTTCGTCCCTCAGCACTCATATTCTCATCCTTGCATCCCTTCTCCCTCATTTTCTCGTCCTTGCATCCCGCGTCCTCCCATCCCTCCATCCTTCACCCCTCCATCTTTCCATCCGTCCATCCCTCACCCCTCCATCCCTCCACCCCTTATCCCTACATCCCTCATCCATCCATCTATCCCGCCATTCCTCCCTCCCTCCCTTCCTCCTCTCCCTCGGCCGCCGAGCCGCGGACCCTTCCGCGGTCCGGTTTTCTCCGCCTCCCCTATACTCCCCCGTCCTCCGCCGCGGGGTGGCCCCGGAGCCCCCCGGGGCCGCGGCGGGCGCGCAGGCAGAGCCGGTGGGCGCGGGCGCGCTGCTGCCCCGCCGGCGCGTCCCCGCGGCGCGTTTCCCCCCCCGGAAGGGCGATCTGCTCCTCTGAAGGGCAGGAGGTCCCCAGCCCCGCTTCCGCGACCCCCCCAACGCCGAGGGGAGAAGCGCTTCTAGCGCTTGCCTATCCTGCTCTTCCTTTTTTCTTTCTTTTTTTCCCACCCGGCAGGAGAAAACAAAACCGTACTGTGATGGGGAAAAAAGGCGGTAAACAAGGGGAAAACATATAGAGGACGATAAGCATTGACTGGCTGAGAGATAAGCCATACACCGGAGTAGTTCTTAAAAGCAGTCTTTCAAGCCTGCTCCCGAAACCTTCCCGGATGTTTATTTAGGATCAAGAGTAATTATTTTAACATTAAAAATAAAAGAAGCAACAGCCCAAAGTGTATCGTGTAAACAGGAGACCTGTAAATCAAGTATGTCAAATAAAGAAGCACACAAAACACCGGCTACCAACTCTCTATCCTTGCTCTGAACTCTCCCTGCATTATATAATGTTGATAAACTGCTGCGAGTACATTTGGGGAAAAGATATAGCGATGATGAGAACATAGCACTATATTAGAGTACATTAGTAGCCTTACCTGCCAAGTAGTTGTTTCAGAGGTTCATCTGTGTGTTTCTCATTAGCCTTCCAAGTAAACAATTTACTAGATGCTCAATGCAGACATATGATTCCCTGGTGTCAGTGTCTCTGTCCTAGACGTTTCTGAATGGCTTGTGGATTATTAATTTACTATGCTCTTCTGCTCTGCCTTGTACCAAGAGCTGTGCAGGTATCAACAGCTCCCACTTGTGAAGCGAGGGAAGAGAGAGATTGGGTAGATTTCCACACAGCTTTACATTTCAAACTGCTGATTTGCTGTAAGGGCTACAGTCACTTAAGAGAATTGGTCTGGTCTTCTAACACATTCATTCCAAAAGAGACCCCTGACCCAAAGTTCACTAAAGACAGCACAAATATTTCTATAACCATGGTGGGAACTGGTTCAGCTCTGAGTTCACTGGTGGCATGAAGGTATTTCTGAGTGCCACAATTCTAGTAAGAGCTAGTAAGAACTAGTAAGAACTCACTGGGAAAAAGAAAAAATACTAAGATGGGCATCTTTTTCTTAAAGCATTGAGAGAAGGTCAGGAGACTTCTGCTCCCCTGCAGCCATTGGCAAAAATATGTTCTAGAAGGCAGATTACAGCCCCTGGCTGCAGGATGTCTTCTAGTCTCCATAGGCTCAAACAAGCCACAAAATACAGTAGGCAAGGGGAGGGAAAGAGGGGACACTGCAAAATTTTTAGGTCCAATTTTGTGCATCTCTAAAGCCAGTAGGAGCAGGACTCAATGCTGCTCTCAAGAAGATTCTTAAATTAATCTTTCAGTGGTTTTCTCTTCTCCCGTCTCAGTCCTGGGGTTAGATCTGAGCATCCCTTTATCTTACAGATTTCTGTGCTAGGAAAATAAGGAGATGATTGGTGGCACCTAACATTGCTTCAGTAGTGGCAAATCAACCCTGATGAATTTGGTTTCCTTCTACAATGGGGTTACAGCATTAGTGGATAAGGGAAGAGCAACTGATGTCATCTACCTGGACCTGTGCAAATCTTTTGACACTGTCCTGCATAACATCAATCTTTCTACAGATTTTATGGATGGACCACTTGGTGGATAAGGAATTGGCTGGATGGTCACACTCAGAGTTGCAATCAATGGCTCGATATCCAAGTGGAGAGCGGTGATGAGTGGCGTTCCCCAGGAGTTGGTATTGGGACTGGTGCTGTTTAACATCTCTGTCAGTGACACAGACAACAGGATTGAGTGCACCCTCAGCAAATTTGCCAAAGACACCAAGCTGTGTGGTGTGATTGACAGGCTGGAGGGAAGGGATGTGCCATCCAGAGGGACCTTGACAGTCTTGAGAGGTGGGCCCGTGCAAAACCTCATGAAGTCCAACAAGGCCAAGTGCAAGGTCCTGCACTTGGGTCAGGGCAATCCCAAGCACAAATACAGGCTGGGCAATGAGTGGATTGAGAGCAGCGCTGCAGAGAAGGACATGGGGATATTGATGGATGGAAAACCATGAGGCAGCAATCTGCACTCACAGTCTAGAAAGCCAACCATATCCTGGGCTGCATCAAGAGAAGTGTGACTAGCAGGTCGCGGGAGGTGATTCTTTCTGTCTGCTCTGCTCTCATGAGACCCCACCTGGAGTCCTGTGTTCAGCTCTGGGGCCCCCAACTTATGAAGGACATGGACCTGCTCGAGTGGGTCCACAGGAGGCCACAAAGATGGTCAGGGGGCTGGAGCACCTCCCTTATGAGGACAGGCTGAGAGAGTTGGGGTTGTTCAGCCTGGAGAAGAGAAGGCTCCAGGGAGACCTTATAGTGGCCTTCCAGTACTTAAAGGGGGCTACAGGAAAGTTGGAGAGGGACTCATCATCAGGGAGTATAGTGATAGGACAAGGCGTAACTGAAAGAGGGTAGATTTAGATTATCTATAAGGAAGAAATTCTTTACTGTGTGGTTGGTGAGACACTGGCACAGGTTTCCCAGAGAAGCTGTGGCTGCTCCCTCCCTGGCAGTGTTCAAGGCCAGGTTGGACGGGGCTTTGAGCAGCCTGGTCTAGAGGAAGGTGTCCCTGCCCATGGAAAGGGGGGTGGAACTAGGTGATCTTTAAGGTCTCTTCCAACCTAAACCATTCTGTGATTCATTCTGTTTCCTCTGTACTTGTCCCCGCCCTCCATCCTTCTCCCACAAGGACTATAGACTACTAAGAGAGAGAGTAGTGAGCAAAGGGAAGGGAAAATGGTTCAGCGGGAAAGATTTGGACTCTGTATAGATAATGACATCTCTGAGCAAGAACTTATCCAGCATGAATGGCACAGAAATTGGCTGCTTTTTTTTTTTTTTTTTTTTAACATAGTACAGGGGTTTAGTATATTTAAAGCAGTTTTTAATATAGTTAATTTTCTTGTTCCTTTCTTGCTCAGTAGTGGCTGATGAACAGCTTCAGTAGGGATAACTGAGACCAGGTGTAATAGTAGCTTGGTATTATAGTTAGAGTGATTCCCAAGAAATGGGAGACTGAGTGTTAACGTTTTTTTCTCTGAGATTCAGAATAGGAAATAAACCGCTGAGGTCCTGTCTGTTCTCAGATGAATGACTTTAGCTCTCTCCTAGCTTTGACTACAAATTTAGTCTGCATCAAAGCAAGCACATATATGCCCACAGATTTTTATTTTTTTTTTCCATGAAAATTATTTCATCGGAATTTTGTCAGTTCTTCAGGAAATTACAGGGCTCTTTTCAGATTCTTGCCTGGTCTTTATATATATGTACAAAGATTTATGTTTATGTACAAGGATTTATCAAGATTTTCTGGTTTTAAATTATAGCAGCATTTGTTTTATGTCGAATACAAACATTAACCCTTACATTTCAGAGTCATTGTAGTGAACTGGTTTATTCTTAGATATGAGGTGGCATCTCTTCTATAAAACCTTTGTGTGAGTGCAGTAAACGTGTTTTTTTCATTGGAGAGAAAATGTAAGCCTTTTTTGATTATACCATTGCTACATAAATTGCCTTTGCAAAATCCGGTTGCTGAGCTTGCCACCTTAGACTCAAAATATGCTATGTTGTTTTCTGAAGGTTCCAAATATTTTCTGAGAGCACAGTTTGATAAAAGGTCTCATTCACATAACAGAAATCATGTGGATATTAATAGATTTTTTTTAAAAAAAATTAGATATTCTTTTTTTATGCAGAATATTGTAAAGGTCAAAAGAAACAGAACGAAATTACAAAAATAAACCAAAATGAAACAATCCCCTCTCCAAACTGTTCCCCCAACCCCAAAGTAATTATTTACCAAAATAATGTTAAAAAAAAATTTTTTACCTAAGATGGTCTGGATGTTTATGTGAGGCATGTTTTTTTAAAGAACATTTAAGCACTAGGTAAAAACTGACATGCAGTACTGAAACATGTGCTTTTCCGCTGATGTTTCCATAAAGTTTGTCCCACCAGTGCTTGCAGGGACAGGGCTTATCTTTTCATCTGCATTCATTGTCGAGAACCCAGAACCTGTGCTGATGGGAGTCCTGTGTGCACTTTCCTATTTGTAATTGACTGTTGGCTTGGGGGTTAACAGCACCATTTAAAATCTATCATCCTTTGACTTACTGTTCTTGACTTTCATTAGTTATGTTTTGCCTTAAACTTGGCCCTGATTCTACAGCTGGATTGACTAACGCCAGTACCTGGTGCTGTGCAATCAGCCTTAATGACCTTGATGAGCGCAGTGGCCCGTTGCAGTTTGCAGGGTTGTGGGATGAGGAGTACATCCTAGATCCAGACAGGAACTGTGTTGTACAGTGAGAGCTGAACCCAGGGCGAGGCTTTGGATATGATTAAGATAAAAAAATATAAAAAAATATTATTACTAATATTTCAATCTGAGAAAGAACTGTATGTCCTCAGTTTTTACTTTACAGCAGGTTGAACACATTTAACTCTGACATCTGAGTGGTTTAAGTCTCCATTCTTAGGCACAGTTATAACATCTGCTAATGCCTTTATTTTAGAGAAAATAAAATAAATCACATTAAAATATCTTATGTGCCAAAGTGTAGCTACTGGTCTTTATTATAGCTTTAATTTATTCACAGAATATTTTATTTGCTCCATATGTTTTATCAAGGAAAAATAAAGATTAAGTGAGATGAAGTAATCTATGGTAAACTGGGGTGGTTTTTGTTTTGTTTTGTTCTTGTGTGTGTGTGTTCACAATGCCATTTTTATTGAGTAAGGCTGCTTGCTAAACAGCAGTTTCACATTATACAGGACAACCAGATTTAAAATTTAAAATTAAATGCCTTTGCACTATGGCTCATAGGACTGATCCTGAGAAAAGTGTTTTGCTCTAACAAGCCAAGATAAAGCAAGGGCTTCACTCATGAATCCAAACTGGTCTGCAAGACATGATTTGCTGCATCTAAGCCTCACTCTCCACTGAGAAAAAAAAGAATGGCTGTGAAAAGTACAGCTTCTCTAGTTAAGACTTTCTGTCATTAATTTCTTAACAGATTTGATTGTCTTATACCAAACACAAAAAACTTCACAGGTAAGCTTCTATCAGCTGATGAAAAAAGACACAAAATGTGAGGGAAGACATGAAATAGTTGCCCCTTTTCCATTACAGGAACAATTTAGGAGAGGGAAGATATAATCAGAAACCAAACATACAGGTACTGGTATAACTTTCTTCCTATTATAATCAAATGTAAAAGGGACAAATAATTGAACTAGGGAACTTCAATATACTTACAGATTCTCATAATATGCAGTAAATCTTTACAGTTCTACTCTCCAAGGAGATTCCTGAGTAAACAATAATGACTTTGGCCTCTTGGATAAATGAAGATGGATGTACTGAGAAAAATCTAATTATGGATTTCTCCTGCCTTGACTCCTATCTTCTCTGCTAGTGTTTTATCATTGATGCTTCATATGTATATTCCAGCAGTGGTATACTAAAATGAAGCTTAATACAGAGAAAAAGAATCATAAACACATCAATAGATTTGTTTCTTTAATAATTCAATATTAAATCTGGTGATTCTGGAAACAAAGAATGTACCAATTTCTTCAAATATTAGCTAGTGCTACCAAGTCAATACAGCTATGCTGCAAACTCTAGTCTGTTCTGTGTATCCTCAACAGAATTGTTCACTAAGGGCAATGTCTTCACTAGGAATGGTTTAAAGGTATTCCCACAGTAGTGTACCATAGCAGCAACTCTTTGCTGGAAAGGATGCAGCTTATTTTGTGAAAGCTATATACTTCATCTGATTACCTCTGAGTTAAACAAGCTAAACAGCTAAACAAGCTAAACAGCTAAACAAGTTAAACAGCTAAAAGCTCTGGATTTTCTGTTTACTTTGCCTTTTTTTTTTTAATTTATTTATTTCTTTTTTTTTTCTTTTTTTTTTCTTCTTTTTTTATTTTTTAATGCAAGTGAGCTTATTACAGGAGCTTCTGGAAGACATTTTTGTATCAGTGGCTCACAAAGGTATTCCAGCAGAAGTCTCCAGTGTAGGCATAACTTGATTTCAGATTGATACAGACGGCAGAATATTGGAAATGTTATTGAGTGCCTTACTGGAAGAAAATATCCGAGGTCCCAACTTCTCTGGCAATTTTACTGCTAACACTGAGGGGAATAGAAATACACCCTTATCATGTTAGGATCCATTCTGGTTGGGCAGAGGCTACAGTTAGAAAAGATGAACATGTTTGCTCTTTGAAACATGGTCCTTTATAGATGAGTTTGAATTAATGGAGATGAGCAAAGCATTAAATTCCATAGTAACCCTTTTTACAGTGTCCTTGCAGGGACACCTTTTTAAAAGTATTTTGACCCATATGAGAGTTAATCCTCTGTTCTCTCAGTGTTATTCTTCAGTATACATTACATCTGTTAATGATTAATTATAGATCTGTCTGTTTTGAGCTCTTCTCTAACATTCCTGACTTCATTCATTTGCCTAGAAGGACCATAAACTGTTTGGAGTCACAAATCATTTTTGTGTTCTCACATTTTACAGTATGTAGGACAACAGAGTCACGGTCCACCAGTATGGTTCCAAATAACAGCTAGTAATAATGATTATGTGCCAGCTCCAAATCCTGTATTCACATAGGCTAGACAGCTGGGAGATGTGAAAAGCCTCAAACTCCTTTGATGTTAGAAAAATATACAATGGAGTGGGAAGCAGCCGTGAAATGTTTGTGCATGCAGATAAACCAAAGTTAGTAGCCCACAGAGGGGTTTCAGAAGCTGCCTTCATGCTGGTTGCAGGAGATGTGGTAAAAAAACCCCACTTTGTACTTTGGAAACTTCTACCTCAAGTGTGTATACAGTCAAAGGTTTTAATTTCAGTTAATGATGTTAATGCTCAAATCTTCTTTCCAAATTTGCAGAGCAAGTAGGAGAATTTTTTATATTGTTTATGCTTGTTGAAGTTAAGTACATAAAATCATTCATATACTTCATGAATCATTAGAGAAACAATAGTCATAAAATCCACTTCCATCTAACATATTGAAACTTCTAAGAAAGTACATTTGGAAAAGTTTCAGCTTTTTGGTGAGGGCATAAGATTGAAGAACAAGTTGGGTAGTGATTACAATTTTTTCCACAAAGTTCCACTTGAGGAAAATCCATACAATAATTAGTACATTTTGAATACAGACAAACTCCAGAAGGCCATTGGTGCATTCAGAATATGATCAATCACACTGGATGTCAATCCACAAAATCCATTTTAATTCACTCCTCTGGGTAAACACTTTCCAGAAACCTAGCAATTATTACTAAACCCCAAACCAGAAGATTAATCAGAATATTAAAATCAAAAAGTATTAATTTGCATAATTACGGTTGTGGCTGTGATGGTGTAGGGACATAAGAGAGGCAAGGTCTGTGGAGAGAGAAAATCTCTCTTGCAAAACTAGCTGATGGATTTGGAAAAGAAGCAGTACTCCCATCCCAGCTCCAGTTTATTATGTCCCCTTTATTTGAATAATATCGAATATATAAATACTGTGTCTGATGAATCTGAGTAATGTGACTGCAATAGGACTATCTGCAGCATGAATAACAAGCGGCAAGATTAGGTCCTGTCATGTTCTTTTTAAATGACTAAGTGAATAACCTATTACAAATCAGAGTCTAGATGCAACTACCTGAATTTATATGAACTCTAAATACCCCTCTGGAATTTCATTCAGGGGAAAACCAATGGATATGTGACTTTTTGAAATGTGAGAATTTTAAAGTGGTTAGCACAAGAAATTTCTCTTCCCTCCTTTTCAGTTGCTAAAACATCCCAGACAGAGTGTTCAATATAAAGGGTTTTGTTCTCTGTCAAGGTTTCCTAACTATCTTTTAAGCTGCGTTGAGTTGTAGGAACATATAAATTAGGATGTAAATTCATAGTTGAAACAAAGGCATACAACCCTTTCAAAACTAATGGCATACATTTATTTATACATTTATTTATGTTTAATGATTGGAAAAAAAAACAGTTACAAAATCTACCCTTATTATCCATATCACTTGTGATGAGAAACATCTAAGACCTTCACTGTTTTGAAATAATGACATTGAAAGCAAATACAAGCAAATAACAACAAAAGCAAAAACCAGAAATATAATTGCATATGCCTGAATGCAAACAATTTTCACACTATAATGTAGTTTACTCTTTCCTTCTTTCAGCTGTTTCTTATTTAATTTATGATAGACTAGAAGTCCAGGACAGTGTTTTAATTTATATTCATTAAGGAGCAGTGCAGATATGTGATGTTAAAAAAATGATACATAATAATTATCTGTAATTAATTTTCCTGGGGAAAAAAACCCAAAAACTCTGCATGCCCCAAAGATAGCTGCTGTGTGTTTCGTTCAGTGACTGTGTGCTGTACATCTTCTACTATGTGCCCATCTTTGGTTCATCATGAAAGGCAGCCAAGTATAGATACATTAATTTTAAGTCCAGAGTCAATGACACTGACTTAGTCCAGATGCCTGCATATCACAGGACACCCTGTGTTCCCCTGCAGATAGGAATTTTTCCCCGTATTTATTTTATTTATTGTTCACATCCCATCCATTGGAAAGTCATTCAGTGTTGAATTAAAGACTTAGTTATGATAAATTTACCACTTCCCTTGGTAAACTGTACCAATGATTAATTACTCTCCTTGCCAAAATGTGCTGCTTCTTCCTAATTTGTACCTTTCTGTCTCCAGCTTATCCAGAAACTGAATCTTGTTATGCTGTTGTCTGTCAGGTTAAAGTGTCCCAGATATCAGAAGTCTTCTCCTCTGGGTCCTTATGAACCACGATCAAGTTGCCTTTTAAACTTCTGTTTGATACACTAAGTAGGTTGTGAATCAGGATAGCAGACCTGACGATGTGTGTCTCAAGGTGCTGAAGTCACTCTGGCTCAGATAATGGTGTGACATTTGGGAGAATTTTTTAAGGATGGCTGCATATTTTTTAATAATTTATTTTATTGTATTCATACATTCTTTAAAAGAAGAAAAAGCACAGATCCCATCCCTCAATATCCTCTCACAGGCCTGATTTTCCTGACTAGCTATAGCTTGAGCTGTATTTTGTCTACATTACCCACACACTGCACTGTGGGGTAAACCTGCATATGATCACACGCTAAAATGTTTCAATAGCTTTTTCACTCTTGTTTCTGAGTGCTTCAAAGCCTTTAGTTCAATGTATCTTCCTGACAGCCCTGTGACACGAGATAGTATTATTATACTTTTTAAACAAAAGGAACTGAGGCACAGTGTGACTTAGACAAATGCTGTCAAAAATATCAATCCATTTAGGCTGCCAACTTTCAGATACTTGAAGACAGATTTTTTTTTTAATTCTTAAAAATGCAGGTAAGCAAATTAGTCCAATGAGATCATTAGCTTAAGGAGATGCTAACGTGGGTGTTAGGCATCTAACTTCTCAGGTCCTTTGGAAAATCCCTGTGGTGTGATTTTTGCAATTTTTGGTGCCTAAATGTGTTTAAAAATAAGGCCCCAGGCAACCTTATTTTAAGAATACTTAGGCTTCCTATGGCATTTTGTATATCCAGAACACTTTGCTTACAGATGTGAGCACTCAGTAGTTTATAAATCAGTCCCCATATGTCTTGGGTTGAATATTTACAAAAATTCTTTCTTCTTACTTATCTTTCACTCATTAAGTCATTTTTTCTCCATTCACTGTATACCATTCTTTACTTTCCCCCTTTACTTCAATAGTCTGGTTACTTCAATACTTAGCATTTCAAGTCAGGAGAAGAGTGATGTTGATGGTTTCTTTCTCCTCAACAGAGTGTAAATTTGGAGCTATTCTGGCTTTCTGACAAAGCCTACACCTAGCTCATTGTCTCTTGACTTGCAATTTCAAATTACTTCTGAATTTTTTCTATATTGTACATATTACATACATCAGATACTTGTTTCCTTGTTCTCTTGGTGACTCCTAAAATAATTTTCACTGAGGTCCAGGATTTGCATCCCTTTAGTTCTCTGTAGCTGATAACACACAAGTTGTATACAGCCCTGAAGCCCCTGGGCTTGGGCCTATGCTTCCGTGGCCCCTGCTAGCATCCTGCACTTGTATTGCACTGCACCACGTTTTTATTCTGGAGCCACAGATAATTCATCCTACACAGATTAACTACCAGAATCTACGTACTTGTAACCAGTATCACTTACAGGAAAGATATCAACATTACAGCAGCAATAGGTGCTGCAGCACAGAATTATACAAAGCTAAACAAGGCTGAAAAAAATTAGATAACGTCCACCTGGTCGTTAGCCAATTTCAGTGTCAACTAAGCAAGCTGAAACAAACCTTGTAACTGACAAAGGCAAGATCAGACAAGGAGAGTCTGAAAAGCCTCATCCTGAGTCCTAGCAGTTATTAAAAAGCCTGTAGCCTGTTACTAGCCATGGTGATGCTGCATTTACTTGGCTGCAGGGGCACACTACTTGCCCCATTTAGGAATCTAAAGTTAGATGAGGTGAATCTAGTTTTTGGAGACCAAGCTATACCAGGCTACCACCAATGATGAGGAGCAAAAAGATGTGTTCCTCAGCCTGCCACAGTAACCATGGTAAAGATACAACTTCAGAGCTCTTTGGGCTGTATCAGTCATCCAATGCAATATAGTTTGAAGGCCTAAAAGTATTATATAATGAGCTTTCCAGTGTTTTAATTTCTAATGTTGAATAATTTCCCATGAATTTCCAAAAGTTAAATTCCTACTGTAGATGTTGCAATGTGGTGTTGATATCTCAGCTAGAGTGACATTTTTTACTTTTAGTCTAAATTCACTACTCAAAGGAATGACTTAGTTGATTGGCTAATGTCCCAAGCTCTGCTATAAATTAATAGATAAATGCAGGTTGGACCATGAGGCTGAGAGGAGGGTCTTTGCTACGCAGCTTGCAGCAGGGAGCAGAAAGGATATGCCAGCACATCTGGGTGTTTCCGTGTTTGGCATGGTGTGGGCAGACTCTGGCTCCATGTTTGCATGTGGACCATAGTAATAGTGTATAATAGTAATAGTGACCTCTGCTTGCACTTCAAAATTTTAGAAAATGAATACCAAGCAACATGTGCAGTGCTCTGGAGTGTTGCCTCTGCCTTGCAGACCATGATTTAGTGGATCTGCAGCATCAATGTTTTCAGGTGTGGTCTTGCCCAGGCTGCATGTGGAATGGAGTAGTTCTCTTTTTTGATGGTCACTTCTGGTATGATGAGGGTACTCCAGTACTGGAAAATGTCTGCATTTGGGAGGTAAGGCCATGAGGATGCTGATGGAGCATTTTGATAAATCAATTTTGCTGCAACCAAAGAAAGACACCTGAAAACATGATCTAGGTCTTTGGACTTCCAGCCAAACCATTAAGCAAGAGAGTAAAACAAAATTGCATAGGATTAGATTCTAGGCTCAGGCTCACATCGTTACCTCCTTTTAAAGTCATTGGCAGTTACTTATCTATATCCAGAGGCAGAAAGTGGTCTTTAATAGTAATTAAATGACTCTTGTTTATTGTCATCAGTTGATGAGTGTGGTGAATTGATGCAACCTGCAGGAAACCACTCAGCAGGCACCGCAAAGCACTCTGTAAAATGTCTATGTATTTCAAATCTTGCGAGCCTGCAAAACCCCTGAGGATCACACAATCCTTAGCAAACCATTGAGCTGGGATCAAACACTTTCCAGCTGATGGCATTGACTGTAAACAATCTTATGCTGTAACAGCATACAGTGCATGTAACTTGTGCTGCTCTTGAGTAATGAACAGATACTGCAGAAGACACAGAGGAATGTTAAAAAGTACTTACTTCTTACACTTTCCACCTGAAAAACAGAAGGCTATCTTTAAAGACATGCAACTGTAAAATAATATTTTGGTATAGATGGTAGTAATAAAACATGATTTAAAGCAAGCAGTGATTATTAAGAAATTATTATATTTTAATTCCTTGTGAATAGGTTGCAAAACTGACGACAGATTTGGACATCTGAGACCACTGTTCAGCATGCATTTCTTAAATCTGTTCATAGGAGGGGCTGGAGGAACATCTTTGGAATTTCTTGGGGTTCTTTGAGGATTGAAAAAAACATTTTTTTGCGCTCTATTTAACATATTTTAACAAAAAATATTAATGCCACAGATAAAGCTTTAATGAAAACAGCCTAGGTTCCTGGCTGATGATAGTGAAAAAATGCTTTCCGGCACATTTAAGAAGTGCAAAGTGGTGTTTTTGTCAATGAAAGAAGGTTGTTATCTACATTCTTCTAACATTATCTGTTCTTTGTGAGCTCTCCTCTGGACCTTCTGCTCATTGTACTGTTTTCTGTTACCAGTCAAATCCCTTTACTCAACAGCAAGTCATCATTTTACCGCAGAACAATGATGCATCAAATGAAGATGCGCTTTACTCAGAACTACATTGCTCCACACTGAAACAATTTAAGTCTGCTCTACTCTGCTTAACAGCCAAACCATGAGGCATTTCTGATACAAAATATTGTCCGGCTAAAATTTTTTCAAGCATGTCTAAAGTTTGATGCTCTCTCCTTAGCATTTTCTACTAGCTGATTGGATGTCTCTCAACTCAGCATATAGCAAAGCAAATGACTTCTTGCTTGGTTTGAAATTACCATAAATATACTCCATGGCAGCTTTTGAGCTACCATTACCAATTATATCAAAAGCCAAGGTGGGTGATGGGGGATGGTGGTATTTTTGCTGATCAGGGAGACCAGAAATTATCTTGAGACTCAGACTTTTGTAATTTAGTTCCTAAACCACTCCATGGAGGAGCTAATAAGGGATAGATGACCCTATGCATAATATAAATTATTTTTCTTTCTATATTGGACTATTCATGCTGAACTGAATCTAAAGTGACAGAGGAGTCACTCAGTCAAAGTTTCCTTCTATCTTACCACAGACTATTGATGAAGGATGTTACACAGGGATGCAATATGGTAGTTGAGAACTGAGCCTTAAGCTTTGGTAACAGAAGTTCAAGAGTTTCTTGAAAGTAATTAGGTTTTGTTAGGCTATCTCTGAGATTTTGATACTCCATTTATTCTCAACTTATTGGAAAAAATTCCAGGAAGGAGTCAAATGACCTCATCAATTGTCTCTGACAGTTATTTTTGATCCTTTGGACATGTAACTTCATCAATAGACCAAATTCTCCTCTGAAACAGTTTCAGGACTGTCTCTTTGTGACAACAGCCTGTCTACTGTATCTTCTGAGAGACAATGAAATGCTAATATAAAATACATTCCATTATTAGTTCAGGTTCTGCTACTATATGTATTACATATACATATATTTTCAATATGATTTTGATGCATTTTATGATCAGTCTTTGATTATGTTAGCATTTTCTTTACTTATTTCTTTCAGTGTAAGGGGCAGCAGAAGGAAGCTTCTTTTTGAAAAGTTAGGTACATGTACTAAGGTTAATGTTTTCTCCTTTATTTTTTGTAGGATTTAAATTGAGTTTCAAGATGCCACTTAACTTTAATACTTGGTTATTGGTAAGTGTAAAATTAGTCATAAAGGGTTCATTTTATAGGCCAGTGTCAATATTTTAGAGAATGTTTTAGACATTGAGTTGTCTCCAAAGCATGTCTAAGACAATGAAAGTTTTCTATTAGTTGCAGTGGGTTTGGCATATGTCCAAAGCTATATTGGCTGGAATCACTAGGAAAACCCTTTCAGCCCTCAGAATTAACCTGCTTTAAAATCTCAGTGGTGTACAGAAGAATAAAGGAAATAAACAAAGAAATATATCTTTGGCTGACACTGGACTCATATAGCTTCTCGTACAACTCACAACTGTAACTCAGAAAACTACTGTCCTTACTGTTTCTTTATCTTCCAATGAGTAGCAGTGTGGAGATTTGGTTTTCTTTCTATTTTCTTTGTTTATTCTTTATATTTGGAAAAGGTTTATTCAAGCTTGAAGTGTTTAAATCAAAACTAAATGTCTTCTTAAGGTCTACATTCTTACTCAGCTACAAGCTAAGGGATTGACTAATGCTAACTTGCACTGTAGGGAAGAATATTTCTGTTCATTGCAGGGACTATTAGATGAAATTGTTTGGCCTGCACTAGGCAGCAGGTCAGACTAGATGAGCTTAGTGGTCCCTAGTGGCCCCAAAATACAAGTCTGTAGCTTGGTTCTAGTTGCCACTTAAGTTCTTACCACCATTACTTTGAGTAATTTAGAATTCTCAGAATTACTTCCATCAGTCTGAAATTGCTGCATGAAAGGCTATTTTAAAGAGGATTTTTCTCCCACTTAATAATCTCAGAGGCCTGGACTCATACTGGGAATTGTGGTTCAGTGCAGCAGTGAGCCAAACTACCTCTTAAGTTCTACTTAGCAGCATCGCCAGCCACAAGTTAGGTAAGTACATTTTCCACATAATGATTAGAGAAATACTTTAATGACCAGGAAGGTACCTCAGAACAGGATTCACAAAACCCTGTGTACAGAACTTCTAAGGCAGTTAGGAGGAGTTACTGAAGTGAAGAACTTGGCTTAGAGCCCCCTTCTTTGTGAGACAGAGATGCATAAATCCAAGCTTGGTAGACATACTTTTTTGCCCTCATTAACTCTTTCCTAGACTTAAGTACTGAAGTCCATACCTTTTTGTAAAGGGCTAAACTACTCATAAAGCAGGTGGAAGTTTCAGTCTCCCATGTGTCATCCCATCTTTGCTATCAAGCTATAGGTTATGATGTGACATACTAATATTAGCCTCTGGTGAATATGTAATTCTTATTTATATAAATACTTTCAATATTTATTCCAAGCCAATGCTCAAATTTATGGTCTACTAATTCATGCATACTGTCAGGCTCAAGGTCAGTGCAAAGTGAATGTGTTGACTCTTGAATGGTCAGGGATATCTCCTTCTGTGGGTTTATGCCATGTGGTTAGAGCATGTCATATGGTTATGCTCTAGATCAGAACACCACTTATGAAGACTAAAGGTACTTTTAGGCATAAAAGTGACACAGAACTGTTCATTGTGCTAAAGAATTAAGGAACTAAATGCCATATTAGCTTTGTTGACTAAAAGGAGGGTAAGTAACTCCCATGAGGCAAGGTCAAAATTAAGTGCTGAAGAGGCAGCTGTTTGACCAAAAATCCTGTTCTTGATTCCCCCCCCCCCCCCCCGAAATTCTCTTTAAAGCTCAGCATTTAAACCTGAGGTAAATGCTCTACCTGTACCATCTCTGTTCTGATGAGGCGCCAGAGTACTGCAAGCCCAAAGAGATATTGTGCTAGAAACAATTCCCAGACACATCCTTCCAGAGAACAGAAGAGAAAAGGCTCTGGAGTTGCATGCAGATAAATATCCCATGGGTCTCGTTACTGGTTATATAACATGGTCTCTCCAATGGCGAGTTTGAAACATTAGATGGCAGAACAAAAGGCATCCTGCTGTTGGTGCAACTAGCCATGCTTTTTTGGGAATGTTTAGTAGTGTTAGCAGTGGGCTGAGTACCTCTCACTTGAGAACGAATATCATTCTGACTGGTTATTATACATATTTTCAAAATGGGATAGTATACCTGTGACCTCTGATTCTTTAACAACAACACACGGGAAACCAGACTCTGGCCCACCAAGTAAAATTTGGTAGCTTATTTCCATCTCACTGGCACCAGTCCTGGGAACGTTACTGCAGAATTTAGTACAACAGAGTAATAAAGAGTATGAATTTGAAAACTTTTCCCTTTATGTTCCCTGGCAGAAAATGGAAAACTGCATCCTAGACTGAAATGGAAAAAATTACAAGGAAAAATAAAAAGAAAGTTAAAGTTAAGAACTTTTTTTTTTGGTCAGAATTATGAGAAACACTGGCCATACTCTCAGTCTGCCTGCACCAGCACTACTCTGTTGCTATGACTGGCAGTGGTGAAAACAGACTGACTTTTAGCAGCGGAGATTCTGACCCGTTGTGCTTCCTTTTAATCAGAATTCTGACTGTGGCAAATACAAATTACATGTTTACTATAAAATGAGTGTATGCATATACATATGTGTGTGTATCTGATGAATAGAAAACTGAAAATCTTTTAAGAACCAATTATTTCTAAACTAAACAGAATATGCTTCTAGCTCTTTTTCTGGCACAGACATCCATCAAACAATAACAGGGCATCTGTTGAATAGACATGCACATGCAATGCAAGCAGGCTTAATTTTTATTTGTTGCTCATAAAAGATGTTGCCACAGTTTTATATATTCAATTTTGCATAACCATTTAAGTGAATAAATGAATAAAGTACAGTTACAATGAATAAATGCTAATAAAGATTGTGATTAAATACAAAGTAATGCAAAGCAACGCAGCAGGAATTTCAATAGGCTGAAACTGTAGTCACATCTACTCAAAAGGGTGTTAACAGCATGCTACAGACTCCCTGCCGTCGTTTTGAAGCACCAAGAATGCCTGTTGCCCAAATGCTTCCCAAAGAACATAACTTTATAAACTGAATTCCTTCCTGAGGGAAATTCAGGTATTGATTATTATCGTTAACATAGAGCCCTGCTGCATGGCTTATTTGAATGGTTTATTCATTATTGGTCTTTTAACAGCTTGTAGGGGAAAAGTTTTGATGTATTAATAAAGAACACATGTAGAAGGGATAGAAGTATGGCTTTACTAATATGTTGGCCACTACACTGGTTTTGATTACAGACTTACTGAGTGCAAGAATGAAGACTGGTCCTAATCATAAACTTATGGGAGAAATTATCACCTATATTGGTATTGAAACACCATGTCCTTTAAGAAAATATAGCATGATTTTTTAGATACCAACTACTTAACAATCTAAATGATTTTGTCATATTTTTATTGAATTCTTCCAAGAATTATTCTATATACATTTTACTGCTTACAAATTCTCTGACATATTAGTTATCAGTTGATTTCAGCGTTTACTATATAATAAAACATTCACAGCTGAATTCTACCTGGCTGCTACCTCCAGCAAGCACCCTAGCTCTCCCAGCCAAGGGACAGAAACAGGCTAGAGCAACAGGTAGGCCCTCTGAGCTCATAGAGAAGAAGATGCATTTGGTCTCTTTTTTGTGTTAATATACTCCTAAATCTTATGTCCTATTTGGCAATTACATGCTACTTTGACTTTAAGATGCTGGTCTTCAGTCATTTTAATCAGCTGCTGCCAGATGCTCAAAGAGAAAAAAGTCTGATAAGTGCTGGCAAATACTAGAATGCTCACATACTCAATCGTGTAGCTCAGCCAGCCAGTTCACTAGACTATTTCCTATGCATAGTAAACTGGGTGAGTGGCACCCACATGGTTTAGTTTACTACAGGTTTAAACACTTCCTCAGCAAGTTATTTCCATATTCTCATTGCTTCTGTTTACACGCCTTGATTCTAGTTTTTTTTGTGTTAAATGTCCTATGAACCCTTTCCCATCAATTGGGTCAATTACAGGACAACTCATCTGTTCTTTGCAAGAATTATGGGATGTTTCTCAAGAAGTAACGACAGCTGATCGATTTTCTCCGTGTCCTCAGTTCATGGCAAATGTGCTTTTGTCAGAGCATAACTCAGGGGCCTTCCCATCACAGTCTTTCTAGGTAGTCAGAGTTTCAGTTAGTGCAGGTTTAAATCACTTCTAAAGGCAGATTAAAGGTTATTATTTGTTGATAGGAAATGTAGTAGTACTAATTGGCAAAACCCCCAGTTAACTCTTTAGTGAAGGAATCACTGTTAAGTGTGGGCTGGACAGTAAATGTCAGGGTGCATTTGCTAAATGGCACATTTGTCTCACCTGAAAAGTGCAACTGGGAGGAAGAAAAAAAGTGGTCATTAAAGTAGTTTTACCTCCCACCTGTGGCCTTAAAAGGAACTCCTAGTAGGTTCATAACCCAAGTGTGTAAAGTGCAAAAGATGCTGTCCCTTCTCCAAAAAAAGTTTACAGTTTGAAGAACTGTTCTTGCTACCAGGGAAGTCACAGAATTCTATATTTTTTTCAACCATGAAATCCTAGGAATCCTTGCAAACACAAATAAAATTATTTTCCTTAAAACCTGTATCTCTAATAACTGAAGTGTTAATGATATTATACTCAAAGGTTTGTACAACTTGCAGCAGTACAACATACACCTCCTTTCATTATAACAACATTAAAAGTTTAGTGTTGCTGCATAATTATTAAAATTAACATCTTTTAAAGCCCTAGCTGAGCATAAGGACAAAACCTCTTGATGTTAATAGAGTAAACATTAATGAAGCACTCCCTAAACTTTAGCTTCAGCTTGATGTTATTTTGATTACTTGAGGAGGATCTGCCCATATCTCTTTGTTGCTCTACTACACAAGGTTCTTCGGAATGAAAATCTCTCTGTGTACATCTGATTGAAAACTGCAGGACACTCTCCGAACAAAAAACTAGTCAGTGGGGACCAGAGGCAAGAGAAGTACAAACCCAGATCTTGTGCCTAACAGATTTCTTAAGGGAGCTCCTCAGTAGTACGTACAGGACTGTGTATCTCCAGAGAAACATAATCTGCATGATATAAGAAGTAATGTGAGCAGGACCTGTATGTGGGATAAAAAAGGACCAGATGCTGAACTAACTTAACCTTGTATATAGGAATTAATTCCCTGAAATCCACATTTAACATTGTTGCATTTATTTTTAAAGCTACTAGAAGATGAGAATAAGTGCATGCCTGCTGGAATTTGTTTTAAAATAAAGTTCTGGAGACACTGTTAAGTCAACAGTGAAGTTGACAGGAAAAGGTTCCATTAGTCCTGGAGCAGAGACTCCTGTGAAATCTTCTAAATGCAGTTCAAAGACATCTCAATGCCACTGAAAGCCACCAAAAAAGTAAATAAAAGTCATGTACATGATTATCTCCCTTAGTTCTTTTTATCAAAATGCAAGAATTACTGATCCTCATATTTGAAATTTCACATGCATAGTATAACAATAGCATACAGGGAAAGCAACACAGGACTGAGGTTTTGCAAGGCCTCATAAATGAAAGTGAAAAATGTGGCACTGAAGAACTTCAGGAAGGCAATGAAAGATTCAGCACAGAAAAATAGGTGAGGAATATTAGTAGAGCAGGACAGCATGCAGGGTAGAAAGGAAGTTGCTCTACATACAGGTAAGAGTTTAAGCAACATCAAGGTAGTGTCAACTGTGAAAAGAAATTTCCTTTATCCTTCCAGGATGAGCTATGAGGTGAGATGAGAGAGAAACTGTATATTATATCCAGGCTATTCACAGAGGGAACATCACCCTGCCCATTTCCTCTACGTGTTTATTCCAAATTTGAGTATGAATTATTTCTAACAAGAGTAAAAGCCCAGAAGACCAGTTTGATACAGCTCAATTAGTTTATTGATCAGAGCTATGAGACCACAGCCAATCAAAACCATAACATATGTGTTACCAAGCTCTGCTGGGGTGTTCCAGCAGTTTGTGTTAACCAAAGCATATTTTTTTGTGTTGAGTAATATTAATACCTTTCTTATTATGAGGCAAATCGGAAGAAAAAAAAATTATCATTCTTTTGATACTTATCAAAAAATGACTGTTCTCTGCAAATATTGCACACAATTTAAAGATACATTGATATTTTACTATTTATACCTTTTTTTTGTCATTTTGACCATTCAAAGCCCTACTACAACCTTTTTGTGCTAGAGCTTGGGAATCATCAGAGTGTGATCGACAATTTACCATCAACAGCAAAAAGGTCTTTATCAATCAATATTAAAAAAGAGCTTAGCTAACAAAATATGTTATTTTGTACTTTTATTGGTGAAGGTTAGGCATTGTCCTGGAGGACAGGCAGATGATATAGATACAGTTTCTGTAATTTTTGCATTTGTCAGTTTTAGTAATGGATCATTTCCTCCTTTGGTATTATTGACAAGGTTATACACTGGCTAATGATTAAAGTTTCCCAGTAATTTCTGGCCTAAGATTCTTACTTTCTGAAAATATCACCAAAGTTTAAACATTTGTGTTCACGTTATAGGTGGCTGGTTTGTATGTTTCTTTATTTAGGGTAGTTTCAGCTGAAATGGTTTGGAACTTTTCAGAGGACAAAATTAATATTATTTTGCACATTTTAAAAGTCTTCCCTAAAGGTATCTCATTAGGTCTCTGTGCTATGGAACAAGGACTTGATGTTTGGCAGTGTGGTTTCTGAGGTAATAAGAATATGATTTTTTTTTTGCTGATTGTATGAAAACTTCTCCAATTTGAATAAAATATAAAGCTTTTAAAAATATTATTAACTTAATTATGTATGACATGATAGAACTCATTGTTTCTGTCCTCTGAAGATGCTTTTGCTTAGTCTGCTTCTCAGTTGCCTCCTGAGCTATGGCCTTGTCCCTGCTACGCCAAACATGGTCCAGCCTGGGTAAAGATGTTTAGGAGGATATTCCTGTTTATGAGAATATTCCTGTATCTGTTGTTGCTCCTGCCTTTTCAGTGGTTCTGTGGGTCCAGTCTCTGTAACTAAGTTCCCATAATATGATCACACGATAATATGAATGAGGAAAAAATGTAGAAAAGAGGTCTAACTGACTGGACACAGGGAAGGTGGGAAGGGATAGGGAAGATTAATAAAAAAGGAAAGGAGGAGATTAGAAAAGGAACAGAAAAGGAAGAGACAGAAGAAACAGGGGAGGGAAATAAATATAAGCTAAAGAGAATACGAGTTGAGAATAGCTCTAGCAGATCTTTGATCACAACGCTGGATATGCTTTCGCTGTCTAACAAATTGCCACCACACTGCCAACTGCATGTTTCTGTCCCTTTCCGCATGGTGACCCATACAGAAGAGAACAACCTTCTGCAGTGACTGCCTAACCTTTTCTTTTAAGTGTTAAAGAGCATTGTGCTGCATATCTGAATCTCTGCTTTATCCTGTGAAGAGGAGGCTTATGAGGCAGGGTCCTTCAGGAAAACCCTTTGAATAATATATACCCAGGCTTCCACAGAAACTTTATGTCATTTATTAGTTTTTGAGACACTCTGACTTGCAACTGTAAGATTTTTTTAGGAGAATTTTGGTCAGAATATCTGTATATCTGTGCAACTATCTGCATTCTCTTTGAAGCCCGCTTCAGCTATTTTTTCCAAACAGCTGAATTTTAGACTCCTCTGACAAACTATTTCTGTGTGCTTTTAATTTTTTTTTTCCCAGAAAAGTACCTTGAAAAAATATGTTTTTCACTGACTTATTTTGTGATTGAAATATTATTCTTTGCCAGTACGCCTGGTTACTTTCCACAGCATTCAATTCTAATAAACACTGCATCCCAAATTCATCATTTCTCTGCTGGGCTGCTTTCAGCTTCTTGTGTGAATGCACAGGCAGCAGTCCTGCTGTACCAGTTAGATAGACATTTTCAGAGGATCTGACACTTCAGAGAGATAATTGTGTTTAATTTCAATTTAGGAAAGTCTGTTGTAAAACCTGGAATATAATCAAGTCACAATTAGAAAAGCAACTAGCTAAATTTCTTCCATTAAAAAAACAATAAGGAAGCATCACATGGAAATCCATTATTAATGAACTAATACATACAGTACAGAACAGTAATTTGTAAATTGCTTTTAAAATGTAAACAATTTCACTTATGGGACAGCCATACAGATCACTTTTTAAAACAAGTACTTTAAAATTTAAACAAACACAAAGGAAAAAAACATTTCTTTACAACAGATCATGTCAGCTAACAGGATTTTTTGGTATCCAGTGTACTGTCAGGGATGCAGTAGACAAATATTGAAGGTAGAGTGATTTAGAAAACATTACAATAGTCAAGTATGCATCTCTTCTGTGTTATTAAAGAGAGGGTTATTATTTGCAGTGACATAGTAACAGACAAGGAAGAAAGAATGGCAGAATATCAGGAATGCTAGAGACAGAGTATGTCATTCAATTATCCCTCTAAGGCCTATGGGATTGTCTTTTCCCTGTTTTGTTGTTGATGCCTGGTTCCTCCAGCTGTTCCTTTACAACTTTGCCTCACTGTAGCACTTTTAGATATTTTTCTGCATGCCTCTCCTAGGGATCAGGAGTCTCAGAACAATCATAATCCCTGGCATAATGCGGGAGTTTCAGAATGAGGACAGAATTGTTGCATACAAATCAGGATGGCTGGTAAGCTTGTGCAGCATCTATCTATCACGCTGTGCTTCCACAGGACTGCACCATGTATCTCACACTAACCATGTAAAAGAGGCTTTGTCAGCAATCATGTTAAAAATATTTTGCGTATGATTTTGAAAATATAGAAGGTGCATATTTGTCTGAATCGCAAAGCTTTTCAAGAAAATAGATTAAACAAACTTACTAGGGAAAAACCCCTCAAGTTCTCAGCAGTTTTAGACTTGTGAAGACTTGTAAACTTGTGAAGTAATGATGATACAGCCAAGTTTCTATAATATTGTGCAATTTCCTTCCCCAGTGTTTATGGGAAAGGCACCTTCTTTTTAGCCAGACAGTGTCGAGTGGCAGCACTTTTTGATTCTTCTGTTGACTCCTGTTTTGTTCTATCATTCCTTGAGATCTTGTATAGGGACTTTCTAGAAAAAGGAGGTAGCCCTCCAGTCTGAAAATATACCAGTCTTTATGGAGATTATAGAAAGATGTTGAGGTGGATTAGAGTACATTAACTTCACTGCCACCTGCTGGGAAGCAGTCATTTTTATTGCTCTGGTTTTGTTGACTAATAATGTTAAATAGTTACAAGTGTTTAATGCAGTTCTATCCTGCTCATGCTCAGACAATTTTTCCTGATTGTACAGAAAGCTTATTGGTCTCCACATTCTTTTAAATGTATTCTTTATGCTTGATAAAATGCACTATATCATCTTCAGATACAAATGTCATGTTTGCCCATTATTTTTAATTTTTCTTCTTCACTGATTCACTCAGCCTAGCACTTTTATTTTTAGGCCTGTTTGTATGCATTTTTCTTGCTTTGTTTGATACATGTCATTCTTATAAAATGTTTTTAATGAACCACAATAATCCATTATGTATATTTTCCCTGCTTAGACTGTGTGGAAAACCTAATGTATAATTTCTCTTTCATGTTTCACTTGGTTTTCTGTTTTCCTCTAAACCTCTTCATTTCTTTTCTCTACCCATTTTTTTTCTACAGGTCATAGTTCTTATAATTTCTCCATATGAACCAGGTTTTTGGCACCTTTTGGAAAGCAAAGCATTGAATTAGACATGAGAGGGATGTATGTCTTTCCTAATAGTCCCTGAATGCTACAATATAATTAACTACTATGATATACCACACTATAAGGAGAAATCATTTTTGTGTAGATGGCGTCCTGTAAAAGTATGAACTTACATTACAGTGGAAAAATATAGACTCTATTGTCAAAGGACAAAGGGAAAGTTGATGAATGTCACCAGAATACACCAGGAACCTGGGAAAAAAATGCAGCAGTTCATCATTCTGTTCAAAGAGTCTGAAGTCACATCCAAGTTTGGCACAGAGGTAGTTTCCAAAACTACTGTCTCATATCTCCAGTCCTAGTCATTACATCTCAGCTGTAATGGGAAGCTCTGCTAGTTTGTCACGGTGGTGCATTGCCTGGTGCATTGGGCAGCTGATTACAAAATGAGTTGCTTCAAGAGACTGGACTTGCACGACCATGTTAGCTATACTGAGGACTCAGGTCCATTGAGCCCAGAAAGAACACCTTCTAGCCCATCTGTATCACTTTTAATACTTGCTCTACCCCAAAACACAGTTTAAGGGAGACCATAGTCACAAACCCTAAAAGACAACAACAAGGGGAAGATTTTCCGGTCGAATACATGGCCCAATGAGTGCTGCAGCATTATGACAGCAGATGTCTGCTGAAGATCTGTTGTCATCTAGTGATTACTATGTTTTTCATCCTCAGTGATAGTGAGATTCCTCATATCTTTAAATGGAAGCAATTAAATCTCAGGTGTGATCGGTGCAAACAACGTCTTACAAGCAATGCCATCGTCATACTACCCTGCTGTTCTCTTGCTTATTTTAGTACATCATTCTTCCTAAGGAAATACTATTAATTTTACCGGTGATCACATCTGAACTCAGATATTCAAGATGGAGTGGCTATGCTCATAGAGTTTGTTATTTTTTTCTTATTAATGAGCTTGTGTACCAGAGCAAGATTTATGACATATCCGAAAATGAGAGGGAAGTGTTCCTGTGATTTGGTTAAGTTACTGTATTTATTCCTATTATGCAGGGAAATCTGCATATAATCCCATGCCATTTTTCAAGTAAATCCTTTGATACTCTGTCCATCAACCACTGACCCTCAGACTTGCAAATAAACATTACTTAACTACAGGAAATAGTGGTGTTGTTACACTTGGAATGCTAATTGAAATATTTATAGAGTTTAGGGATTCATACATGAGAATATTTTAAAGTTATGCAAGGCATTTTAGAAATTGAATAATATTTTGTATCATGATATTAAAAACAGAGGTCTAATGTTTCCTGCTTGCTCACAGCTTTGGAGACAGCAAGCACAATCCTTCCTACATTCCTCTAGGTCACTAACATATAAACTGGATAAATACAGTGACACAGCAATTTATGTTGGTATGTCTGCCTAAAGAAACATTGATTGAATATAGATACTTCCTGCAAATATTAGCAATCTGAAATGTACTCTTTTCCAAAGCAACTTCCACAATTCCTGAATCTCTATACATTTCTAAGATTTACCATTCTTTTCTTCCTATTGTACATAAAATCAAGCTGCTATGGAATTACACAGCTTTCTAGCATTCCACTAGTGCTAATAAGGATGGGAATATTTCATACTAAAGGGCAATCTTGTGCTTCAGACATCTGGGGCCAATTACACTGAACAATCACAGCTTACTATGATTTAAACAGGAATCAAAGTCATTGAACATTTTACGGCATCAGGCTTTTTGCTGATAATTCATTCAGTCTACAAGTGTTGTTTGGTATTTTCTCCTCCACTGGATCTTCAGAGCCTGAATTTAGGAGACCTGAGCTGGCTCCAAATTCAATTAAAATGGTTTCAAGAAATGCAAAGAAGATCATTTGCCCTGGCTGTTTAGAAAAGGAAAGCACTAATGGTTTCACTCGAATACCTTTAATATCAGCTTCTGCCAGGATTTCGCATTTTTCAAGAAACCTAACTTTCAATAACACAAAGAGGAACAACCTGGGATTCTCCACAAATGCAAGAAAAAACAGCTATTTTTCATCTATCATTTTCTAATGGGATTTGGACAAGATGATACATTTTTTGCTCATAGAAATTATGCTTGTCTGATAAAACGTAATACAAATTGCAAAAAGCTGCAACCACAGCTTACAATGCCATCAGCATTTTCTTACTGTTATCCCGTCAGCTTGTTATGTGAATTTTCCCTATACATCAAAGAATATCCTTTGATTATGGGTTGTGCAACTGCTTGTACATGGATACCCTAATAACCTTACTGAGAGCTCGAGCTACCACAGCACATTTAAGAATAAAAAAAGTTACACTTTTGGTTTTTTCCAAACAATTACCGGTGATGTTTTATGCTGAATGTTAGTAATGATCTTTGCTGAATGCTAGTCACATTTCCCCATTCGTTTGCCATTTGCTATAAAAACTGGTCTAATTTAGCAGTACAAACCTCAGTGGGCTACCAAAGATGAGATTCAGGTGTGAACTGTGACACTCGACAGGTTTTGCATTAATCCCTTGGATATGCTTGGTATTCATCTCAGGCTACAGTCTCCGTACTTTTAATATGTGCTTGGAAACATTAGTTAGGTTTGCGACAGAGTGGGTAACTGGATTCAGGATTGTTTCTTTTCTTAAGTTTTAAGTAAGCCTTGTTTTATTTTGCATGATGGAAGTGACAAGTACAAGTGTATGTTTTCACAGACTGGGGCTTAGATATACTGCCTCCATCTTGTTTCTTTACTCTTAATATCTTCATTTTTGCTGAACTGGAGAATCTTAAAATCTGAAAGTAAAAAAAAAAAAAAAAAAAGTAAAGAAACTTTAAAAATAAAAGGCAATTTTCTCTTTTTGACTTGGCCACTAGAGGAAAAATCCTGAGATCCTCCCAAGTCAGATGAAATACTTGGCATCACCACCAACAAAACCAGGGCATACTACAGGTTGTCTAATGGTGAACACTGGACTTGGAGATGGAGTGCATTGTCTGAAGCCATTTGAGCAGTTTCTTCTGGCACCTTTCTACCTGTAAACAAGTTATCTAAGCAATTACACTGTTTTGCTTAGCATCACATCTCCAGCCCTGATGTATGTGCCTGGAGGAATTTGAGTGGGACTGATGATAGGATTACTGCTCCCCACTTCAGCTCTCCTTAAAAAGCTGTGTCTCCCTTCCATCAGCATAACTAAATAGGATGAATATCTGCCTTTTAGCTCTTGAAATTTCCAGCCTATGATTTTGGTGTGAACAATTGACAGAAGCATGGAATAACGAGTCAGCCTGCACACTTGAGCAGCAGAAACGCACCCTGTGCCGCTCTGCCTGTGTCTTTCCAGGAGCGGGGCTGCACAGAGTCCTGACATGACTCAGAGCCCTAATTAAAACACTGCTACCAGCAGCAGTTTGAAATAGAGTCTCTATGACTTAAAAAACACTTACTGTCAAGAGGATTTGATTACAGTTTTACTAACAAGAGAGGGTGAGGCCAGATCATTTTCTGACCGTTCTTGAAAGAAAGTGTGGGAAGGGTCCAGTGCTGCATTGAGCTGACCCAGTGAGGGGGATAAAAAACAGATCCTATTTCCATTCTTTGGGTTGATCATATTTCCAAGTAAAGGAAGAGCTCCAAGATGATGATTTTTCTTTTTTCTATCCGGCAAAACTGCTTCCATTTTACAGTGTTTTACAGTTAGTCTAATTCTACTTATGACCGATATTTTAAAAATAAATTGGTGTTTAACAGAGATGGAAACTGCTTTCAAATTCACTGAGCACACTAGAGGTCCTGTTTTGGGTGGCAGCTGCAAAACAAGCAATTGTGTTCTATAATACTTATTACTCCAGTTCTGTTCTACCAGCTTATTGACCTATTTGGGAAACATTTGATCGCCTCTATCTGCTATTTGGTCGAGACATTTTTTGACTGAGGTCATGAACTCTTTCATCCATAGTGACTGCTCTTCTGCATTGCCTGACCAAAAGAAGAAAAGCCACTAGAAATCCTGCCTCAAGACAGAGAGAGCAGCTTATCAGCACCTGTGCTTGTCTTCTTGGTGGATCCAAAGTACTTTTAATGTTCAGGTTGGTGAGTTTTCAGGAAAGTTCACACCGCCAAGCCTTGCTGCAAATATTTAACATTTCATTGCATATTCATGAAAGAGCAAATATATTTTAGGTCCTGATACTTCATTAACAAAACAAGAAAACAAGCTGCATAATTCACCCAATATTTAAAATAAACCATCAAGATATTTTACATAGGGTTTTTATTTCTTACTCAATATTTTACAAATAATATCTTCTTGCGTTTGCATATCATCGTATTTTTTTATTATTTTGAATATTTTTAACTTGTTTTGAATTTCTGAGTGAATTTCTTCCTTTTGGCAAGAAACAACTTAAAAATCATCAGTTAAGAATATCTTGAGAACTCTGTGTTTAGATACCCTCATCACCAATATCAAAGTTCATGTTTCTTCCCAGAATTGATAGTCATCTGAAAATCTGACTTCCCTTTACATTCCCTGAAAAGAGGGGTTTAGATTTAAAAAAAAAAAAAAAAAAAGTCAAGTTAACTTTTTACCTTTCTCATTTAAAGTTCCAGGAACTCAGAATATTTGGCTCTTCTGTCTGTTAACACAAGAACTGCTGTGCTTATTCTCTGTGCATAACAGGGTCCTTTTTCTGTAACCCTCACTCATGTTGAAATCAATGAGCTACCTGTTTAAGTATGACCAACCATATCAGCTCTCACTGGAGAGACTGAAGACCTTTGTTTCAGAGTGATTTAACTGTAGTTACACATTCCTCTCTTCTTGACTGTATAAAGGCAGTATAGGTGTATCGGGGTACAAGGTATGAAGTCTTTAGTGCTAATTACAGGTGGCATGAAATACCACAGATTATTTTTTGTACTAATAATGGCATCTGTGAGCAGCTCATCGCTGTTGTGTGTGTGTGCTATATGGTATTTATTTGATGCTAGATTTCTGTCTATATCTTGAAGAATTTGGTGCCAAATTCTTTCTTTGTTGCCAAATCACCTAAATGGCCATCACAGAATATTAGGATAAGAGCATGGTCAATAAGTGTTCTACCTCAACACTTTGCACTAGGGACAAAACTTTTCTATGTGAAGGACAAAACTTAGTGGTTGGTCTGGGACTTTGGATTTAACTGCTCAGGAACTACCAACAATCACCGATGTCATCACCTTTTCATTCAAAAGGAAAAATTAAAACAGCAATTCAAAAAAAGTGCTGTGATGCGTACCATAGAACAATGGGTGAAACAAGAAAGGAAAGAGCCACTAACGTCTGACACATCTCTGGACATGCTGCTTCTCCTGGGAAAAGACTCAGAGAATGAACAAACACCACATGACAGCTGTATAATACACTGGGTGTATTAATAATCACAAGATGACTATGAGTCATTGATGTGATGTGGTCATGAAAAGAACCCAATGTTGTAAGCTACAGCAGGTCGAGACAGACAGATAAGACACCAATAGAGACAGCAGTAGGACTTCCTCGGACATAGCATACACAATTCTGGTCCCCATGTTTAATAGAGATTACTTTAAACTATAGCAGACACAGCAACAAGCTGTGAGATAATCAGGGTAATTAATTTACTTTTTGCAAGAAGAAAAATTATAAAAATCTGGATTATTTAGGGGAACAAAATACTATCAGGTATGGATGCTCTCTACAAGTACATTAGAAGGTCAGCCACCAACTCAGGGAAGGTAAAAGCATTTTAGACTATGCTAGCACAAGACAAATGGGTCAAAAATGGTCAGTCAATCAATTTCATGTAGAATTTAGAAAAAAGTTCCTAAACTTCAGGGCAGCAAGTTTCTGAAACAGTCTTTTGTGATAGAAAAAGGAGAAGAAAGAAGCATAATCAGTTTTAAGCAGGATACATATAAGAAAGGGACTGACAAAATGATGATGACGACTTGGTGACCTGGACTGATCTAGTTCCATGTCTGTTTTGTAGTCATATTTCTTGACACACTAAAACCAAGCTGTCATATATCACAAAGATGAGTACAGTTTAAAGGAGCAGAATAGACAAGGACAGACTATCAATAGATTAACTCATGTTAGTTTTTTTTTTCTGTATCTCTTCTTAAGCATTGTTATTGCTTTTATTGTTTTCTATTTTTTAATATTCTTTTGTTACTGGTCATTCAAAAATGCCTAGTTTAAGGCATTCTGAGCCCCAGAGGTATCCATTTTTTTCACTACTGCCGGAATTAGTCTGATGGAACATTAACTGCATTTCCTTATCAACCTTGTCTCTGTCATACCCTTAGACTGCTATAAAAGCACTACTACTTAAGATCGTAATTCAGCTTTCAGGAGATCCAGTGGCTTAGGCTATATCTATGCTAGTGAGGCTTGCTGGGTAGCTCAGAGGTTATCTGTGGGTGGCCAGCACCAACACCACCAAAACAAGCAAATGGTCTCTGGACCTTACTTACTCCAAGTTACATCTAAAGGATGCTTAGGACTATTATAGTTCGTCTGAGACAAAACTGTGGCAGGAACTATTTTAATAAGTGAACAGCATAGAGAATTAATTTCTGATGCCATGACACTTTCCCTCGCACTGCTGAAATTTCATGAAGATATGTGTGTCTAAGCTGCTAATGCAATGTCATTGGCAGCAGATACTTTTTGCATACCTTATTCTCTATAAACAACTGTATTTATTTGCTTTTTACATAAAACATAAGAAATCTTTATAGGCATATAGTAAAAGTGGTAGTGAATGAAAACGACCATCTTTACAATATGCTTCTCAATACTCCAAAAATGAGCCAGAGGGATGTCCTTTTGCCACAGAAAAAATGAAAACACTAACAAGGCTCAATTTGGTGTCAGTGAAAACATGCACCATACTGTCCTCTAACAAAAGAAGAGTTGTGAAGTTCTGGAAAGTTGGTAAATATTATTATAAAAAGAGGATGCTGAAATGCACATTACAATTTGACTGAAATACAAATGCTCCATATGAAAGAGTTTACAAAAATCTTATCTGTAAGGCAGGAATTCTCACACAAATAGAATAACAATTTGATCAGGTTGTTTCAAATGAATGGAACCAAACATATCCCCAATTCCAAATTACCCCTGGATTTTAATGAAAGAAACTACGTTCTCTGCTGGGTTCACCTGAGAGGAACTCCTATTCCTTCAGCAAAGCACAAAGGTATCTCTGTTAATCCTTCCTCTTCACACTTGCTGTTTCTGCAGGTCCTAATGAAGACATTCTTTTCTGAATTGAAATTCAAGTAATTCTTCTGAGTGAGGATGAAAGCCATTATTTCACCTCACTCACTTCTGGATTTTAGCATCCATGTCACTGATCTTTGTGTAAGACTTAAACTTGCCATATAGACATCTTGAACAGTTAAGAGTCAGTTACCTAACAGCCACACGTTTAAGCCTAGCCCAAGCCCATCAACATCTTCTGCAGTGGATTAAACACAACTACTTTAGCTCTTTCACAACTCAGCAACAGGTTAAAGCTCCCTCCCCTAAAACTGATCCTATACTCTCATCTTTCATCTTTCACATGACATAACCTCAACTGCTTTTACAAAGTCAAACTTTGCATCAAAGCCTTTGATTTATCATCTACTATTTCCCCACATGTGCTAATCCATCCACAGATTTGCTACAAAGTTTTACATTATTCACTTGTATGGCAGCAGCTATAGCATAACTGCCAAATGCACTAATAATATGCCATGAAATTTCACAAAGTTGCATCATTATTAGAATTTCCTCAGACTGATGCATTTGTTTGTCACCTTGATTATAAATAGCTCAGTCTTGATTTTTAGGTGTCTTAGGCGAGTAATTGCATGTGAAACATGTAAGTGTAGTCACATGTCTAATTTGCATGTGAAATTACCACTGTGGTCTGGGAAACCTTCACCTGCAGATGGTATATGCAGAATGGATAATTGCACATGCAAATGGATGATGATCATTTTCACATTCAGAAACACAGCGTGCACATCAGTAATTATAACTACATGCCTAACTTGTTTAAAATCAAGGATGTAGTATTTCATACGGACCTGAACTTACTGCACAGAAATGGTAAGCAAAACAGACAAAACTGGACTTTTTAAAATTAATTTGACTCCTGAGCAGTAAATGAGGGTTGATGTAGGTGAATGTTAGACAAGAAAACAAAAGGTAAATGCATTAGGAAAGTTATTGCAGCATAGTAATCACAAGTGAAGCCAAAAATGGCAAGCCTTCTATCCAGCAGGCCACTGCAGTGAACAATGACAGGGTGCTCAGGTGAATAGGAAAAATTAGAAAAATAAAAAAGAGAGGTTTGAATAAAAAGTCACAGCAAATTACTGGATGTTAAAGTTCTCCTGAGTTTGAAGGTTAATACCCAACTGCTGGTTCAAACAGTGTGTGTTGAACACGCTCTGCATACAGTGGGAGGCTCTACATTATTTGCAGTCAGTTCTTAGATGACTGGGAAAAGTTGAGTCTTGTTATCTGCTGGTAGAGATATTTAGTGGCAGCGTTTATGCTGGTGAGAAACACGGAAATAATTACAGACTATGTATGTGCAAGCTTGCTAGATCAGTGAGTCTTTAAGAAAAAAAGCAAAACTTAAAACAATGCTGTACTAAGGACAAGGGCTTTTTTTTTTTTTTAAATTTAAGAAATTTGTAGCTCAAGACATTTTTCTGTGATACTGATGTTTTTTATATTGCTGTATACCTCTAAAACTATTGGGAAAACATAAAAACGCAAAAAAAAAAAACCCAAAACCTCTCCAGAATCTAAACCCCATTTACTGCAGAAGAGTGTAAATCTTTGTTGATAATCAATAATATTAAAGATCTCCATAGAGTAAAATTATGAATAGTTGAAAAAGTAAAAGGAAAAGCTTATGGATTCCTATAAAAGTGGCAATTTAGTCTGGGCAAAATATAAGTTTATGAAACAGATATAAGTTACAGACTGCCAATGCTACCCAAATAATTATGTATGGAGGCTTTCGTTTTATAAAAAAGAACGCTACATTAAAAAGTTATGTTGAATTTAAATTGTGAGTGAGAGAATAGAAAAGAAGAAAACTTCTGGGCACACACCGAGAAGCTATTTTTTCACTTTTCCTCAAACAGAAGGTAATAGGTACTCACCTTTTGGAAATATTTATAATATTATTTTTTTTCTTTTGTTCTGAATTCACGTATTAGCTGCTGGGGACAGTCTGGCCAGTGAAGTCTGGATTTCTCCACGTGTTTTCAGAATTTATACCTTTGCACCGCTCCCTCTGGTGTTAGGAATGAAGTTTGGCAAGACACACTATTACAACTCCACAAACTTCTTGCTTGTAAGTATCAGATGTCTAAAACTAAGCAAATCTTAATTCAAAATACCAAACTTGAAAATTGTGATCCTCAAATGCCCCACACAAGCTGCTGCCTATAAAGGACAAACTCTACCCAGATATTTTTATGTAAAGTACCCTGATGCCTAAGTTTGGCTTCTGGACATGCTTGAATATTTAGTTTTGATAACACCGGACTTTCCCATTCACAAGATCCACATTACCTGCAGAAATGCCTAGACTGGAATTCCTCTGTCTTCTTACACTGCTCTCAAAAGAAAACTCTAATTAGTGAGGGTAATCTGTCTGGAGCTGGTGGTAGTAGTCAGCATGATCATCAACCCTCTTACTGAATCTGCTCCAGTTTTAATACCATGCTACAATGAGATGATGCTCCTCCACTGGATATTTATATGTAAACGCTAAAATATTAAAGAAATTCAGCCTGAAACACTCCTCTCCCTCCAGCAGATGCCCAAATCTTTCAGGTGGTAATTAATTCAGACAACACTGAAATTTCTCCAAAGATGCTGAAGTCAGTCTCTGTGCCCCAGAAGAGTATTGTGGCTTGAGGAAGTTGTCTGGAAGAGAGGTGAAAAAGGGCTCAGTTCAGTTGGAGTAGCATCCAGGGGGAGTCCCTGAACGTTGCCCCAACAGCCAGGAAGGGCTGATGGAGGCCAGTGTTTTCCCTGTGTTTACACCAGCAGGGTGCTGTGAGTCACACCTGTAAGTACTCTCACAGTATGGGCCTGGAGTTTAGGGGCCCCGAAAAGGTGCCAGGAGTCACCCTTGGGTGGGAGAAACCATCCCCAGATCTTATGGGTCTGGTGTAAGGCAGGATTTAATACTACATAGAGCTCTGCTCAAGGATTTCTGTCATATGCTGTCTTGTACTTTGAAATGATTTTATGAAGGAAGTCCTGTCTCATATGACCTTCCCACCACAGTTTTAAAAGTTAAATTAATGGGACTGTGAAATCTCTTGCTTTTGATACATAAAAGACTTAACTCCATTCTTCCTTTCACTCCTCTTGCTGTGTCTATGAGTCTATGACCTATATCTCCTAAGCTGGTTTTGATGTGTAAAAAAGACGTTGTCAAAGGTGAAAGGGTAATGAAAAATGCACCCTGGTAGTAAAACTCCATTACAATTGCACCTGCCCATGCTCCCAGAAAAAACTCAGAAGCATAGTTTTAAGTATTGAGTAGGAGGGAAACATAGTTTTAAGGATGAGAAGAGAAATAGAGCTGTAAAGAGTAGGCACTTTTGTTCTAATTCTTTCTCTCTTAGCCTGGAGAGATTCAGACTTTTAGCAGGATGATGACGATCTCTGATGGGATGGACATGAAGGTTTTTTACATTCTGAAACAGGTACATTAGCAGGGTAAGATTTCTAATAGGTGAGGCAGATAACATGTGAGATAAAACAGTGAAAAGTTGAATTGTTGGACTGATGGAGTCAGGTGGTGAATGAGGTGGCTGGATGAATTGTTGGCCATGCTTGTGGACTTCTAAAAAGAAGGGTGTTGTAGACAGATGGAAGAATGAATGGACACATAAGGAGAAATTATTGCTTACTTCCATTACGCTCCTTGAAATTCATTATTTCAGTTTTCCATCCTGAGGTGAAGAGAGGGTTATTTCTTCCTCTCATCTCTCTGAAAACTTCCTTCAAAACACTTTCAGTAACAAAACCTCAAGTTTCTAGCTTTCCATTTCAAAAGAATATGTTTAGTTAGCAGGTGACTTGTGGATCTTTGGGGAAGAATTAAGAGAAACTAGTGATCATCTACTCTCCTATTTAACTTGTCTGTCAGACATCTCAGGATAGCAGTTAATGAGGGAGAGGCATAGCAGAAGTCATTAATGATATTGGTAGTGACGTACATGGATGACATTTAAGTATGCTCATATTTTACAGTTTCCAACTTATATTGACTGCTACATGAAAATATAGTACTTTTAATGAGTAAGAGTAACAGAATGTGTACTTAAGGAAAGTATGGCTGGAGTCACAGAAAAATTCTTTACAAATAATTCATGCTAGACCCAGATTTTATCTCCTTAAAACAGTGACTCTCAAAAAAATTGCTTTGAATGCATTCCTGTTGTTGAAAATTTTCCTCTGGTATACAACTGTAATCAATGTTTTTAAAAGATGCTGCCTGCTATCAAATTTTCAAGTACAAATAACCCTAACCAGTCAAAACCTATTACTTCAGAGAAGAGAGGTAGGCTGTTATTCACTGAGGATATTTCCAGCTAATTAGGAATTTTAACCCAACTCAATTTTGCCTCCAAAAGTAGTGTTATTCTGTTGTTTGCTTGGTTTTAATTTTTTTCAAAATGACAAAAATAATGATAAGGGAAGAGACAGCTTTTTTCTCACTTTAAACATTAATATGCTATTTCTGGTCAGGATTTCATAGTGAAAAGACCTTGGGAGAAAAAAATAACAAATCCCAAGCAAATAAAATAGATGTTTGAAAGATACAAGTTTTAAAAATCTCTGGATGAATTACAACAAATAAAAACACATATAAAAATGTAACAGTAGCAGATTGCAACCAAACTACACATGATGATTTAGTGTTTTTATCTCCAGTCACTCTTTACAGAAAAACACAAAAACCCCCTTGCCGAGAGTAATAGTTTCAAAGATCGCTGCCAGTATCAACTCACTCTGTAATTTGAGATAAAGAAATTATAAATTAAGATAATTTTGTGCTTTCTGCACTTTTAAGATTTTCTTCTATTTGTTTCTTTAAAGAAGTTTTATCTATGACCATCAATTAATAAATATGCATGTATTCATGTGTAATGTAATACATATATATTAAACATACACATTTTAAATAAAGGACTCTAAAGAGTATTTTGAAATGCACTGGTGTATCAGATTTAAACATAATTTTCTACTTTTATGATAATTAGGTGATTACAAGCTAGAAATTTGAAATATGCCTTTATTTTTAAATGCTGTTCTAAAACAACAATATAATAGAGGTTTGGTTAAAATTTGGGGAACATTTAATTTCTGTTGAACTTCTGCAGAAACCTAGTGTTCACTTCTCTAATGTTGTCTTGTGCTGTTACATTCATCACATTGATCATGATAATTAATAATGTCTGCATTGCTTGAACTTCATTTACCATCACTGATTCCTCAGTAAAGTTTACTGATGTATTTTCAGAGATTATTTGTTCATGTTCTGTAACAGAATTATAGTCAACCAATGAAGGAAAAAAGGAAATGTAGGTACCACACAACTTCAGCTGCATTACATGCCAGACCCGATGGCAGCTACGGTGGTGTCTTTGTAACTTACGAGCAAGATTGAACAGGAGGAAGCAGGATTTGTCTATAACTCGGTTACACTAATCGCTCCCTGTCATTTCTTTTCTGGAGTTGTGAGGGCCTGGAAACACTGGCAGAGAAGCAAAGGATAGTTTTCTACAGTTCTGTCAAAATCGAAGTGAATCACTTTACACTCTCCTGGAGTTGGCGGGTGAGCATGATTGCATGCATGCTGCTCAGAGGAGTGGGAATGATGCTGCTCAGAGCAGCAGCTTTTCCCAGAGCTGTTCATTACCAGGAGGTTAGGGAGAAGACGTTGGTGGTGGATGCAGGGTTGACCTTACATATAGCCATGCCAAAAGCAACAGTCTGGTCCTACAGAAACTGTTTGGGATGAGTCGGGGTGAGTTCTGTATCATCATTTCAGTGATGCTGCTGTGTGAACTTACATGTACATGAAGGTATGTATAGTCCTACACCAGGTGTGGTAGGATGAGCCACAGGCTCAAACCTCAGCTGCCCCACTGCACGTTTGACTGCATTACACATCCCATGAAGAAAAATGCACAGAACTGCATTAAAAGAAAGAAACAAACAACAACAAAACCCCCCACATTCTACAACTTAACACCAAATTCACAAAGTTTTGATCATGACTTGGGGTGTCTGGCATGGTCACGGTGAGAATATATATTGAGCTGAAATTATTCACTCTTATTTATATGAATAAATATACCATAAATGAGGAATATCAGCTTTGGGGTTTTAAGATTACAGTTGGCAGAGTGTTGCGTTACCCAGGTTCATCTGGGTTGCATTGGCCTCCACTACTGTGGTAGGTTCCCATGAGCAAAATACAGACCTATGGCTGTTATTTCATATACATGGCTTGTTCAGTCAGCTGAAGGGAACCCTGTGGTCTGCCTTTATTCATTCAAGTGTGCCCTGCCACATCTGTTCCTAGGTGACTTGAAAATTAAACATTATTTCCTGTTATAAATCAAATACATTCAGCGTTAATGCAGAAATGAAGAGAGGTGCAGCATGCTTGAGCAATAATAAAAATAAAGTTGCTTTCCCTGACGGATAAGACAAAGCAGTGCAACAACAGGTCATTATTCTGCCTTCTCCCCATCCTCACGCCGACCACCAAGCCCTGTGAACTTGGTAAATTAGGACATGGAGCAAAATTTATACCTATAGAAAATGGATGCAGACCTGGCTGATAGCCAGTTTACAGTGTAAACAATATCCAGTTTCATGTGTGCTTCACAGTCGGTATTCAGAGAGCAGAAGACAAAAAGACTATAAACTGCTCAAAATAAATATTAATATTAAACATGTTAAATTATTTTACAAGCTCTGAATAATCATGAAGTTTTAAATCTCTGTTTGAAGAAACTTCTAGATGCCTTGGGGCCTTTGACAAACAGAAGTGATAAAGAATTAATTGTACAGAGAACTGTACTCTCTTTATAAAGAGACTATGAAGAAAATGACTGCAGTAACTAGAATTGTTAATAAAGGTTTAAGATTGCAAATGATGGTTTTGATTCTGTAGTAAGTTCTCTGTTGGCAGATCCTTCCATTCCTACAGAGTCCAGTTATTTTGAGCAATGAGCCACAAGAATCAGCCACAAGTCCATTGTAAGGTCCAGATTTAAGACTACTTTTTCTCAATGAACATATGACTGATTCTGTTTGTGTGAGTGCATGTATGTGTATTTTAGGTGAAATAAACAGCCACAATTTTCTGAATATTAATTTCATATTATAAAAGTACTTTTTTCAGCATAATTTAAAGTTTTTAACCATATTGTGTCTTCTTAACTTATTTTATAATTTCCACATAAAAAAAAATTTTTGGAAGTCAAAACAGAAATTTTTCATTGCAACATTGTTAACATTCAAAAGTGAAAATTATTTTAAGTGTTGTATTAATATACTCACTTCCTTATATTTAAAAAAAAAAAGCTTTTCATATTGATGGCTTATAATTAAGTGCTACCCACATTTAATATAGGTATAGATGAGAGTTCATACAGTTATTTTAGTGAGAACAGCCAATTTTTATTGCAGTCAATATGATATTTTCTGATGAGCTTTAGATTAGACTAAACTGAACAGGAAGCATACCTCACTCATCACTGTCTTTCAAAGAGGTACTTTAAAAAGATGGATTTGGTCGGTTCATGCCATATATTTTCAAAAAAACCTATGAGATACAGGAAATAATGGGAGAAGCTGAAGGACAAAAAGAGGCTGGGAAATGTCAATATAATAAAAAAGATGTTTTGATGTAGATTATTACATGAAATTTCTAGTCCGGTACTGGTCTAAAGCCAGACGGAAATAGGAACATTTCAATAATTATATGACAGAGGTAGTATATTTATTAAATCAAATATTACAGTTGCTTCTTTAGTAAAAAGGCAAATGATATGACATATCAGAGCATAATAATGGCTGCAAGAAGGTATATTTTCACATCTGGGACATGCTCTGTATCATGCGATAAAGAAGTTGCACTATCATATAGTCTCATATCAACACTACAGCTGTTTGTACCCTTGAATCTAGTATTGTATAAGGATAAAAATATTTCAAATCAAAAATATAGGTATATGTTAAAAAAGACTAATAAATGCAAACATTTAAAAAAAATCAAGTCCATGTAATTTCATACAAAACTTTTAACAGATGTGGCTGATGTTTCCTTGAATTGTTAGACCTGATTTTCAACACTGAGTTTCAACACTTGAAACCTTTCGGTAGTCCCAGAAGTAAACAGGAGATCCAATTCTGTGCCAATATAAACAACAAAAAAGTGTAATTATAGATTTGTCAGCCTGATAATGATCTCAGGCAAAGTAATGAAACAGATGATACAGCAATCTTGTTTTGTTTATAAAGGTAATAAAATTGATGGAACATACTTAGTCTTTTATAAGGCATTTCATTTGGTAGCACATGACATGTTGATTAAGAAATAAAATCAACATGGCACATACTGAATTGATTAAAGCCTGGGCAACAGAAAGGTCTTAAAATATTACTGTAAATGAAGAATCATCATTCTTCAGATGTTTGTCTATGAGCTCCATGGGGATCATTATTTGACTCTACTATATTTAATATTCTTTTTAAATACTTGGAAGAAAATACACAATGATCCTGAAAAAGTTGCAGGTGCAAAATGTGAGTATATTGAATGGTGAAAAGGGAAGTCTTTGATGTAAGGTGATCAAGACTGTCTGGCAACCTACGTGCAAACAAGCAGATAAAATTACAGATGGCCAAGCATAAATCCATAGGCCTAGCATGAAAGTATGTTATTTCCAAATAAAGGAGGAAGACTTCTGCATTCAGAATTACAGAATCACAGAATTATCAAGGTTAGAAAAGAACTTGAAGATCATCCACTCCAACCATTTACCTAACATTGACAGTTCCCAACTACACCATATCACTCAGCACTCTGTCAACCCGACTCTTAAACACCTCCAGGGATGGGGACTCCACCACCTCCCTGGGCAGCACATTCCAACACCTAACAACCCCTTCTGGAAAGAAATGCTTCCTAATACCCAGTCTAATCCTCCCCCGGTGCAACTTGAGGCCATTCCCTCTTGTCCTGTCGCTTACAACTTGGTTAAAGAGACTCATCCCCAGCTCTCTGCAACCTCCTTTCAGGGAGCTGTAGAGGGCGATGAGGTCTCCCCTCAGCCTCCTCTTCTCCAGACTAAACACCCCCAGTTCCCTCAGCCGCTCCTCATACGACCTGTGCTCCAGACCCTGCACCAGCTCCGTTGCCCTTCTCTGGACACGCTCGAGTCATTCAATGTCCTTTTTGGAGTGAGGGGCCCAAAACTGAACACAGGAATCGAGGGGCGGCCTCACCAGTGCCGAGGACAGGGGTCAGATCCCTTCCCTGTCCCTGCTGGCCACGCTATTGCTGACACAAGCCAGGATGCCATTGGCCTTCTTGGCCCCCTGGGCACACTGCTGGCTCCTGTACAGCTGGCTGTCAATCAGCACCCCCAGGTCCCTCTCTGACTGGCAGCTCTCCAGCCACTCCTCCCCCAGCCTGTAGCGCTGCTGGGGGTTGTTGTGGCCCAAGGGCAGCCCCTGGCATTTGCCCTTATGGAAACTCCTCCAGTTGGCCTCAGCCCATGGCTCCAGCCTGTCCAGGTCTCTCTGCAGAGCCTCCCTACCCTCGAGCACATCAACACTCTCACCCAACCTGGTGTCATCTGCAAACTGACTGAGGGTGCACTCGATCCCCTTGTCTAGATCATCAATAAAGATGTTAACCAGGAGTGGCCCCAACACCGAGCCCTCGGGGACACCACTCGTGACCCACCGCCAACTGGATTTAACTCCGTTCACCACAACTCTTTGGGCCCGGCCATCCAGTCAGTTTTTTACCCAGCAAAATGTGTGCCCATCCAAGCCAGGAGCAGTCACTTTTACCAGGAGAATGCTGTGGGAAATGGTGTCAAAGGTCTTGGTAATGTCAACGTAAACAACATCCACAACCTTTCCCTCATACAATAAGCAGGTCACCCTATCAGAAGATCAGGTTTGTCAGGCAGGACCTGCCTTTCATAAACCCATGCTGGCTGGGCCTGATCACCTGGCTGTCCCACATGTGTTGTATGATGGTACTCAGGATGAGCTGCTCCATCAGCTTCCTGGGCACCGAAGTCAAGCTGACAGGCTTGTGATTTCCCGGATCATCCTTCTGACACTTTGTATATATGGGCGTCACATTAGCCCATTTCCCATCTCTTGGGTCCTCCTCGATCAGCCAGGACTGCTGGCAAATGATGGAAAGCAGCTTGGTGAGCACCCCAGCCAGCTCCTTCAGCACCCTCAGGTGTGTCCCATAGACCTGTGTGTGTGTCTGTGTGATGCAGCAGGTCACTGACTGTCTCCTGGATTGTGGAGGGTTCATTCTCCCAGTCTTTGTCTTCTGGCTGAGAAGGCTGAATTACCTCAGTACAACTAGTCTTGTTATTAAAGACTGAGGCAAAGAAGTCATTAAGCACCTCAGCCTTCTCCTCATCACTTGTTACCGTGTTTCCTCCTGGATCTATCGGAGGATGGAGGGTCTCCCTGGTCCTTCTTTTGCTGTTGACATACTTACAGAAACATTTCATGTTGTCCTTGATTGCTGAAGCCAGATTAACTTCCAGCTGGGCTTTAGACCTCCTGATTTCCACTCTGCACAGCCTCACAGCCTCTTTGTAATCACTGTGAGTGGCTAGCCCCTTCTTCCAAAGGCTGTAAACTCTCCTTTTCTCCCTGAGTTGCAGCCAAAGCTCCCTGTTTAGCCAGGGTGGTCGTCTTTGTCGCCGGCTTCTCTTACAGCACCTGGGGACCGCCTGCTCCTGAGACATTAACACTTCCTTCTTAAAGACCGCCCAGCCTTCCTGGGCCCCTATACCCTTCCGGATCATGTCCCAGGGGATCCTTTCAGGCAGGTGCCTAAACAAGACAAAGTCAGCCCTTAAGAAGTCCATGATGTCAGTTCTGCTGCCCCCTCTCCTGGTCTCTCTAAGAATAGAGAACTCTATTATTTCATGATCGCTGTGCCTTAGTCGGCCTCCAACCTCCACATCATCCACCAGTCCTTCTCTGTTCACAAAGAGGAGATCCAGCAGGGCACCTTCTCTCACCAGCTGTGTCAGGAAGTTATCTCCCACACATTCCAGGAATCTCCAGGACTGGTCCCACTCTGCTGTGCTGTATTTCCCGCAGATGTCTGGGAAGTTAAAATCTCCCACAAGGACAAGGGCAAGGGATCGTGAGATGTCTCCTAAGTACCTATAGAATATCTCATCCACCTCTCTGTCCTGGTTGGGTGGCCTATATAGACTCCTACTACAACATCTGCCCTGTTGGCCTTCCCCCTGATTCTAACGCAAAGACACTCCACCCTGTCTTCACTATACCTGTGTTTGAAGCAATCATAGGAGTCCCTAACATACAGTGACACCCCACTGCCTCTCCTTCCTTTTCTGTCCTTCCTAAAGAGCTTGTAGCCATCAATTGGCACACTCCAGTCATGGGAGACATCCCACCATGTTTCTGTGATAGCCACTACATCATAATTTTCCTGTTGCATCATGGCTTCAAGCTCCTTCTGTGTGTTACCCATGCTGTGTGCATTGGTATAGATGCATTTCAGATGAGCTGATGTCCCCAGCACCTTTTTGCATTTAAAGGTCCTAAGTCCAGCCTGAGCTTTCACAGGTGTTACCATGGTTACTGATCCATCAGTATCTCTTGCATCTTTGTTGTGCTGCATGTCTCTATCCCTTGCATCGACTGAGATGGCAGGGTGAGCGTTGCTTCTGGCACAACAGCTCACAAACTCTGGTAATCTACCCTGAGGCTTATGCCTGGGAGTTACACTTTTGTCCCCTTCCCCCTTCAAATCCAGTTTAAAGATCTCTGAATGAGACCAGCTAACTCCTGCACCAAGTTCCTTTTTGCCTTTCTGGGACAAGTGCATCCCATCAGATGCCAAAAGTTCTGGTGTTCTATATACTAGCCCGTGATTGAAAAATTCAAAGCCCTGCCTTGCTGGACCTTCATCTTCCTCTTTATTTCACTCATTTTCTTCATCCTTCGCTGCTTCATTCATAAGTTCCAGGGCCCCTTATCTGTTTTGAAGGAACACCATGGAAGGTGAGGGAGGTCAGGAAGGGATTTTCCTGACTCCTTGAGCCGGGATCTGTTTCCAGTTTCCCCCATCTCTTAGGTCCCCTCCTTCTGCCTGGTAGGAAGAATTCTGGGAAGTAAGAATTCTTGAATGTAAAGCTCGGATGAGCATGAACTGCAATGTTATTGCTAAGAGTATTTGTATAGAAATAAGGAAGTTATGTCATAGAATCATAGAACTGTAGAATGGTTTGGGTTTGAAGAGACCTTAAGGATCACCTAGTTCCAACACCCCTCCCATGGGCAGGGACACATTCCAGTAGATCAGGTCGCTCAAAGCCCCGTCCAACCTGGCCTTGAACACTTCCAGGGAGGGGGCATCCACAACTTCTCTGGGCAACTTGTTCCAGTGTCTCACTGCCCTCACAGTAAAGAATTTCTTACTAATATCTAATCTCAAACTACCCTCTTTCAGCTTAAAACCATTACCCCTTATCCTATCACTACACTCCCTGAAAAAGGGTCCCTCTTCACCCTTCCTGTAGGCCCCCTTTAAATACTGGAAGGCCACTATAAGGTCTCCCCAGAAACCTCTCTTCTCCAGGCTGAAAAATCCCAACTGTCCTCACAGGGGAGGTGCTCCAGCCCCCTGATCATCTTCTTGACCTCCTCTGGACCTGCTCGAACAGGTCCATGTCCTTCATATGTTGGGAGCCCCAAAGCTGAACACAGGACTCCAGGTGGGGTCTCACAAGAGCAAAGGAGTAGAATCACCTCCCTTGACCTGCTGATCAAACTCCTCTTAATGCAGCCCAGGATATGGTTCTAGACTGTGAATGCAGATTGCTGGCTTATGGTTTTCCATCCACCAATACCCCCATGTCCTTCTCTGCAGGGTTGCTCTCAATCTACTCATTGCCCAGCCTGTATTTGTGCTGACCCAAGTACAGGACCTTGCACTTGGCCTTTTTGGACTTCATGAGGTTTTGCACAGGCCCACCTCTCAAGCCTGTCAAGGTCGCTCCGGATGGCACATCCCTTCCCTCCAGCCTGTCAACCACACCACACAGCTTGGTGTCTTTGGCAAACTTGCTGAGGGTGCACTCAATCCCACTGTCCACACTGCCAACAAAGATGTTAAACAGCACCGGTCTCAACCTGTGGAACACCACTTGCCACCCTTCTCCACTTGGACATTGAGCTGTTGACCGCAAATGTTTGAATGTGACTATCCATACATTTCCTTATTCACTGAGTGGTCCATCCTTCAAATCCATGTCTGTCCAATGGAGGGAGAAGGATGTCATGCAGAACACAGTCAAATGCTTTTCACAAGTCCAGGTAGATAATGCCAGTTGCTCTTCCCTTATCCACCAGTGCTGTAACCCCATTGTAGAAGGCCACCAAATCTGTCAGGCACCATTTTCCCTTAGTGACGCTATGCTGACTGTCACCAACCACCTCCTTATTTTCCATGTGTCCTAGTATAGTTTCCATCAGGATCTGCTCCATGATTTTTCTGTGTGCAGAGGTGAGACTAACTGGCCTGTAGTTCCCCAGTTCTTCCTTTTTTCTTTTTATAAAAATGGGGGTTATGTTTCCCCTTTTCCAGTCAATAGGATCTTCACCAGACTGCCACAACTTCTCAAATATAATAGATAGTGGCTTAGCCACTTCATCCACCAGTGCCCTGAGGCTGCATCTGATCAGATCCCATGGACTTGTGCACCTTCAGGTTCCTTAGATAGTCTCAAACCCAATCTTTTCCTACAGTGGGCAGTTCTTCATTCTCCCCATTCCTGCCTTTGCCTTCTGTGTGTTGGGCGGTGTGGCTGGAGCACTTGCAGGTGAAGACTTGAGGCAAAAAAGTCACTGAGTAGCTCAGCCTTCTCCATGTGTCAGATAACCAAGTCTCCCTCTTTGTTCCAGAGACAGCCTGCATTTTTCTTAGTCTTCCTCTTATCAACGAACACTTTTATTACCTATGCCACTTGTGAATATTACTGCTTTAGAGTACCATGCTCAGATCTGGTGCTACAGACATGTGAATAGAGAAGTTACATGATAATCCATGGGATTATCCTATTGGGAAATAAACCCATACAATGCATAACTCTAACAGCTTAATCTCATTTAATCTAGTTAGATTTGTTAAGTAATTAATTGTTTACCATGGTTAAAAGGTGACTTGTTTGCAATCTAAAGGGATTTACATGGAAAGCTAAAGTTTGAAACTAAAAATTATTGGCAAGGTCTGAGGGTAAAATATTAAAATGAGACAAACTCACATGAGAAGAAAGCTACAGATGTTTTCCAAGAACAAAAAATCTGCAAAATTTAACACTGGGTACTCTATAGCTGGGATTATCTAACAGGTTGTACTGCATTCAGGGTATCCTATATCTTGTGTTCAACAGGAGGTCAAGACTCTGTGTTCGCAGAGGTTGCTCCTAACCTTGGAACTGCTGAATTTATATACAGTGGCAGACATTGAATAATGCAGTGATTTGGGGTTAAGCCACTGCTGTGATGATACACTGCTATAAAATATGGTATAAGTACCATAATAGGTCTCCTCTTTCCTCTGACACCTGTCCTCTTTCGGTTGAGAAATTCTTAAGTGTTTATCAATTTTTTCAGTGTATCTGGGAAACCATCCAAAACTTTGTAATAATTGATTTTCTTGCACACGGTGGTCTCCTAAGGGCAAGAGAGCTTACTAATACTTTCTGCCATGTCCAGCTGCTAACTCTAAAGACTCATAATTGCATTTGTTCTTATATACTGCATGTAGTGTGGTGCTCCATAGAAAATGTAGTGAAGATAAAATCAATATAGCTGTGTCATACTCTTGTTCTGTAATACTGCATTACAGTATGGAACATCTGTTAGTTCTAGTGTTGCACTGACTAATTGAAGTAGCCCAGTATAAATTAATTTTGAACCAGTCTCACTGTATTACTGTCATGTGTTCATGGCAGTCAGAGTTATTGGTCATAGGGGTATTGTGCCACAAACTAACAATGAAAATGTGACTTGTATGGTTTTAGAGGAATTTGATTGCTCCTTCTGGTATACATCATTCACAGCCTGGATTCTAGTCACCACGTAAGTGTTCATGTGTGTGTGTTGGGAGCAGGGAGAATTATATCAGGAAATGAGGAGCATATCAGGCCTTATGTCTCAATAATCATCAGGTTTTGGAATGGTCCATTCGGTCTGAAACCAATCAGTTCAAATGAGAAAACCCTGAGGTTTATGCTAGATATTTGTTGACCATCATATCTCTTTGGTATGACTTTTATACAGTGCCTCATTGACTGTATTCATGAAGTTTTCCATAATTGGGAGTACTCCATGAAAGGTACTCAGCTGTATATGTAGCTTTCAATCTTGTCTTAAATTGCTTAATTTATTTTAGCCCCATTATGATGGTATTATGATTTTGTGATTCCTCTGCAATAACTATTTAATATCTAAAATTAATTACATTTGGGTTCAGTTTGGAACATTTTGAATGTGAAGAACATTGTAGCATGTTCTTTTGTTTCTGAAAAAGCCATCTGTAATTGTAGTCTTACAGAAGCTTGGGGCTGAATTCTGTCCTAAATGATCTCCTATGAATTAATTTTATGCAATGTAAGTAAGTCAAACAGATTTTGACCTTTATTCAGTTCTGAAAAGGTATTATGTAAAAATGCACCTTCCTATTCAGCAGATCTGCTCTATATTCAGTCACATTCAAATTCAGTGACAAAAAAATAAATGTGTTCTACATCCTGCTGATAGAAGCGGGGAGCTGATGCAGATGTGGGAGTGTGATATGGGTTCCCTTCTGACTCACCATCATTAAAAGAGCTGCTGTGTAAGGGCTTGGTTTGCCAGGGCCTCAAAACACCCACACCCCCAGCTGATTTCAGCTGGAGTAAAATGGATGGAGATCTTCAATACATAACTCTCCCTGTTTGTATTAAGAGGCTGCTGTGGTTTAACCCTATGTGGCAACTAAGCCCCACACAGCCACTTGCTCACTCCCCTCACAGCAGGATGAGGGAGAGAGTCGGAAAAGTAGAAGTGAGAAAACTCATGGGTTGAGGTAAAGACAGTTTAATAAGTAGAGCAAAAGCCATGGACATGCAAGCAAAGCAAAGCAAGAAATTCATTCACTGCTTCCCATGGGCAGGCAGGTGTTCAGCCACCTCCAGAAAAACAGGGCTCCATCACATATAACAAGAACTTGGGAAGACAAATGCCATAACTCAGAGCATCCCCCGTTTCCTTCCTCCTTCTTTCCCAGGCTTCATATGCTGATCATATGGTCTGGGATATCCCTTTGGTCATCTGGGGTCAACTGCCCCAGCTGTGTCCCCTCCCAAACTCTTGTGCACCCCCAGCCCACTCGCTGGTGGGGTGCGGCGAGAAGCAGAAAAGGCCTTAACTCTATGTAAGCACTTCTCAGCAATAATTAAAACATCTCTGCATTATCAACACTCCTTCCAGCACAAATCCAAAACATAGTCCCATACCAGTTACTATGAAGAGAATTAACACTAACCTAACCAAAACCATCAGAAAGACAAAATTCCATTGAGATTCTAGATGTAAATGAAGAAATTTCTCTAAAACAAGAGTCCTATCAGTAGCAGCCCAGCTCGAAATAAATATTTGAGTTTCATTTTTAATGGCAAAGATGAAAAATCATTAGCCAGAGGGAAAAAGGCAACATGTTTAGTTGTAAACAGAGCCAGTTTGATCCAAAGATATTGAGCAAATAAAAGCTGCTTCTCTTGCAAATAAATAACATTACAGAAATTCTATTTCTGATGTCTGTGCTAGGTGATACACTATTCCCCAGAGCTGTGGTCTGCCTTCTGTCTTCACAGTGAAGGACTAAGACTTTCTGGAGCACAGTGGCTATATTGTATAGCTGTGCAGACACTGAAACATCTGAGAATTTTTTTTTTTTTTTTTTTTTTTTTTGAGCAGGCGAGACAATCTTATCCAAAATACCCTATGGTTAAGAATTTAGAAGAATTGATTTAGATTTAAGATCCTGGGAAAATTTATTATACCATTGACTGTTGATGCCAAGAAACTCCTTTATCTGAGAGAGCTGACCTTTGCTCTGATTGCACAGTATATTTATGCTGGAAGTATATAGCATATCATTGCAACTTTAACACTAATGTTTAAGGCTGTAGTTTAAATATTGTACAAACACAGTGGGGCAAGAAGGCACTTCTCAGGTCATTGAGTCCATTCTCTTCACATGACAAGTGGCAAAAAGTAGTAATCTCCTTTATAAACATTAGAAGTGATTAGGTTCCTGTTTCCAGTGCTTGTTTATAAAAACTGTTTAAGAACCTTCTTCTTTAAAGTACATTCTTCTGATTCCAGCCTACATGTGTGTATAATCAATTGATATACACACATATATATATATTTCTGTGATGTTATCTTTTAAAAGAATTTTCAATTTAGTATTTAATATTAGTATTTACTTATAGACATTAAGCATATTCCCTTGCAGTCTTTTCTTTGCTATACTAAAAATTGTAACCTCTCTTCTCCCTTTGAATGACAGGGTTTTCATATAGCCCTCTGAACTTGTTTCAGTTTGAATCCATCTTTTTTAAATATGGAAGACCAAAGTAAAGTGTTAGGAGGGAGGGGAAGAAGAAGAGGTCAAACATTTGCTCCATAGCTGCTGGAAAGACTTTCCTGATATATTCAGAGATCATATTTGCATATTTTAGTCTTATACTATATTAATACTTCAACAGTCATGACTCTTCAGTCATTTCCAATTCTTAACATATAGCAGAAGTGCTTGTTATCAGTTTTCACATTTATTCCCTTTCCTATTTCTCCATTCTGCAAGATCACCCAGTTCTTTCTGCATGGTATCCTGAAATCTTTTATTAGTGAGTGCTCTCAGCCTTACATCATCAGCAAACTTCACAGCCCACTCCTGCTTAACACCATTAAAACCTAATTGCATCATTAATACACATTTAAATAAGATCATCTTCAAGGAGGAGTTCCACTAAGACTCAGACTGGTCTAACCTTTTTTGACACTATCAATGCCATGACTGCTTTAGCTCATTCCTTAGACATTTTACAATCTCTTTACTTTCCCAAGGCAGTGGAATAGCTCTCTCAGGACATGAAATGCCTTTTAAATTAAGCCTTATCTCTTATATTTCTTTTGCAATCTCCTAGAAATCCAATATAGTGAATATTTTGTATCCATGCTTTGTATTCCTGGTGACAATGCTACTGAGGAGATGAACTATAGTATTCAGTGAAACGTCAGAGTTTGTTAAGTACTTCAGTTGTCGCACACAGCTTTTGCATTGGTATAACCTAATTGAGAGTTTACAACCCGAATGCTTGACACCAGCCCATCCTGAACACTTTGAGGTCAGGATGCATCAGGATGTCCTACACAAATACAGGTGAAAGAAAGCAGCTTTGGGGGATTCTTTTTACCGGATAAATCCTAAAGCATCCATAAACTATTTGCTAGGATTTCCAAAGGGGGGTAACCTTAGCTATGAACTCCTCAGAAGGGTTCCCTTGCCCCCATTGTGTGGCTGGGACTTGGAGCTGGGTGTCATTTGTCAGTGAGTCAACCATGGGCCAGACAGTGGCCTTCAGAGGCAAAGGAGGAGTAGAGCTCAGCTTTATCAGTACCACTGATGGTGGTTCAGTCTATGCTTGACCAGTTCACTTACTATTTCCATATAGCACACAGAAAAATACTGGTTTCATACTATCTATGTCTATATAATCTATATTTATATGTATCTATATCTATATCCATATCTATATTAACTATTATAACTTTATACTATTATTTTGTGGTTTTTTTTAAAAAATATATTATTCATTAAATTATTGTGCTGGTTTTGGCTGGGTCAGTTAGTTTTCTTCATAGTAACTGGTATGGGACTATGTTCTGGATTTGTGCTGGAAGGAGTGTTGATAATGCAGAGATGTTTTAATTATTGCTGAGAAGTGCTTACATAGAGTCAAGGCCTTTTCTGCTTCTCGCCGCACCCCACCAGCGAGTGGGCTGGGGGTGCACAAGAGTTTGGGAGGGGACACAGCTGGGGCAGTTGACCCCAGATGACCAAAGGGATATCCCAGACCGTATGATCAGCATATGAAGCCTGGGAAAGAAGGAGGAAGGAAACGGGGGATGCTCTGAGTTATGGCATTTGTCTTCCCAAGTTCTTGTTATATGTGATGGAGCCCTGTTTTTCTGGAGGTGGCTGAACACCTGCCTGCCCATGGGAAGCAGTGAATGAATTTCTTGCTTTGCTTTGCTTGCATGTCCATGGCTTTTGCTCTACTTATTAAACTGTCTTTACCTCAACCCATGAGTTTTCTCACTTCTACTTTTCCGACTCTCTCTCTCATCCTGCTGTGAGGGGAGTGAGCAAGTGGCTGTGTGGGGCTTAGTTGCCACATAGGGTTAAACCACAATAATCATATTACTATATTATTCATTAATTTCATAATATAATTCATTATATTCATATAAATTAAATAAAATTATAGAGGTATATGTTATCTATATATAATATATATATATAAGATTAAAAATTTGTCTAAACTCCTCTAAATATCTACTATCTTGCCAGTTATTGTTCACGTAGTATAATGAGATCAACTTATTTCTTATAAAAGCTACAAACGGTTAACCACTTTGATTGGCACATGCTATTTAATAGCATTTTAAATTAATAACATAAAAGACAGAAACAGCCTTAGGTACTTTATATATGTTGTCAAATTAGATACCTTCTGTATTCTCAGTGTGATGTAAAACCACATATATTCTATCAATAAGAAGAAATAATTCAATATTGACTTTTTGAAATACTTTTTATTTTTACACATTCTGATACTGAATACTTACAGAAGACAAAGCTTCTGTCATTAAGAAATCCTGTCAAAAATGCATAGATTTGTCCATAAGAAACCAAATTTTGGGTTTTATTTCCTGATGTTTTTAAAACTCGTCCATCTTATTTAGTTTAAGAAAGTATGATAATTTCTCCTTAGATATAATGCAACCAAAAGAAAATGAAAAATATTCAGAAGATTAACTCTTTTAAATGAAGCTGAAAGCTTCAGTAGATTTTAATTAGAACTGCATGATAAGTTTTTTACATAAAGAACATCCATTCAAATTTGGCTTATGGCCAGTTCTGCAAAAGCAAAATAACATTAAGAACTATCCTTTCACTGCACTTTTTTTTTTTTTTTTCTGAGAAAAAACAAGTTGACATTTAATATGAAGTTTTAAAAATCAAGTCATATAATAAACTCTGCGTTTTATTTTGCTATTTTTTTTAATTAGGCTGAAATTATGCATAAGGCTGAATATGTTCATTAAAAGACTACAGTTATTGTTTGATAACTTACTTCCTGCTGCTATCCAAATCAAAAAATTGGGTTTGATTTTAAAGAAATCCACTAAGCTTTTTTTTCACTGAGAGCCAACACCTCTATCATCAGGTATTTGAAAACACTGTCAACACAGGAGACCAGTCTTTCTCAGGTTTCTTTTATATGCAATTGTAATCACCTTTGCATGTGAAATCATTTTGAACTTTACAGAATGACTGAAATCACATGAAAGTTCAAACTTTCAATGAAGTTGAAGTTTCAGATAGGGAAAAGCAGGCTTCAAACATTGTTGCTTGGGTTGCAGAACTATTGTTTCCCTATCATGACTCTTAGATTAATATATTTGTGTGCTTCAGATAGACATCGGGTGTCTCTGAAGTGCTGATTTTTAGCATTCCAGTATGAAACCAAGTTTCTTACCTCAGGAAATGAGTTGGAAGCTTGGTTTCTGTCTCTTCTCCTTTCCTCCCTGGGATGACTAGTACCCAACAAGAGTAATTCCACTAAAACTGTTTAATCTCACACAAGGTCTCATTCCCAAATGGATCAAAAACTTAAACAAAGCCTGTCCAGTCCATCAAAAAAGGCTGGTGTTATTAAGTGTATGGTATACTTGGTTCACATCTGTTCACCTTTAGCTCTCTGTTTTAAATAAACTTTTGAAACTTGGGTTTTAACACATGGGTTTGAGGGGTGGGTTTTAAGCGGTTTTAACACATGTCCAGGGAGGATTTGCTTACGCGTTTGTATCTGCTCCTCTGTGTGAGGTAACTTGTATTACAGAATGCAGCAAATTATCATCTGGCTCTGAAATGAAAATCCAACCCCTCCCCACCCCCACCCCCCATCCCCCCCTCCCAAGCCTGGAAGCAGTAATTCCTAGTGTTTTGACTATAATCTCATCTTTTCATATTTAGCATCTACATGTTTTCATTAGACATTAGCTAAAGATTCTGCTCAAGCACATGTTGATGTGTTCCGGTCCTGCTGATTGATTTTCCTCCAGTTCAGTAAAATGGCTTGTACTTAAACAAATCTAACCAGTAAGTATATTACATAGTAAATAAACATTTGTTCTGTGAAATGTGGATATTTGTGAAATGTGGATATCTGTAATATCCCTTACATCATTCAATTACAAACCAATGAAACCTTCTGTTTATCCCTATAGATTAATTGTTAGCTCTGCAGTGCTTGGTGCTATGATTTGCAACAGATTCTAGAGAGATCTTGCTAGTTATCAGAAAAGCTCATTGTCACGGGGTGTCTCAAAATAGATGAGGCAAGTATTAAAAATGAGATTTATTCTAATCAAAATTCTTTAGCGCTCTGACAAAATTTAGTAAACTACAGGTTCGGATGTCTGTCAAACAGAACTAATACTACACAGCTGACTTAAGCTTCTTTTAGAGATTGTGACCCAAAATGCACAGTCACTGACAAGGTAAGGTCTTTCAGCTTCAAGGTGAGGTCAACCTTGGGTGGCATCCCGATCCAAGGGGAGAGGTCCTGAGCAGACCCACTGCTCCGGGGAGGACTGCCTCAATTTGCTCTCTGGTGGGGCTCCATTTATATCCTTGTCAGATCTGATCTGTGGTCTTACATGGTCAGTGGTCTAGAAACTTCTCTCAACCAAGTAATTTCATTGGCTCAAGTCTTGTCTGTCTGAACAAGACTGAAGGACCTTGGCCTTGCTTTTCTTATCCCTCCACCAGGAAGCTGGGCAGGTTCATACCCAAACCATGGCTTCTAGTTTTAACTCTTTCTTTTTAGTGGTCAAGAAGTTTTGATCTTTACTGGCACTGCCACACAATCTACCCCATGACCACATTCACGATTCGTCTGATCTCTTTGGAGTGGTGGTACACTAACCTATTGCCTCCGAGGTTCAAAGGAAGCAAGTCTTAGTGAGTTTTTCACTGTAGATCATAATTCCTTAATTATTTTGAGATTACATTGGGATATCTAATATACAAACAGGTTTTGAGGGCGAATATTCCGCAGTTAACACACATTTTGCCATTATGTGCTTAATACAAGTTATGACAATATAAATCACAATAATCAAATACAGCATTTGTCTATTGACAGGTTTAAGACTCCACATACGCCTTTCTCCTTTAATAACATAAAATCCAATACAGCTTGTGAAGAGTGGTCATCAGTGTTCCACTGAGCACTTTATTTGGTAGTTCCCCATGGAAGGTTAGAGCATGGTATAATGCTGTTCCAATCCCACTCTGTGATATTATCAATGGGTGGAAAATACAGTTACCTCTTGTGTCCCCTACCAAGCTAGCATTTACCAAGTCAGATCCACTCTTCCATTCTGACAGGCAAGGACAATTTGGGGTAGTGCAGCAACAGAAAACAGACAATGGAAATGTTCTATGGCAACGCTCTAATACTCCCACACATTCTCAACACATTCTTCTAGGAGATGCGAAATTTACAGATGTTAAGTTCATTCACCACATCATTGTCATCCAGGCCCTGACTTTCCATGTTGGCCACTATCACCATTGCCAGTAGGAGCACCAAGACAGTCTGCTTTTCCACTGTCTTGTAAAAAAACCCCAGAACTGGGCCTTGGATTAGAAACTAGGCATCAGGTTAGAAGTTGATGATTATCTGTTGGGCACTAATATGGTGAGTTCTTCTGCTCTATCTAGGCCCTCCCAGGCATATAATCCTGGGTTTTGTTATGGTCATGGGTAAAATGCCTGTGGAGGGTAGTTTTATCATGACAGTTTCGCCCACATATGTTTTCAGTGTGAACTTGTCCTTTTGATTGTTAAATACAGGTGTGTTGCCCATTAATGGTCCCATCAAACAAAATGAGGTAGGTACCACCATCTGCCTGCCAGCATATAGAACCCTAATGTATTTCCTTTATAAGGACTTAAAGCCACTTACACAGGTGTCATAGTTTTCTCCCCACATAACCAAAGTTGAGTTTGAGCTATGGAAGATTTTTCCTGCTGCATCTGTCACTCCCATTATGTTTATGATTTTTCTTGATGGTTTAATTCCTAATTCATCAGCTCACTGTCTATTTAAAACACTAATTTGTGCTCCTGTGTCAATTAAGAACTCTAAGCTTATTTGTCTTAGGCCCACAAGGATATGTATATAAGGTTCCTTCTCAGTGGACCACTGGTAAGAATTTAACATGTGGAGTGGTCATCCTGAACACCAAACCATGGCTTCTAGTTTTAAATTCTTCTAGTTCCCCTCATAGTGCTGTGAAAGGGTTAAGTTTCTGTTCCTGAGGTGGAGCAGTTGCCAGTGTTTCCTTTTGGTCCCTACTTTTCTAACAATTCCACTAGTTTACTGATAGGGTCAGTGGATTGCCCATGACAAGGGTTCAGATTCCTAGCTGGGAAGCTGTTCGGTGTAGGGTTTTTGGCTGGCTTGCTGAACCCTCCTATTTCTGTCTGTGCCACTGCCCAGGTCAGCCCATCCCACCTCATGCCTATGAGTAACTAAAAATATATCGCATAGCATTGTTGCCCAAGTCAACACATGCACAGGTGGGTTCTGAGGGTTTTGACAACTGCACTCAATGGCTCTTTGAATCCTTTCTCTGAGGGACTGGACATGTATCTGGTAGTCCCCTAATAAAAGGTTTGAGGTGGCTGGGGTCTGCTGGTATAGCCATCAATATCTCTTGCCACCCTGTTTCACACACTGCCTGAACACACATGGCTTTTTGTACTCCTTCTGTTAGCTCCAACAGTTCCTTTATCTTCATAGTAATAGGTTCTCCCCTTTCTTTGGGATCCACACCCCCAGCCCAGTAAGACACTTGGAATGTTATTGACTAGTTGCCTGCTGGCCTGTCACGCAGAAATACTCTGGGACACCAGAACTCCGCTGCCTTGTCATCACTTAAGAGTATTCAGTCCCCACCCTGTTAAAGAAACTCTCCACAAATACTCAGTTTCACTTTCACCTGTCTGGTGCAAAAAATGAACTTGGAGTTCACTGAGCTCAGGTTCTGTCCAGGGGGTTGTGTTTGGGCATCTCCTGCCTTGTGGATGCTTGCGCCTTTCTGTTTTAATAAGGGGTCACACATCCCTTTCCTCCAATGCTGCTTCTTATTTGGAGCTTTCTTCATCAGAATCTTCATAAATGTCTTCATCCCAATACTCAGGATCTGTGCCCACCATTAACTTTCAGATTTGGACAATACTGGGGGGCTTTTTTCTTGTGCTAGATTTTGATTTTTTTTGTTCTAACAACAGATGCATCTGCTCTTTTTGTCTTTGCAATTCTCCCTTTAACAATCTATTTCTAATTGCTTCTTTAGGTTATCCTCTTCCAGCATTCCAGAATAATCATAATGGTCATCTGCCTGAATTAAACAGGTACCTAGGACTGCACACATAATTGTGTCACACATAATTCCTTTGTCTTTGCCATCCCAACTGTCTGCAACATTGTTTTATCCTTTCTATGACCACTCCTGAATCTAACCACTTCTCCTTTGCCCATTGTATACCTGTGGAGAAGGGGCACAGCCATGTCTCCTTAATAACTCCTCTACTGGCACCCTCCTGACTACACCATTTTAATGTCATGGAGTCTCTTAAAATAGACTAGGTCGGTACTTGAAATGAGATTTACTAAAAAATTTTTAGCACTCTGACAAACATCAGTAAACTACAGGTTCAGATGTTTGTGAGACAGAACTAATACTACACAGCTTAAGCTTCAGTTTTAGGGATCATGACCCAAAATGCACAATCACTCACCCAACAAGGAGAGGAGTTATTTGGATGGCATGCCAAGGCATGGGAGAGAATCCCTGATGGTAGACCCACTGCTCTGGGGAGGACTGGCTCAATTTGCCCTCTGGTGGTGCTCCATTTATACCCTCGTCACATCTGATCTGTGGTCCTATATGGTCAGCTGTCTAGAAGCTTCTCTCAGCTGAGGTGTTCTTTTGGCTGAGGCCCCTGTCTGTTGAACAAAGGGCCTCGCCTTTCTTATTCTTCCGTGGAGGTGTGTACGTGACCACAGTCACCACTCGGCTGGGTGGCTAGACCCCAAAACCATGGCTTCTATTTTTTAACTCTTTCAGCAGTTGAGAAGTTTCAGTCTTTATGAGGGCAAATTAATGTGCCACACTCATCCAAGAGAACGATCTGATAGACCACTGCTGATTTATATCAGAAGTTTATTTTAAACATAATCGCCATAAGTACTTATTTAATGTATTTCACTTGCCCTGAGGTACCCTAAGCTTTAATGTGAGGACACTGCTCTCATCACTATTCTAATTCTTAAAAGCTTTTTGTCCATAAAGACACTTATCATTGCATACTACAGATGTGATTTCTTTGCTTCTTAATTAAATAGATTGATGAATATTGTAGATGTAAAGTCTTGGCCAGATTTAGAAACCTGTAGAAAATGTGAAAGCACTGCATATGGACAATCTACTGGAATTGTTCAAGCATTTTACATTAAAATAATAGAATAAAATAAGTCTCTAGAGTTGTAAGGGCTCATAGACACTGATTCAGTTCAATGGAACATTAAGATTAGGTATTGCTGGATGTCTTTTCATACACTCCCCCATCAATTATGAGTAGCACTGGTCAAATCAATGGTACAGTTTTGATACTATCTTAGAGAATCAAGAACTGATTAATCACAGTATGTCATTGTTACTACAAAATTAGTCTGTCCCGAAAAAATTTGTCTTTGATGTTTTACTGTAGAACTGTATATACAAAAGCATTTTCCATCATATTACAAAATAGCATTTGAATTACATGTTCATTTTAGGCTTAATAAAGATAACCTTTATATCCTCCCTTGGAAATAAACATTTATTTTGTAACTCCTTCCTGAAAATTTTAGCCAATATTGGTAGCATACATTCTCTTATATTCTATGTAGTTTACCTGTTGTGATAGAGGATGGAGGATAGAAAAGGGGATAAAAATTACAGAAAAGTAGCAGGAGAGTGGCCAAGGTATCTTTGCAGTCCTGTCAAATTGTTTCACAGCATAATTTCATCACGTTTTGCATACACTTTGCCTGTGGCTTAAGCGATTATGAAAGTGCTAAAATGGAATTTACAGCCTTCATAAAGAACATAGCAGTTGTTGAAATTGTCTTAAAGCAATGACAGGTAAAATTTAAATTGGTTTTATTTTCTTTTACTGAACTTTTCCTTTTCTCCATTAGTATAACAAACATCTGGAAGAAATTAGATCTGACTTCAAGGAAAGAAAAGCCAACAATAACAACAAAAAAAATGCCTGCTTCCCCCCAAACCATGTTAGTAATTTCATTATGAGAAACATACCTTGAGGTGTACATTCTGGTTCCACAAATCAATGAAAAATATAGGTGCTGGAGAGGGAAATATTCATGATTTTCATTATGAATGGTCCAAGGACACAGATACCACAAATTTGAAAAAAAAAAAATAAAAAGAAGATGTTTCAAAAAATAAATTCTACCCTAATCATATCCACTACTGCAAACAGGAATATTGAAAGAGAAAGTGGGTAGGATAATGGCAATTTATTAAACTACATTCTTTCTTCCAGGTTGGGGATGTCTGCAATATAACTAATTTTTAGGAATGTGTTGCTGGTTTCATATTTTCAATTAATTTATGATTCACCAAGGCATTTAATTGGAAAGACCACACATCCCAGAACTTTAAGATTGTTCTGTATGTAGGATTTTTGGAGTATTATTTTGTCCCAGGTTTTATAAACAGCATCGGGAGGAAGTAATTGTCTTTTCTACAGTTCCTCCAAAGCACAAGAAGTTCTTTATATTCCACTTTCCCTTGTCTTCCTTTCTCTTTCCTCTCAGGATCTGGCTGCCCTCAACACAGCTAAACCATTGAAATCAGAAACGAAGCTCCTAAATATTTTCAATATTGTCCTTTCTATCGTCATTGTGTAGTGAAAAAAATTATTAGCATTGTCAATAGCTTCAGTTCAATCAATTAATTTCTTTAACAGTGATGGTAAGACATAAGTGCTATATCTTAGAGAAAGGTACTTCACCTTAAACCTATGTTTATGCATTGATGGCTCAGATAATTTCCCAGTCAACTTCAGAAAGTCAGAAATCCATCCTACAGTTTCAGTGCATTATGGCTTTGCTACATGTTCTTGTCTTCCACTGTTAAATAGGCACAACTTAAAGATATAAATTTAGCTGTAAATAAAATGGAGTTAAGCATCACTAGGAAAATAGAGAAAATTGCAGGTATGTAGGGAAAAGGCTCTTTATTAGAGCATGCTTTAGGGGAACTTGAACGATAGCTATGGACAACTTGGAAATGACGACTCCATAGTACGGTATTAGGTATTGTTTATGTGTGAGGAGCCAGCTCAAATGCTTGGTATTAAAACGTATATGTTGAGGATTATTTTCAGATATGAGCAACACAAAACTTTTGAGACTTGAAAAGGACTTCAGTGGATAGGCATTTAAATGACACACTCTCTCATTGTTGAGATACTCATATAACACAGGCAAGCAGGCTGTTGTCCAGTGCTTTGTCATTGATAATCCACAGTGGCATTCAATACCACCCATGGTGGTACTTGGTACTCAGTACTTCTCCTTTAATTTACTAGGCTAATTTTATTTTAGCAATCCATTATTTTCCTAAAATGTTAGGAAGTAGTAATTTAAGCGATTCATCGAATATACACTAAAGGAGATTTAATCATAGAGGAATCTTGCATTAAAGGCCTTACTTAAAACCCACTGAATGAAAGTGAATATTCAATGAGATACTGCAGCTTTAATCTATGTTGTTATATCTGTTATTCAGCATGACATTCCAGCTTTCATTTTTTTCTGTTTTCCATCTAAGTCTTTGAAGGATACCTTCTGTCACCTTCTATTCAATGCAGTATTTGGACATACCGGGGTGATTTTGAGTAGGAATGTCAGAGGATTTTCTTTTTAAGCTTTGAGTCTTATTGCCCTTGTTCATGTAAAGACAGACCTTTAGCTTTTGTGCCTTAGTTTATGTGCAAAGTAGAGCGACACAAAATGAAGGACTGTGTAGAAATGTAATGTTTTTAGATAAGACATTTATTCTATGCAAGAGGCTCTACACCCTCAAGCATCTTCAGATCAGGTGATATTTAATGTGTTAAGCTTCAGCATAAAAGATATCTTTGCAAGTCTTGCACTGCAGACAAAAGCAGATAAGCATCTAAATATAACAGCTCTCCTGGTATCTAGTGAATCCTCAGAAAATTGATAGGAGAAGTTGTTCTAGGATACTTGTTCTAAGGGCCCTGATGCACTGAATTCATGCTGTTGCCTGTCCCTAGGAGTGCTCTTCTTCACGGATGTTTTCCTACCTGCAGAGAGCAGAAGAGATTGTCCAGAGCAAATGATTAAAGGTCCCATCTTTCACAGCAAATGAGTCAATATGCAAATAGCTTGAATATGTTAAAATAATGTGACTATATAGACAAGTCATGCAGATAGCTGGAGTGTTGATAGGTTATCTGTAGAAAGAGCTTTCATTTAAAAATGTAAAAAGCCTTATGCTCTCTACAGATATCACTATGAATGATGAACAGGAAAAACAGCAAAAGCTTTGTTCAGGCCAGTAAGACTGTATTTTATCAAACTTTATTACGAGTGCCGACACATCCATTTCAGATCTGATAATAAAGCTATTTTATGGGAAAAGAGGCAGTTTAAAGTTGGTGTTTCTCATTTCTTTTTTGGCTGAGTAAATCAGTAATCTGCAGAATACCTGTTAGTGATTTCTTTCTAGTAAAGGTTGTTTGAAATGATGGGAAACAAAGCTGCCTTTCTGTCATCACACAGCTCAGAAGATGGATATTCATGTAACATAAAAGACTAAAGGCAATTACATGGGTCACCAGTGAAAGCTGGTATGAAAATGCTCTTCAGCCTTCTAAAAAATGCTACATGGAAAATGTAACAGATAATGGAGAAAGACTGAATTATATTGATCAAGCTAGACCGTGAGTCTTAGAGTCTATGTTTTCTGATTTAAAATACAAAACTCTGTTATAAGTTTTCAAGAGATTTGAAGTTTTTTAGAAAGGTTATCAGACACTTTTATTTACAAAAGATACTCCCCGAAATATATAATTGGTTTTTACTACGCACAATTTGGCAAAAAGAAAATGCCTGGCAATCAACTAAAGAGGACTTCTGAATTCACACAGACACTCCAGCCTTTCTATCTGCCAGCTTGCTAGATAGATTTGCCCAGTTTGCCATTCTCTGTTTTTTCTTCATATAACATTTCTGCTAGGAGGGATACAAAAAGTATAGTGATGTTATTTTCACTCTTCTTCAATTCCTATTGTTTGTGAACTCCTGCCATGCAAGTTTGGAAGCAATTTTTCAGGGTTCGTCACTAAAAGCAGTAGCTGTAGTTCTGGCACTGGTAGCGTGTTCCTGCATGCACTACAGTTATCACCAGAGTGTGCAGGGACAGGTTGTGCCCTGTGCAAGTGTGTGACTTGCTGGAAGTGGCAACATCCCATTCTCATATAAAAGAGTATGTGTATTTAGTATCTGAGTTCTTGTCTAATGATCCCTTCTCTTCCCTATGTGGCTTTCTATCTTCGTTTTCAATTTATTTTTGCTCTGCTCATTTTCTTCTCATTTATCCCGTTTCCTTGAATTTAGTAGATTTAGCTCAAGAAAGGGAGAGAACACTGGGATTTTGGTAAGGCTGATCAACATGCTTAATAAAGGTTTGCCATAATAAATAACATTAATGTAGGTAAGTTATTTAATCTCATGGCATTTCAGATGCTGATTTGTAATACAGGAACTATAAGATGCTGGTTTTTTCTCTGTTTAGATGATGTATTTTTGAGATATAGCCTTGATGCTGTCTATTCATATACCAGTTCCTCTGGTTATACAACCATGGCTTATGTTAGATGGCAAAGTATATTCATTGAGGATGTTCCTTTTAATTTTGTTTTGAACCATTGCTTTTAATTACATTGCATTGATAACAAAGTGGTCACTGCGTGTTCAACCATACAGATGCCTTCCCTACTGCTTGGAGATTTGTCCAAACATTCTTTCTCTTTTCAGACCTTCCCTGCACTCACTTCTATTTTAAATTCTTCTCATCTCCCTTAAGCTTTTCTCTTGAATCACCTATCCTATGTCTAGCATTTTCCTCTTCCTCTTTCTCTATTTCTTTTCTTTCCTTTCCTTATATTGAAGTATTCTTTTTTGTTCCCATCATCACTTTTTTTTTTTTTTTTAAATGTTTCCATCACTGTTATTTAATTTTCTTTATCTACTGGTTCTCATTCTCTTGGTCACCAGTAGACAAAAAAGGATAAACAACTGTAGCCAATTAGGTTTCATCCCACTAAATTTTAAGGAAAATGGAAACTCTTTTGAGGAATTCAGAATATTGCCCCAGGAGACCATGAGAATTTTTTTAATGCATGTGTCAGCAAGATTTGTGATGCTATTAACTGAGCCGACAGCATTACTTGGTGTCTCTTAAAATGAAAGGTATATGACAAAATAAGGTGGGAAATATTCCCCAAATCCGTCATTCCTTGTATGCAGCAATAGACACAACATAAATCCTGTAGAACCCAATGTTCCTGTCCACAGATCATCACACAAACTAGTTACAAACTAATGATCTTACTTAAGAACTAACAGGATTTCAAACATTATCATACTCTGATATAAATGCACACCACACTTTTTGGACCTCTCCCTTTCTAAAATACCAACATGCAAATTTTATACATTTTTCAGCAGAAAAGTTACTCAGGTGGGGTATCTAATTCTGCTCTAGACTTTGGACTGAAGAACAAGTGACAGATATGTAGTCTCCAGGCTTAACATATACCAGAATAATATGGTGAAAAATACAGGATTAGAGAACCTGAATGTATATGAAGCAAGACAAATGGATATGAGTGAATAATGCAATCACTTTCCATTTTCAGACAAATGTTTGCCATTCCTACCACCAGCTAGGCTTTGAATACAGTCGATATACAGCATAGGGAAGGAATGCTACAACTATGAGGACATAAATCATTGACTTGTCTTTATTTTTATTTGTTACATTGAAGTAAAAGAAACTGAAAATGTGGTATACTATCCTTATTCTATTTTCTATCTCTACAGTTTGGTAGAGTTGCCCCAGAGATGCTATATATTTTTGGATGAGAAAAGAAATGCTCATGTACTTTTGAAGTTGGAGATTCATAACTCCCATACAGAGAGAAATCTGAAGAACAGTGGTGTGCAATTTCTGGCAAATACATAGGCATGGGAAGCTAAGGTAATGTCATTATCTTTGACTCTTTTTCTTGTAAAACAGCTACCATGGATTGTGAAAGTTTCAAGCAAGAACAGGAAGTGTAGCATATGCATTGACTTTTAGGAAAAACTCTAAGACTGTACAAATGTCAAGTGAGTTGAAGTGAAATAAAAATAAAAAACAGAAATGCAAAAGAATAGAAAAAGAGTGTGATGCACAGAAATTTTCACTCTTGGGTTAATTGTAAGACAGCTTTCATGAAAAGAAAAGGAAGTGAAAATTTTGTGCGTTTCACAAAAGGCACCCTTTCTGCCTCTCACCTTTAATCTACCTATTTGCGTCTGAAAAATATATTGGCATGAAATAATGCTATTGTGTAACTGGCACTGTGTAATGGAGAAATGACAGACAATGTAAAATAAGGCAAAATAATTTTCCTCATTAGAATGAGTACAAAAATCAGGATTAGAGAGGGCATCAAGAACTCACTGTCATGCCAGAGCAGCAAAAATATTTAAAGGGAGAAGACTATTATTTAGTCAAAAATAAAAGTACATGTATATATGTTACTAATTTTGTAACCCAGAAATGTCTAAAAATAAAAAAAGAAAACCACAGCTCAGTATTGTTTACGGAGTATACAATTGGTTAGAACAATTAATACCTACCAGTACTCTTGGGGCCTTGACACCAGCTTTTTGTAGCACATTCTTCTTCTTTCCAGCACTTTAATTTCCTTAAAACATTCTAGAAACACACAAGTCACTTTGCCACACATGCAATCACAGCTGTTGTAACACTGTTGTTAAGTAATAATAAAAGAGGGGAAGATAGACTGTTTGGTGATAAAATGGAAATGTAATAAAGACAATAATTGTATGAATATATCTCATCAAAGAGTCTGACAGGCTGTTGAAAAAAGGAGGGAGTTTTTTGTGGACTGTTTTTGGATAATATGTCATGTTTGTTATAGCTTATTATCTCTTGTCAGAGATTTCCTAAGTGAAATTTCAATTGTTTGTCTATGTAGACTATGACAGAATGGTACCATAAACACGAAAACATTTTTTTAAAGGTGTTTCCTTGGCCAAGATTAGTATTGTAACTGATAGCAGAGTTGTGATTATATTACAATATTTCTATTTGTTAGAAAGCACAGAAAATCTGAAAAAAAAAACCAAAAACTTAAGGTTTTTTTAAAGTCATACTGATATCTGAGTATCTAAAGAAATGTAATAGACGCCTAACTATCCAGCAGCTCAACAGTACAAGTGCTATTATAGGTAATTATTCAAACTCTGGCAGACAAAACATGTAGGAATTACTGTGTTTCTATTTACCTTTCAGGTACAGTTAGGATGCTCAAAATATATTAAGATGAGAACTGCCAACTAACAGCTAGTTATCCCACAGTTCTTTTTTTCCTGGCTTCTTTCTCCAACACACATCCTTCCATTGTGGCCCCTGCAAACAGTTCAGAAAGGATGGAGATCAGTAGACTGACTCCTAAAAAGTTTCTGCTTAAAAACTAAGAAACACAAGGTGTCTGGCCTCTGGGCACGTCTCAGGGTATGACATGGTAGGGAAGGGCAGCTCACATGGGTAGTTCAAGGCAACTCAAGAAGTATCTTAATTATAAGTGGGATCAGTTTGTGGGGCCACAGCTATTGCAAGGAAAAGCAGTTACAGTACCATTGTTCCTTCAGCTGGTTCCTGAGTCTGTCCAGCTTGTAGTGCAAGAAGGAACTGTACTGTGAAAGTGAGCCGGCATCCTGGAGAGGCCTTGGCTGCATCCTCAGGTTAGGGGGAGTCAAGTTCTGAACTGAATATACCTGTTACTAATACTGCAATCTAAAATCAAGTTCAGTACATCATTTCTGCTAGACATTCACGGAGTTATCCCAGATGAGAATTTGTCCTGCATTACTGATGCAGATCCCTTAATGGCCAGATGTCAGCACTGATTCAATATAATTTGTAATTTGTCTCTGACTAAAAAGTGTGATGAGTAAAACAAAAGAGAGGAAGTGAATGTGTACAATGAATGTAATGTCCATACCCTTCAGAGGAACCATAACATAGTTCTGCTATTTGATTCCTTATTTTTGGATCTTCCAATATGAAATATGGATTTCATGTTGTGCTTCTTCAAGGAATATTTCCATTGGTTTTATATCAATTATGTATTCATGTATTTGCATGAGGAAGAAGTACTATAAATTAATTTTATTTTAAAGTATGTAAGTATAATAAGGATTTTATAAGTATAAAATATGGTGGATATATTTCTATAATTTTATTGTTTGGTCTTTTATTCACAGTAAAGATACTTATTCCCAAATGTTTGGTGCCTAAGGAAAAACCTAACTAACTGATTACGTTTATTATAATACTCATATTATTAGTAGAGAAAGATCTGTCTGAAAAAAACAGAAGCAGAAACATTAAACTGAACAAAACATAATTCTTATTTCAATTAATAAAGATACAAGAAACAAATGCAGTTCTCCAAATAGTGGCACCTCATGCCATTCGAAGCACCCTGTAGTACCTGAACCTTCTGCATCGGATGAACAAAGACCTGTATCCTTTGGAAGGGTAAGGAGTAGCCAGGGAGATGTAGTGCACCCAAACCAGTATGAGATAGTTATGTTTAGTCAACTAAATGTAGTTCTTTGTTGGTACAGTTAAGGCAGCAATTCAGTTGATCGAATGCTGGTATCTATTGCAGCATTAGTTGAGTCACTCTGATTCCTTTGACTAGATCTCTGCCAGTGGGGAGCTTAAACATTTAGCTCATATGCAGATATCCATGTAGAGATATTACCTTGATGACAGTGATGACAGCTTCTTTATCTGAAGATGAAACCCCTCCTGGCACTTAGGTTCAAGCTAGTGACACAGATAGAGTCTGTTAGCTTTTTATACTGAGGTTTTCAGAACAGTTATATGCTGAATGACATTTAGAAGCGGTTTGATTTTTTTGTTGTTGTTATTGAATAATATCATATCTATAAAATAGCAATTTTGCTGCAAGATGCTGCTATAGTTATGGTTGTGAAAGTACTTTTTTTCTCTGCTACATGCCATTACCTTCTTATGTGCATAATTTTGTGTTATTTTCATCACTTTAACTGAAAGTTTTCATTTTTGAGGCATTGATGAGACAATCATTTAGAGCAATTACCTGATCTTTCTTTTTATGTCCTTGATTCTTATACAATAAGGACCTACAGTGATACAGTTTCCTATTACCTCTCCACAGCTTTCTTGAGTTTGAAAAGATAATTACAAACACTTTGAAGTACAAGAATGGGCATAAATGTGCAAAATGCTGTTCAGCTGTTGGCTATTAATTTTTTATGGCCTGTATGCTCTGGATTGTACAAAATAAGGACGAGATTATGCAGATTTTCCTGAAAGAGTTAATGTCTCTGCAGACCAGGTAAGAATACTGTGTAATACTAACAAGATTAAAAGCTTTAAAGCAAGAAGTTCAACAACATGAGTGATAACCAATAGGACACGATAGCACAAGAGTCTGTCTGAACTCTTAATAGTAGTTTATCATCTTGCCCTAGGAATAGGATATCTGAGATTCAGATAAATCCCACAGACTTTACTCCACACAGGATGTTCATGCCATAAAACCATAGACCCAGACTGCAAAAAAAAAGGAAGGTGAGATATGGATTTTTCTGTCATTTAATGTTACATAGAGAAGGCAAATTTTGCTCTCCAGATACTGACTTCATTGTAAAGAAAATATTTTGTATATTACAGCTTTAAAAGTGGCAAAAAAGTAGCTCCACAACAGACTTTGTTATATACAAAGCAGGCAAACATTGTATGCCTAAATCCAAAATTTCACATCTTAATGCAATAGTGCTTTATCTGGAAGGTTCTTTTTTTTTTTTTTTTTTTACCTAGAAAGTTCCTGCTTATTTGTAATTTGGCTTTTTTTGATGTGTCTTTGGGCTTGCCCAGTCTTAACAGTGCAGAAGAGCTTAGTATTGGTGTTATTCCTGTGCATAACTCCCAGCAAGATTTGCAAAATACGCATGTTTACCTTGATGCTCACTCACGGGGATGAGCATCTGGTGCACCTGAACTCTGATCGCAGCTGGTTCTGCTGTGCGGGTATGGATGTACCTGCAAAAGGCAGGTCTTTGGCATAAGTATGACATGTGAGGAGGTGTTGACATAGGTTGTTTGCCTGGAAAATTGCATGAGGTCATGCCAGGTAGCAGAAGCAGTGAAAAGCTGAATTACCTCTCTTGTTTAATAGATACATCTGCCAGAGGGAAACCATAGCTCTGCATTGGTGGTCAGTGAGAGTGGCGGTCAATGGAGCTAAGCCCAGCTGGAGGCCGGTCACAAGTGATGTTCCTCAGGGCTCGGTGTTGGGACCATTTCTGTTTAACATCTTTGTTGATGATCTTGGTAAGGACATAGAGTGTATCATCAGTAAATTCGCAGATGACACCAAGTTAAGCGGGAGTGTCAATCTGCATGAGGATAGGGAGGCTCTACAGAGAGACTTGGATAGATTGGATCGGTGGGCCAACGTTAACAGGATGAGCTTCAACAAGGCCCAGTGCCAGGTCCTGCACTTGGGCCACAACAACCCCCTGCATCGCTGCAGGCTTGGGGAGGTGTGGCTGGAGAGCTGTCTGGAAGAGAAGGATCTGGGGGTTCTAATTGACAAGCAGCTGAACATGAGCCAGCAGTGTGCCCGGGTGGTCAAGAAAGCCAACGGCATCCTGACTTGTATTAGAAATAGTGTGACCAGCAGAAGTGGGGAGGTGATAGTCCCCCTGTACTCTGCACTGGAGTATTGTTTCCAGTTTTGGGCAACTCAATACGAAAGAGATATCGAGGTGCTGGAGCGAGTGCAGAGGAGGGCAACGAAGCTGGTGAAGGGCCTGGAGAACAAATCTTATGAGGAGCGATTGAAGGAGCTGGGCTGTTTAGTTTAAGGATGAGAAGGCTGAGGGGAGACCTCATCACTCTCTACAGCTACCTGAAAGGACATTGTAGAGAGGTTGGTGCTGGTCTCTTCTCACAGGTATTTAGCGATAGAACAAGAGGGAATGGCTTTAAACTGCAACAGGGGAGGTTCAGACTGGACATTAGAAAAAAAAAAAAAAATCACAGAAAGAATGATCAGACAGTGGAATAGGCTGCCCACGGAGCTGGTGGAGTCACCATCCCTGGATGTGTTTAAGGGTTGTTTAGATGAGATGTTGGGGGATATGGTGTAGGGGAGAACTTTGTAGAGTAGGGCTGATGGTTGGACTCGAAGATCCCAAGGGTCTTTTCCAACCTGAATGAACGATTCTAAATGATTCTAATTTCTAACCTACAAGATGCAGACATTTCAACAGGAAATTTGAGATCCCAGAAAGTTTGACATTAACAGTGTAACTGCCATTTTTGTTGAGGAGCTGAAGCTAATAGTCTTTGCCAAAGAAAGCTTATGAAGACACATCCACAAAGCTTGTCAGTTCTGCTATGTCTTGGTCTATGGCAATGACTGAGTTGTTCAAGCTGAGGTGAAGTAAACCTGTACAAAGTCATGTCCAGTGATGCTTTTTCACCTAGAAGTGAAAAAGTGGGGTAACAGAAGGGGTAGAGACACATTCAGGATAAGGCAGTATCTGAATAAATATGGTTCTGTGTTCAACTTTATTCCTTGTGGACTTTATTTGAGGATCTACATGGAATTTGGTGATTCCAGCCAGTTTCCTTGAAGATAATCCATCTGTAAAGTGTAGTACTGCATCACAAGTGGCACTGGTTTAGCAGGCCCTACAGTAGGACTGAGTCCTCTGCAGAAGGAGCATATTTACTGACTCTCACACTTTGAAGTGGTCTCTCTAAGATGAGGTCAGGGAAAAATCAGAAGCACTGTGGGAGAGATGCCACACATCCCCTCCTGGGTGAATAAACCTAAGTGCCACTGTGATAAATCTTGCAAGTAGAATTTTAGCAAGTTTTCAAACTGCATGTTTGGTAGTCTGAACTATCCTCCCTTTCTTAAAATCTTGTAATTTTTTTGAGCCCTTTGATGATGCACAGTGTGGAGACCATAACAATATTCAGATACCAAAAATCACCACTAGGAATGTTATTATGTAGGATAGTAACATTGACTGAAGCAAAGAAAAAGAATGTTTTACCTTTAGAAGATATATGTTGTTGTCATAAATTTTAGTTACCAACACTGCCCTTAGGCTTTTGAAGTATATGGAAAGAAGAATGTTTTTCTGCAATCCTTTGACCTGCAAACCACTCCACCTTTTGCAAAACTGGTGTCCAAAATGTTGTTATGCTGATCTAGTTGCATTTTGTGCTCACTAATTGTTCACTGCTCTAAGTAGTACTCATCCTGTCAGAAGGCAGAGGAGATTTAGGCTTAGAGTCTTTGTCTTAAAACATTAATTCTAAGCAGACAATGTGCAAATAAGGCTGTAGAATGCCCTTTAAAAACAGTATTAGAAAAAATGAATCTTGAGCTTCCTGTCTTGAGGCAACTATTATTAATGTGTACAGGATGGTTCTGTCCCTTCTTCCACTTGATACATGAAACAGCATTATAATAATTATTTTTAAAATAATACATTTATTTTATAATGTACACTACATACTACTTTGTGTCCATACAATAAAAATAAAAATTGTAATATGTAGTGTTTTATATTTCTACTGGGAATGTCCACAAAACTGATCACTAATGGGATATTTTTTATTATTATCCTTGCCAGTAATGTTACAAGAGGAGGAGGAGAAGACACTGCTCATATTTTACTGCTTTGAACAACTGCTATGCAGCTTTACTCAGAAACTTATTTTAGTATCCTAGTAAGATGAGGTAACTTTGAATGAACAATGAAATAATGATAGTTGTACCTACTGCAGTTAGTAAATCACCTACTAGATCCAACAAGTAGAAATATGCCAAACTGGAGATGAGTAACCTTAATTGAAGCTCAAAACTATTTGTCAAAATATCAAACCCCAATGAATATGGTGATTTTTTGATTGGGGAAGAAAGAAAGAGTGCCTCACATTCAACTCAACACATTTAAGGTGGTGGCAGCCACTGGTGGTAGTGGTGGTGTTTGGGTAGGCCCCAGTGAGAAGTAGAGCTGGCCTCACCGCCATGCCCAAGTACTATGAGGATAAGGAGGAGGACGGGTGGGCTTGTGGGGGGTGAGGGGGTGAGGGGGGGCCTGCAGCAGTGCCTGCTGGAGACCCCCTGCCTCCTGCAGACTGTGCTTTTGCCCAGAAAGTTTGGACCTAATGATCATTGATGTCCCTTCCAACCTGGTATTCTACGATTCTATGAACTCAGGAGCTTCAATTCAGAACAGCAAGGTGCAATTTGTCCTGTTCATATGAACACATTCTACAGATTAAACCAAAAGGTGAGTAGAATATGGATTTTTGGTCATGAAAATCTCAAGTATGGGATGACGTTTGTGCATGATAAATAATTAATATGAAACAGAGACAAGCCAGTTATGACTATTTCATGGCTTTGGCAACTGCAAGGGGTCTTAAATGCCTCACGGTAGAACGTGGAAAAAGAGGAGATGAGATTGTCAGTGTAGGATCAGGGAAAGAATAAAGGCAACAGTAGATAAGAAAGTGCTAATAGGCATCAGTGAAGAGGAACTCAGCACTGGGAAAAGTACATCTAAAAGGCTGTCTTGAAAAGCAGGGAACACTTTTGTTTATTGCTGCAGAAATAACCTTTCTTCACCAAATCTATTTCCTTACTGCAAATATTGTTACCAGATCTTTAACTGTGAATATATTATTCAGATATTCTATTCACAGCTATGTAATATCTGAACTTTGAAAGGGGACAGGAGTCTGCAGGGCTTCCTGATCTACCAGCTTGCATGAGCTGATGATGTAGATAGAAATAACAATCATGGGCTGTAGGAATGTCACAGCCTCAACTGTTACCCGTTGCAGTGATATTCTACCTCTTGTCATTTTTGTAATTGATAAAGATCAGACATGACTAATATGACCTGTTTTTTTCCTTCCCTAACAAGGCTATCAAAACTAGACTCCTCTGATTCTGTAAACTATTTCTGTTACCTGAGATTTCCCATCAGTGGTGTGATCACATGCATTCCAGCACCATCCTGCAAGGTTTTTCTTGTATTATACCATTTTTAGTCTCTGTTATCTCTTGGAACAGAGTAACATTTTGGTATCTTCACTGAAGTTACAGACAGCAAAGAAAAAGAGCTGGTGTAACAGCAAACAGTTGTTTTCTTAATCCTGCAAAGCCTTTAGCTATAGACTTCACTCTGTACTGTATGAAATAAGCTAGATCACACATAGGCATTCAGCAGAACACTTAAGGGGAATATTTTCAAAGGCACAAATGGCAGTTAAGCAATAATTTGCAATTGAGGATAAAGTAGTAAGTATCCAGCTGTCATCTGTGACCTTTAGATCCGTGCCTACAACCTGTATAGCTGCCAGTGATTCCTTAAGGGCATAACAATTCAGCAAAATATAAAAATGCATGCCTGGTGTTTTAGGAAGAATTACCAACAAATCTTATATTATACACTATCACATGTATGCAGCAAAATGAATAAGCACATCCACTGTAGGACAGAAGTGTTTCAATAGTTTCATTCTGCACAGAGGGGCTCCCTTGGAAATAAAATACTTCTGCCTCGGTAAGATTAGATCTAAAAAGAATACAAACTGTGAAAAAGGATTAATATTTAATATATAAAGAATTGGATATAATTTTACAATTTTCTTCCTACTTACTCTCTGACAGAACAGCTGGAGGTCCAATAAACAATCTGTAACTGCACTGAAATGCTGTCAGTCAGCACAGTTGTAAAAATGTCTGGAATAGCAGTGAAGTCTGGAGTGTTGGTGTGAAATTATCATACTGACATTGTATAGTTTTTGATGTTTATTATTTTATTCTCAGCCTCAGACTTGTCTGGAAACATATTCTGTCTTTAAGAGCTCTTGACTTCTGTACGCAAGAAGAAAGAAATATAGACTGTATGAAGCATGAAGAATAAAAGACAATAAAATTGATTGTGTTTCTTTGCCTCATAGTCACAAAAGCATAAGTCAGGATAAAACTTTCTGAAATCAGTAAGGCAAACTCGGCTTTGGAACATGTGGATATCAAGAATAATTTCTTTACCAATAACTGCAGTGAGAACAAGCCTCAAGCTGCTGTTTGGAAAGCTTGTGAGTAAAGGTGCCTCTTTTCAGTTCCTGACTAGACTAGGAGCAGAAACAGTAGAAACTTCATGGGAAATGTTTCTCTCTTTGTCACTGCATTTTGCATGCTCAAGCAACTTGGAAAGCAATATGAATATTTCTTACACTCAAACATTATAGATTGCCAAATCTCTAGTGTCCTCTGGTCTGATCTGTCAGGTTGGGCTGAGGGTTGCTTTGGTTTAGAGATAAATATCACATGATGAACCGATTAACAATATGTGTCCCTTATTCTTTATGACTGAAAGCTCTAACTGCTGGCTTAATTCAAAAGATTTTGAATAAGATCCTCTCTGAAGAAAATATAAAATAATAATTTTGAGACTAATCCAGAGTGTTTGGAAATCATAATGAATCTTTTCAGGTATGTTAGAGCAAGATTATATAAGAAAAGGAAGGAGGATTTAGCCATATTGTTTTTCGTTAATGAAGGCTGATGTTCCCTGAAAAATATATAAATCAAAACATAATTTTGTGTTTGACATACTTATTCCATTTTGAGAATTTGATATTTTGTAGCAGGGAGAAGACAAAATTTGTATTTGAAAGTGGATGTTATTTTCCATGATTTTGGTTAACAAATGAGCATTATGAAGCTGATCCAGGGAACTTAAAGCTGCCAGTCAGCAAGGGACCTGGTGTGTTGACTGACAGACAGCTGAACAGGAGCCAGCAGTGTGCTCAGGGGACCAAGAAGGCCGATGGCATCCTGGCTTGTGTCAGCAATAGCGTGGCCAGCAGGGACAGGGAAGGGATCTGTCCCCTGTCCTCGGCACTGGTGAGGCCGCCCCTCGATTCCTGTGTTCAGTTTTGGGCCCCTCACTCCAAAAAGGACATTGAATGACTCGAGCGTGTCCAGAGAAGGGCAACGAAGCTGGTGCAGGGTCTGGAGCACAGGTCGTACGAGGAGCGGCTGAGGGAACTGGGGGTGTTTAGTCTGGAGAAGAGGAGGCTGAGGGGAGACCTCATCGCCCTCTACAGCTCCCTGAAAGGAGGTTGCAGAGAGCTGGGGATGAGTCTCTTTAACCAAATAACAAGCGATAAAACAAGAGGGAATCGTCTGAAGTTGTTCCAGGGAAGGTTTAGATTAGATATTAGGAAGCATCTTTACAGAACGGGTTGATAGGCGTTGGAATGGGCTGCCCAAGGAGGTGGTGGAGTCCCCATGCCTGGAGGTGTTTAAGAGTCAGGTCGACATAGCGCTGAGGGATACGGTGTAGTTGGGAACTGTCAGTGTGAGGTTAATGGTTGGACTAGATGATATTCAAGGTCTTTTCCAACCTTGATGATTCTGTGATTGTATGAATTCATAAGTGTCTTTGTGAAGCACTGCAATGTTGCAATGTTTGAATGTTGCAATGAAGTCTAGCAACATATATAAACTCCTCTGAAAGTTATCTTATAGACATCATATATAAAATATAACCAGATATCATATTTTCAAATGAAACTTGAGCATTGCAAAATAGCTTAATGGAATAGTTCACTGAAATAATTTAATCACATATCAAATCCATTGTAAAATCCCTGTTAATACATACTTTATTAATACATGAGGTTTTATTATTCTAAAGTCAAAGGGATTGGGCATTGTGTTCCAAGTGCAAAGTTGGCTGAACCTGTCTGATGGTGAAGTGCTCCCAACTCTGTCTCTGGCAGCAGACTCCCACCATCTCCCTTTTCTCAGCTCTTGTGCAACCTCATAATGAGCCAGTTTAGAGCACTAAACCACAGAAAAATATTTAATGTTTTTGTTACGTTGTTTTCTAATTTGTTGGTGAACCAGGTCATGGCGGAGTCAGAAAAAAGCCAGTTTCTGGAAGGGAGCTAAAAGCCAAGAAGGACAGGCAGACCTGCATACACTCCTGCCAGCAGCTCTCAGATGAGCTCCATTGTACACTTAATCAGTGTCCTTAGGCTCCTGAGATGCTGCTCCAAACAAAGCACTATGTCACATAACAAGGCAACAAAATCTGATACAAAGGAAACTGTCTTTCCCTTCACTATGCTGTCTCGAATCAAGGGAAAAGGGAATTTGAATCAACCCATAAAATAAAGGATCATGGCATAATTTAGAAAGAAGGCAAACCTAATTACAATAAAGAAATCTTGGGGCTGACGGGGAGGAGGGAGTCCAGAAAAATACCAGAAAGGGGAATGTGTACAGGCTGGGCCTGCCTTGCAGGTGTTGGTAACACTTTATACTGTTAGTATGTGAGTGAAAACAGAATTGCATGCCCACCTGTAGGTCAGGGAGACTTTGTGCTGTTACTAATAACTTCATAAATCCTTGTCGACTGTCCAGGTATTATGTCCTTTCTATGGGAAGGGGAAATAATCTTTGAATAATAGTCAACACTGCATTCATTCAATCAGGCACAAACATCCTCACACTTTAGGGGGAATCAAAGCCTCCAAGGACTTGGTTCTTCAAAGGCAGATGGATGGACTATTTGTAATCACAATGACCCTAATGTCATGCTCAGTGAACAGAGGATAAAGGATTTGCTTTGCAATCTTCCAAAGCAGTAACATTTTGTCTAATCTTTCTCTGTTATACAGTAGCTACCATTGGTATTTCTGCCACAAATGGTCACTAAAAGAGGCTCATCAATTTATGATGGTGAATCTATCAGTCAAATTACTATTGATTATTATAATCCCTAAACCCATGCTGGTCATTTTCTGAATCATTAGCTTTCATTTCTTGTGTTTTGATATAAAAAGTCTCATCAAACTGCTATATTCAGGTATTTATTATTGCAGCTGTTTTCTAACAGCTGAAAGAATTCTGGAAGAGAGGTTGAAGAGATTTAATCTATTTACAGCACCTAATACTCAGTATCTGTCTGTAAAAGAAGGAAGTCCTTTGGTCTGTAAGGATTTTGAAAACGGGCTCAATATGAGCTTCCATTTGGGTCTCCGGATAAAGTCTGAAACATCATTATTTTATAATCAGAATAAGCAATTAGAATAGAGGAGTAGTGAGATGGTGAATGTCCTGAGACAGGCAGTTTTAGGTTTCCAGACAGTAAAATCCTTGTGGATGAAAGTCAAAGGAAAAGCCTACTGATAATGATTTGGTGCTGGTCATATGTACAATGAGTCAGCACTGCTCTCACAGGCAGGTTTTTGTAGACACACATTATTAATTAAAATAGTTGCTCATATGAATCTTGAGCGTACAAAATAAGCTGATATTCCCACAGCAGGAGCTATATTTTACATCCTTTTGTGCTAGCTAAACTACCTTTCCCTTTCTGTATTTTGAATGATAGGTGTTTTTAAAGATAATTTCCTTAATGTAAGTTAGTATTAGTTTCTACGGAGAAGCCTTTCCTTTTCATCGATGCTCTTGGCAAAGAAAAAAGAACATACAAACAATTATCTTTATGCAAAAATAGATAATAATGGCAAAACTGTTCCATTTTGCAAGAGTTGACTAGATTAAGCTATAACATTGTCAGAATTTTTATTCACCCTTCTAAATCTAACAAATGTTCAAATTAACATACTAGCTGAAAACTTTTTCTGAAGCTATAACATGGACAGAATTTTTATTCACCCTTCTAAAACTAACAAATGTTCAAATTAACATACCAGCTGAAAACTTTTTCTGAAGCCTGTCTGGTTTTATGTTCTCTTCATCTCCACAGTCCAAATTAACAAGAGTACTGCAGTGAGCTACACAACAGCAAAAAAGTATCCTTGCCATATTTCTAGCTGACAGAAGAGTGTTAGATATAGTATGTACCAGCCAATGAATAAGTGATCTAGGATACTGACCACACTTTTTTGAAAAAGAACTCTTCATTCACTGGTTATTTACTCATTCTAATAAACTTCCCTTGCTTTCCTCATTTGTCCAAATATTTGAGAACAGATAAGTAATCTGGGAAATTTTCCAGTTTAAAGTATAAAGTAATAAATAATTGAGCTTCTTGGCACTTAATGTATGAAATAGGATCCTTGTGGTCTAAAACAAAGACTGAATTCAACAGTTTAACCCTGGAAAATTATATTTTCACAATAGAGTTACCACTATGAAGTTACAGTTCTGTTTGCAGAAGACAGAGGTTTCTCAGGGGCTGTTCCAGTACTGAAATGAATTGATTTAGAAACCATGACCTGTTCATAAATGTCTGCAACTTTCACTTAAAGTGAAAAGCATTTTGCTTTTAGCAGATAGGAGACATTTGTTGCTTACAAATGTATTCCAAGAAAGAAATGTGAAATAGAAGAGTTGTGTAAGACAAATCCTAGTCATATCAGTTAATAACCACCTAGAAAGTGATCAGACACAACAGTGGAGAAAACTGGCTTGACAGAAGACAAAAAAGGAACCTGGCTTCTTTCAGCTGAGAGCATGCCTCTAATTGCAGGGAGCCCGGTTTCTCACATTGAACAGTGCTCGATACAAAACCAGAAGAGTCAAAGGAGTGGGAACTCTACTTTCCCAGCCAAATGTTGTAACCATGAGGCTCCTCCGGTCTGTTCTTCTGGTGCCCAATGTGCCAAACCTCCCATGCAGTCAGATCTCGTCCCAACAGTTAAGGAAACCTGGAGAAGCTCACCTTAAAGTATGCACTCAGAGACAGGCCAGCTCAACTTCTCTCCAACTCCACTGACAGCAGTGGAAATGTAAGTATCTGATGTATACGGACATCTATATGTGGACATCTAAATCTAAGAATCTTAACCTTAAATACAGCCTCTCAATGCCTTGCTTGCTGTCTGAAGATGTTGCTACCTCTCTGCTGTTAAGAACAGAAGAGACAGATGGAACAGGCTTGGCGTCTCCTAACCAGCTTTGTATTGCCTAAGTCCCTGAATTCCTTGAGGCTGCCGAAAGCACAGAACATCATCAGCTGTGGCAATAACTGGCAATAACTGGCTTTATACTCATTACATTCTTTTCTTAAGGAGTAGGAATTCTTCCTAAAAAGAGAGAATGTACCATTACTTTGACTCCTTGACTCACCCAAAGTAATGCCTCATTCCTAGCCCTGAAGTGTGGGTAGCAAAAGGAGCAGCTGCAGACTTGAGACATAGAAAGGGAATTTTCAGTTCAGTTGGGGAATGGAGTAAGGGGAATGGATCAAAAGTCTTTAGTTTTGGATTCAAGTCCCTGAAATACTCAGAAGTCCTCTGCCCTTATTTGAATCTAGTTTATATTCTTTATTTGGCAGAAACTTGCATCTAAAAGGGACTTTCTGCTATCGATACTATTATAAAATTTCATTCCAAGAAGCTAGACCAGCATTATGTGCAGCTTGTTGCTTGCAGTAACCTTCTGCCAAACAGAACAGCTAAAACAGCATTCTGTGTCAGAGGAAAGTTAAATGATATTCGGTTTTTATCAGTGGTACAAATTATTTAATAGATCTTTTAGCTGTTCTTACCCTGGTATTTTACAATGTGTTACTAAGAACACAGAGATTTTTTTTCCCCTTTTGATTATGATATATGAATCTCATCAATAGCATGTGTAGCTAAGGTCTGGCTATCTCCCAGAGCAATGAAGAAGAAAATGTTGGGATCACACTGGGTTTGTTTTGATTTTTCAGTGAAGGGGAAAAAAATCCATCCCACTGTGAACTGCTATCACTCTTGAAATTGTTACCCACAAAAATGAGAATGGCTGAAATGTTTGGATACAACAGAAGGATCAGAAAAATAAGATACCAAGAGCATAAAAAATTACCGATTTTCCCCTTGTGATTCAGCCAGTAACAGCTCCAGTGAGTATGTAAGTGCACAGGGTATATCATACACTAAAAGACAGGCGAAGATGTTTTAGTGTTTGTGTGTTATATGAACACTCTTCCACTTTTCTGTACCCAACAGAGTGGCTTTTCCTTCTCTCCATCATGTTAAAAGTTACGGCTATGATTTCACTTTGTTTTGTCAGTAAGGATTGACAAAAGTATGACACCATTAAAGTTGTCCCCTTGCCTGCTATGTTACTTGGTTTAAACTTTCTAGGAGCTGTGCTTTTCCAAGGACAGAAAATCTTTCTACCTCTGGCTTACCAAAGTGTTACTGAGCTTCTGTGCTTTCACCTGGGTATAGGTGAATAACAGAGACCTCCAATACAATGCTTTGTTGCTTTTGTGAACAGACTCCCATGTACTCATGTCTCTAACAATCAGCACTGTTCATCTGCGCTATGAGTGATAATTTAGGTTTTATGTATCATCCTATCCAAGTTCACACCTCCTAGATCAGGCAATAAATGTCTGAGAATGGGTGAGTTTTGAGCACAAGGTCATTTCTGTCCATATATCTTAAAACGTTGCATTCAAGAGAGAAAAGTACAAGTTCCAGACCCAAGCACACATTGCAACATCTCTGTCTTCATTGTGCTTGGCAGCTACTGACAGCCATCCGTGTGCCGTGTCCTCTTCTCTGATCACACAATGGTATGAAGTTCAGAGCTCCCTTTCTGAGGAGAAAGAAGTTGCAGTCCCTGAAATCTCCCATGGCATTTCTTTCTTATACAATTAATATTAGTTGTCTCTACAAGTTCTGCCTTTAACAGTGAGGAATAAACTGACAGTAATAGGCAATTCTTTAAGTATTTTTAACGGCAATTTTAAACTAATGTCACTCTTGGTATGAAAGGTCAATTCATACAAAAATTAAAAGATTTTTTCCTTATGTACTGAGTCGTATTTAAATATCTCTGAACATTCTTACTTTTTAAAGTATGCATTTTCTGTCATGCCTGCATTTTTTTCCCTGACAAACTGTTGAGAACTGTTAGATGACTGCATAGTTTATATCTGTCTCCTCCAGTATAGAAAACCTCCCCATTTATAAGAATTATTGGTAGGAATTCTATATTGGAAGAAAGAAAGATTTACAAACATCATTGCTAGAAAGTTATTACAACACAAAGATTCAAAAGAAACGGGATTTTCTATAACTTAAATTTATGCTAAACATGCTCATTACTCTTACATGGGATGAGGTTTTTTTATCCTTTTTATTTTATAAAGCAGGGTATGCAAACCAAACTGCTGGGCTTGAAGCAATCTGGAATTTTAGGATGTGCTAATTCTTCATTGGGAGATACTGAGCCTCATTTATGTATTTCAGTGGAGTTTTTTCAAAGTGATTTCACTGAGGGAAATCAAGGAACCAGAAACAAACACAGACCAAGAAGGGGCAACAAGGCAAACAAATAAAGCTTTGTTACACCAAAAGTATTAGCTGAAAATTGACAATTTGACTTTAAATATACTCTTTTGTTGTTTGTTCTGATATTACAGAATTGGGAGATATTCTACACTTTCACATCATCCCCAGAGATCAGCTGATATTCTTTAGCCATCTGGCAAATTCTCCTCTGCTAATATTCTATACCGAAGTTTAGAAATTAGTACAGAGGTTCCTTTCCAGTCCTGAAGAAGTGACTGATTTTCTTTAAAGGAAAAATAGGGAATAGTATGCTACTGATATAATTTTGTGTATTTACTTATGTATTAACTTGTATTCTTTACTGATCAGAGATCAGTTAAATATTCATGAACAGCAATTTGTAGTAGCAAAAGAAATTTGAAACAGCATGCTTCAAAACCAAGTCTTTATCATCATGATCAACTCTTCTGTTGATTAGTGGTATTGCTTTATTTTATTTGAAGATGCCAATGCATTTTAAGGCTGTTAGGATTTGGGCCCATCTCATTTAGATTTGTCTGTATGAGGGTTAAGTAACACAATTAAAGCTGCCATATAATTTACATTAATATGCAACTTATTGACACCTTTTTGGGGACTGAATCAATGAAGTAGTAGCAAGGACATCTCACATTCATGTGGAGACAGTCCTGAACAGACTGAAGGATGCTTAGCTGTCTCTGAGGAACAGAAGGGGACACATCAGAGAATGCAGAAGTAAACCCCACCCTTTTTTAAAAGGGAATTAGCCTAACCGTTGCTCAGTTTAAGAGCAGTGAGAGATAAGAAAGGACTTATATTATTTCTTCCATTCTTCTATTTTTCCACTTGAGATTTTAGAAGTCTGTTCTCCTGTTTTTTGACTATGTCTTTACATATAACACAGGAGTTACACCATAGGATGCTGGGGATTTGCTGTGTAACTTTTTGGGGCAGAGTGTAGTCAATATGGATTTTTCTTCCTTGGAATCAAAGTATCAGACAGTTAGGATTTTACACCATTTCTCATGAAGGCAAGGGCTCAAAGTTTGGTTAATAATAGCTGGTTAAAAATAGAACTACTGGCTTGTCACAACCCACAGCTTCCAGTTAAGGCGGATAAAAGGCCATTGTTTTAAAAGGCTTAATTTCCAGCAACAAAATCGACCATGGTGCTCTTGGTAGACCTGTGATTGTAGTAAAAATGGATATGTGATGTCCTTACATGCTGAAAATCATTTGCCACCTTTATATGCTAGGGAGTCTTTAGAGGACTCAGACTGACCTGAAACACAAACACTGGCTGAACAGCAGCTGCTCTTAGGTTATGGTTTATGCTACTTCCCGTGTCCTACACAACAGCGTCTCTCAGAACATTTTGGCTGCTGAAATCTTCCTCTAGCCAAATCACATGTCAAAGAGACTTCTGGATGGAGATCAGGAACTCCACTACAGACAGGCTTGGAGTGATACAAATCAGTTCACCAAAAGGAAGTAGGAAATGGGCTTGGCTCAGCTCCTCATGCAGAAGGGTGCTGGTGCAAGAGGGGCAAGAAGCAAATATGGAGAAAAAAGCGCAGTTTGGCATTTTTGGAGAAGTAGCATTCCTACAGGGGCTGGGCTGCTCCTGGCCAGGGAGCAGTTCATGCTCTGTTTTTTGCAGCACGCCAGAGCAGAGCCAGAGGCATCCTACTTGTAGCTCGCAGTTCTCTGAGCTGAGATTCTTCTCCAGCTGCTGTCGGGGCAAAGCACCTCCTGCAATGGCTACTGCTGCAGGGAGAAAAACATCTCCCTTCGGGTGGTGTAATTCAAATTATGATCAAAGCAGTTTATTGACTTATAAACGACACATAATTAGCTGGCAATGAGTGTGCTAGATATTCAGGGTCAATATTGGCAATACAACGGATAAACGATGATACCAGGCACTTGTCGAGCGTTAACAAAGAGCCCTGCACCCCCCAGCCCCGCAGGCTCCCCCAGGAGCACACAGGCCCAGCTCCCAGGCAGCCCCCTCTGCCCCCGGCCCGTGGGTCACAAGCAGCACCCCCCACCCGTGTGGGTCCCCACGCGGGTCCCTGCCGGGGCAGGGGCAGCTGCCGGCGCCTGCGGGGCTGCGCTGTCTGGGGGGGCCGCTGGCAGCACCAGGCCCCTCGGGCAGCTCCCTCCTTGTGGGCTGCCGAGGGGGAAGTGTACAGGCACCCCCAAAACTGCAGGCTAACCTGGAGGGAAAAAACTGGTATAGACAGATACACGTATATATATACCCATCCCAGCATACATACTGATTTATGGTTGAATTATTCTCCCGGATTTTGGAAGAGAAAGAGGTTTTTATCACTGGTAATGGGACTGACAGGGAAGTAAACACAGTTAATAACCCTTAAAACTTTTCAGTCTTTTTATCTGAAGTGCATTTTCTTTTTAAATGAAAATTTCCGTTTCTGTGAAACCTACAAAGATAGGAAGGATTCTTATCTCCCTGCTAACTTACAGGCTACGATAACTGGGAACCAATCCGCTTTTATAGCTGCCTTCCACAGAAATAAAAGAAAAATGAAGCTATTAAAGGGATAAAATCAATTTCACTGGATGGTATTCTGCGAATAAAAAAGGGAGAGGGGAGTGGTTTGAGAAAAAAAGAGTGGTTTGAGGGGAAAAAAGAAAAATGGTGTGTCATGAGTGAATAGTCATCACCAATTAACTCTATGAAAGCCAACATCAGTGACATAGAACTCACCTGATTGTCTGTGAAGGGATTTGGAGGTACCAAGTATCCTTATTCAAACAGGACAATCTTTGATGTGTTCTCTCAGTGTTTCATGGCTCACTGATGGGTCACCAGAATTCTGGGTTAAATGAAAGACAAACAGGCTGTATAGCACCTGTAGAACAGTGGGGCTTCAAGAGAGAAGTGTTTTTTTCACATTAGCCAGGGGAAAAAAATCCACAAAATCCATCCTGCTTTCCTATTTGTATAGAGTTCATTTTCAATTTAAGACCTAAGTGCAAACTGAATTGAGCAAATGGTTGTGGTTCAAGTAAATATTTTTTTTCTGGATCAGTTTAAGAAACTTGTAACTATGCCAATCCCTAGTGTCACAGCTGGTAACATTTTCACAGAAATGTGATAAAGCTGGCTCTGATTCTGCATACAGTTATCTAAATTTCATGTCTAGATGTGCATGCTCAATTGATTTTCTGTATTTTTTACCTGTAAATTGTCATTTCTCTTTCATCAGTTCACACACACTGCCTTTTTCCTTTGTTGACCTTTCTTAGCAAGTACCATACTACAACGCCAACCAGAAATGCCACAACAAAGTTCACAGGCAGTACTGCACATTTCAGAAGTGCAGAGTTTCTGGAGGGAGAAGATGCCATTTCCTTTTCCTGTTCTTCCATCTCTGAGTGACAGAGGTGCTGCTTCCCTTTCCCCTTAGAGGGTGTGTGAGACAGATATTTTTCATCATTCTGTCAAGTTATTTCCTGTTGTCCTTCAAGATCCTTGAATTTTTTATTTATTTTTTTTGTCTAAAAAGAGGATGTAACTTCCCTGGATCAAACAACTGCAGCAGGGTATGTGCAACCTGTTATTCTCTTAATCATATTAAAATTAACCAATACATTTTCAAATGTGCATAACTTTATTGTAGCTGCACACACACACAACACAGTCTATTATCCTTTTCCCCCAGAAATCTTGGTGAAATTAAAGTATGTTATGAGAGATGGAGTGTTAAGAATGCCTCAATATGTCATGCTAACAACCTGTTAACAGTAACACAGTCATAGAAACTTTGATATGAAGGGACCTCTGGAGGTCATCTAGTTCAGCCTTTCCCTTGAAACAGGTCTTCAAGAATATCCACTTCTGTGCACAGGCCTGCCAAGTAAGAGAAATGTACGTACTGTATTTCTAGAGGTTAGAAATGTCTGCAGTTATGGAGAAACTTTCTGACCCAGTATATCCAAGTTCAATTTGTCAGTGTGAAAAGAAAATTAGCATTTGAATAAAAAAGAAAAAAAAGAATTTTGAAAAAATCAGTGACAGTTCCCATCAGTAGCAGCAAGTAATATTTTTTTCTCCTTTCACTTACCCTGCCTTCAGTTTCTCTAATTGATTGAGATGCTTTTTATACCTAATTTTCTTTTTTCTGCTTTCTTTTATCTGCTATAATATTCTCATTCATCTCTTTATAGAATACCTTATTTTTCCTTCCTGTCTGAATCTCAGTTTTTGTCGAGATAATTGGCTTAAGCTGTGATTTTCCAAAGCACTCAGATGCATTTTTCCAAATGAACTTAGAGCCCAAGTCACATTATAAGTCACTGAATTTAAGGGTTCTTAAGTGCATAAGTAGTTTTTGAAAATGGAACTTAAATTCATAAGCCAAGTAGCTGCTTTTGAAAAGTTATCCTTTACACAATGTATGGAAGCCAGGAAGGAAACCAAGTAAAAATAAATCTGTCTTCAGTCCCATCGTACATTATGTGCAACTGTTGGTCAGTATGTGTATATACTCGGACAATATGTATTTCACATCAAATACTTGACATCTCTGAACAGAGAGAATTTAGGAAAAATACGTTTAGTAATATAAAACTACAATATAGAGTATAAGAGAACTATTAAAAAAAGCCAAAACAGGACAGAAATGAAATGTCATCTCTGTCAGATGACTAGAAAATGTCCAAAATGTACCTGCAGAAAGTACCTACAGCAAGTACCTACAGTTTTGGAGATACCCTGCTAACTTCCACTGAAGCTGATAATAAAGCTCCCACTTGCTTTTCAATTATTGTAGCTTCAGAGTTTCACATGTACTTCAGGAAGAAAGTGTGTCTCTTTCCCTAAAAAACCTCAGTATAATTCAAGTAATTCCTTCAGCAGCGCAGTTATCTATCTGCAAATTAAGTGAAACTTTATCATCCGCAGCTTGTATATTAGGAATGTGGTAGGTAATTAAAATGGAAACAGATATGGTTTTAACATTTCAACCCTTATGAACTATTTATTTCTGTTGTACCTAAGGGAAATGCTTACAGTCCGACTGAACTGGACTTCAGAAACATTTAACAAAGTTAGTACCTCAAACACAAGTACCTCCATCAAAATCCATAAAGCTACATTTATATTACTGAGCAAGATTAATGAGCAAGATGTGGTACCTGATTCAATAACTTACTTAAGAAAGCTCTGAAAATTAGGTACGTTTTAGGTAGAGGCTTGGTGGAAGCAGGGCTGTCACGGCTAATATTGCTGGTGAGGAGCAGAAAGAGTTCTGCTATGTCAGGAATAAACTCTGTGCAGTGGATAGCAATGGGAATGACAAATTATTTCTCAGAGTAGTAAATGGAATCTTAAATGGATCTTCAATAACATGCTAATTTAGTCTGGTATCTTGACTGTGGAATTAATTTTCTAACTGCCAATTTCATCTGGCTGAGTAACTGCTTCTCTAAATTTCAAGGTGACCCTTGTAGGGCCCTAGGAGACATTTTAGCTTGGATCATTTGAAGACCCCGTTTTGATTTTGCAATAAGTTGTTCTCAATGTATTTATCAAAGATAGGAAATATTAACTGATTTGCCTTGACAAGCATCTCTATTCAGCATCAAAAAATAAATGTTTTCAGGTACTAATGAGAATTGTTGTTGTTGTTACGGGATGGGTGGTTCTCATATACAAAACCTTTCTTTGATACAGAGATTATAGCAGTCAGTGGAGGAAGAAGGAAGAGGGAAGAGGGAAGTTGGTGGTGAAGGCAAAGGGAATTTTTGGTGTAAAGTGCTGGAGAGGAAGACACCTGGAACACTGAGAAAAGGTGGCTGCCTGTTGATCTTGACTATGATCAAAAGTGGGATGTCTAATCCTCCCTTCTAAAAATAGCAAGCTGCGGGACCCAATATTGGCTCGTTAATTGAGCTGAAAATAATATGATCTTGACTGAGGAAGATTTTTTCAGGAATTAATAGAAAGCCTTTATGAGTTTTCTTAAACCTGAAAACTGAATGAGCAGCTACTCTGAGTTGTTCAAGAAGAGCCCAAAGTAAATTAACTCTCCACTTAAGATCTGGAAAACAGATGTGAGTTTATCTTTTAGCCTCCTGTGAGGACTCAGTGATACTTCTGCAAGTAAAGACCTGGCAACTTCACACAGATCGTATCAGGACCAGGCAGAGCAGAAGCCCTTGTTCTTGGGAAAGCGCAATTGATTGCCATTTTCTAAGAAACCTGCCAATTAAGGGCCAGAAAAACACCTCTGTCTATACCCCTCAATCACCAGTGAATTGGCTTAGCCGTAAAATATGAATATATTGCAGCCATCTAAAAATGAGTATCAATTATTTTCCTTTTAGTGCAATCAGGCTGCTTTGAGAGATAATGCTGTCAGGAAGGAAGCATCTTTTTCAGCCCCATGAGGCGGTGCATCTTCACATGACTTCTTGCAACAGGCTGTGCCAGAAGGCACAATTTTGTACACTGCTGAAATGATCAAATGAACAGAATGTAAAACTTAAACTTGTACTAAAATGCAAAAGACTGTTTAAATAATTTGGTAGTGTGGGTTATAAAATAATTTAATAAATCTGAAAGACAAATCAATTAATATGCTTACCGTGTTAGAAAAGTAGGACCGTGTGCCAAAACAATACAGCTGTTTCTCTGCTTTAGGGACCTGGCCAGAAACCTCTTCTGATTATTTCACAAAGAGCTCCTAAAAGCTCCATACATTAGCACATTAACTATCTGACAGAACACCCAGATACGAGAACAGAAAAAACAAAAAAGATGCATTAATTTGTGGTATCATTGAGAAAGAGAGACTTTCCTCAAAACTAATCCAAACCCAGTGGAGAACTGTGCAGTTTCGTGACATACAGTTTCAGAAAAAAAAAATCTGAATGGTTATCAATGTAGGTGATATTAAGATAGCACAGAAGAAATAAACGTGTTTTAGGTGGTTATAGGTATACTTCACCTAGGAACCTGCACCCTTGTTATTTGACATGATATGCTTTGCTCCAAGGTGGGAAATAACTCTAAACAGTACTCCTTATAGTACTACTCTTCATCTTGAGGATCAACCCTCTCAGGCAGAGAAAATGTAATAATAAACAATTTTGGCTGAATTCCTTCAGATACAAGAAAATCACCCCAAACTGTCTTCAACTATGTGACAGAATTTATCACAAAGGACTCTGGACCTCCTATAAGCTTCTTCTAGCACATCATTTAGTCAGCCTGACAGCATGATGATTCTGCAACTATAGCCTATTTTATTCTTTTCAGAGATTTACCTTCAGATGTCTCTAAAGGCTTCCTTTAACACCCCCCCACCCCTCATCTTTCTTTTTAATTAAGTAAGGTTTTTCAAGCTTGAGGGCTGATTTTTTTCAACAATTGCTCAGCAGTCATGAATGGGGAACTAGGCTAAACCTACTGCTTCAATTAGTTTAATTGATGGAGGCTGGGGTGTGTGGATTTTCTCAGCTGAGTCTAATGAAAGAAGCATTTAGTTTATAGAGGATATTTTATGCTGCAGAATGGACATCTGAGAGTGAGGAGACCATAATTTTCTTCTCAGCTCCTCAAATGATCTGTAATGGGATGCTGGCCAAAACATTTCACTTTGGTGTTTCAGGACTCAGGCAAATGACTTCTAGTGAATTTTGATTGGGTGATTTAAGAAGTCACCAGCCTCAACTGGCCATCTCCAACACTGTAACAAAGACTGTCAGAAAGTATGCCAATCCTTCAGCTACGCCAGTGCCTGGCTCAGTAGGATAAACTGCAAAGAAGATTGATTTGTGCCGATGCTCAGTTGTGCCCAGGAGAGACAGATGAGCAGGTTGCTCTGCTGCTCCTGCCAGCAGTGCACACATCTGGCCGTGAGGCCAAGCTCCGAATGGAGAGCTGGGTTTCGTGCAGTCCTGAGCCTTCCTTGCAAGGTTGAGGAGGAGAGTTTTGCTTGTAAAATCATGTTTTGTGCTAATTACTTTGCTTGTAAAATGATGGTAGATCCATCAATGAAAAGTGGTATATAAAGGATTAGCTGCCTATTTTTGTCGAATCAATACTTCATTTCCACTGGTATTTATTTCTACTCCTTCATCTAAGAATCAAAGACATTTTTAGCTTGAAAGAAAGCTTTAGTTGTTACACATTAATATTTTAACACAATCACATATAACTGATTTTTTTTTTTTTACTAAAATTACTTTTTTTTTTTTTTTTTTTTTTAGGCTGAACTTTTCAGTAACTTTAGTAGGGATTTCTCCTTCACATTGGTTCTACAGCATGGCCATATGTAACTAACAAATATTTTGCATATGAGATAGATTTTTTTAAAAAGACAAAACTTTAGAAAGTGTCTGTGTGGAAGGCCTTAAATTAACCAGATCTATGAGATGGAAATGACTTTTGTTTTGTTAGTGAGACTTTCAAAAGAACCCAAAGGCTTTCAGTCTCCCATGCTACATTTTATTAAAGCACAAAATGATAGGCTGGGACAGAATAACTCATGCATAGAAAGGGTTTGTAACCACTGTATGAGAGAGAATAAAGAAAATCTTGGGGAAAAAAAACAAACAACCCCTTCATAACATATCTTTGCAAGCTGGGTTATCTCAGTTCAAAAGGCTCTATGGTGTGACTCAGAGGTTAGGACCTGGGTATAAATACACAGTCTTCCTCTCAGTTTCCTGTTCTCACAATATTTTAAACAAAATATATAGTGTACAATTCCTTTACTGAGATCAGAAAAGGAACAACATATAGGGATCCAGTGTCTGTTACAGTCATTGCTCGGTGCTGGGCTATACTTTCAGGATCAGTTACCCTTTCAGGTTATTGATCGAGAAAAGATTGTGTTGTATCTTCCAGGATATGATTCCTTTTTCTGTTTTAAGGGAAGAAGTGTGCATCAATTTATCAGCTTATATAACTCTTTTATTTTTTTTAAAGACACGGGTCAGTCATAATGTGACCCTTTTGACTCTTAAAGTTAGAAGAAAGTATTGGCTATAAAGTTAGAAGACAGTGTTGGTGTAATTTCCCTATTTCTGATCTTGTAAGCCAAGACCCAAGAAGATGTTATGTCATTTTCTTGAAGAACTTTATGCCCCTGTTTGACTAAGCAGAGTCAGGACTGCTTAGGTTTCCTTTAGTTGGGTAGCTTTCCACTTAAGAATATCCCTCCAGTCTACAAATATTTCCCAGGAGCTATTTCATTTGACTGCCCAAACACCCCTAAGATTGGAAAACCTGCCCAGTCCAGTAGATACCTTTGGGTATTTTGCAACCCTTACAAGCAGCACTGTAAAAGCACTGTAAACATAATGAAGTGTAGATTTAGAAGTTTTCATTTAATCAGTAATATGTTAAATAGAATAAATTAGAGAGTTAAGTTTCTACTGCAGAATTTTACACACTCTGATATTTGTGTTAGGAATATGGACTTAGAGTTATCAAATATATCAAGGTGAGGCTTTCATTTTTCTTTTGAACTTGTATTTTCATTGCTCTAACCGAGATATTAAGAAAATAACTGATCTGAATTTTTCTTCAATATTAATCCTGATTTTACTGATAAAATGACCTCAGCTCAGATTCAGATTTCATGTGGAATTTGAAAGCCCTACCACCTTGCTAGTGTTTCTTATGAACTGTAAATTTTAAGATTAATAGTAACATAGACTTGTTACATATGTGAATAGATGCATATAAACAGATAACTAGATAGATATAAATAGATATATCTATAGCTAGATTCTTCTCTAGACTTTATGAGAGCTTGATAAACCAGATGTAGTCATGGATCATTACTTTTATTGTGCCTAGGCATTGTAGAACAAAAAGGTACAGTCGCTACCTTAAAAATTTTTCTAAGTATGCATAAGGCTAGTGCAGCAGATGAACGAGACAATAAGAAAGGAGAGTTAAAAATTAACTCATGATGTAAGCTTTGTTCTCAAAGTCAAGGCCAGTATTTGTACCAAGATACCTGTAGTTTAAATATTGTCAAGTTTACAGCAATTGTACCAAGAGAGTATATTAAACAGCTCTGGAGATGTTACAAGAAGTTAATCTGAATTATGAGTTTGGATAAAAGGATCAAAGTTCTTTTTTCTTTCCAATTTAACAAATGGTAGAGAGAGGCTGACTGGAAGTGAGAGCTGACATTTCAGCAACGAGTGAAGGCTTCATAGGTAAGGTGGAGATACCTTCAGAGGGCCTTGAAGGTGAAGGCCTTCAGCTTATCTTTGGTAGAAACCACAAAAAGAATGATGTATCAAGAGGGGTGACAGGGTTGGTATGGTGAGCTCAGAAAATAATCTGTCCATCAGAAGGCCAAACCTCATGGGAAAGGAGCTGTTCCTTCTAGGCATCTCTGGGACACAGCATCTTTTATTGTTCTTTTTAACAGACAGTGTTCTTCACCAGTGTTTCCATCCCTACAGGGAATTTGGGCATATTTAGATCCATTTTGCTACCACTAGTTCCTGCCCACATTTGAGATACTTGGAACAAATCTTAGCAAAAATGTGAGGATACTCACTTTGTTTCTACAGACCCCTTTAAGTACAGAAAATGTCCTCGTAGTGTATTATGTGAACTTTCATCATCTTATACTGTCTTTTTTGAAATATCCTTTCTGTCCTGGATGCTTACAGCCTTATCTATTTTGATTCTGGTGGTTCAGTGTCCCACCTGGGGCTGTCTGGATGTTGCGGAACTGGAGGGAAGGATGTGGACCGAGGGAACTCTTGAGATTCCTGCAGATCCTGTGACTCAAAGTTTCGCTATAAAATATGTGTGGGGGTGGAGTACAAAAAGTCAAGGAAGGAAGGTGAGAGGAGACCTCCAAGTCAAGATCTCAAAGTTAAACACCAGGTGAGTGAGAAAGACTGAAAGTGAGTGTTAATAAATGCCAGTAAGTGCTCTGCAGAGCATGCTTTTACAAGGCTAAACAGAATTAGGATACCCAGAACCCAAGCGGGGGAGCAAGGGATATCATTCATACAAATAAGTTGGATGGTAGCTTGAGGAGAGAGGTAAAACCTTTATAAAATCTAATGATGTGTAAATACCACCTGCATTAATTATGCTGCATTATTGAATGTTAAAAATCTGAAGCCTGGAGCTAGAATAATTAATCTGCCCTTGTGTTTGCCTTGGAACTGAGAGAAAGGGACTGTTCCTGGAAGTGCAAGCTAAAGCTACTGATGAAGAAAAGGGAAAGTTTGTTGTGCTCAAGGCCTTATTTTTGACAAGGGAGACAAGGCCTAAGGGAGAGAGACACTGTCCTTTCATTTTCTTTTTTTTTTTTTTTTAATTTTTTTACAAAGGAGCTGAGTCATTTCAGCATGAAATCCCTAATTTAAGGCAAGTGATTTTATAGGCATTATAGATCTGACAAGCTGAGCTCCATACTCACCTACAAACAAAACCAAATTCCTATGCTTACAGTATCACATGAAGGATTTGATATATTAAGTATATGTAGAAACAGCAGTTTTCTGTTTTATTGCTGGCCTAGATAGCTTGCTTTCCTGTAGTGCAATTTCTTCAGACAGGGTCTTTTAACGGTGTGTGACAAAATGACATTTCAGCTCAACTATTTACAGTCTATCTTCTGGTCCTAAATTTTCAGAAAATCAGGACAAGTTGCCTTAGAGATGAAGGCACTATTAGGAGGACTTAGTATAATGTCACCAAGAGTCAAAGCAAAATTCACTCAGCTCTTCAGAGGCATGAATGAACTAATGTACCATGATGAGAGACATTCTGGATGTCCTACTTATAATGAAAGAGAGAGACAAGTTCTGGCTGCTACAGCTGTCACTTCCTTAAACTGACAGTATTTTATATTACTGTAAATAGTATTAAAAGGTTGCTCTGCTTTAAATAGTAAAACTGTGTCTTAGACTGATTGGTCTTTCACTGAATCTGGTATGTTTGTTTTTAGGTATAGGTGGTCAGGGAATGTAAAAGCAAAAATACAGAAATGTGTAAATATCTATCTATCATCTATCTATCTATCTATCTATCTATCTATCTATCTATCTATCTATCTATCTCTCTCTCTATATATATCTCCATGTTGCAAATGGCCTTCGTCCTGCTTATTTCACATAAATCATAAAAATTTCATGCCAGAGAGAAAAATCCATCTTCCATCTGCACTCTGTTGATACTTTTTTGCTATGGACAGCTTTATAAAATCTGTCTTGTTAGTATGTTTTAAAGAACAAGACAGTTGTGAACCCTGGGGAAAAAAAAGTAAAATTAAAAATCCAGTGTGAAATTATCTTGCAGCTCTAGTCTGCTTCTAATAAACCAGAAACACTGTAATTTGCCAGTGTCCTATTATATGAAGCAGAGGCAATTTTAAATTTTTCTTTTAATGGGAATGAGATTTTCTGATAAAGCATTTGCCTTTTTTTTTTTTTTTTTTGTGGGAGGAGGGTTTGGGGTTTTCTTCAGTCTTCCTGATGAAAAATATATAGGTTTTTAATGTGTGAATTTAGTAAATTGAAAATTAAATATTGATTCACTGTGAGAACAGATGGAAATAAATAATAGGGGATAGAATAGGTATCAAGCTGCTATTGCAACTTTCCAGGAAGTTAATGCAATCACTTTTATTCTGGGGCAAGTCTGTAGGGAATAAAGCCTAGCTGTACAGATTCAGATTAATAGACACTAATATCAGTTTTCATGGGACAGTTTTGTACAAAGTATAGTGTTACCCAGCATTAGGGACCATGTATACAACTACACAAGACATCCACCTTTTTCTGAGTGAAGCCTCTTCAATTATGTAATGTTGAGAGTTTATTTTTTCCCTTTATCACTTTGCTGATACATGCCTTTTTATCTTGATTTATTGAGCTTTTTACTTCTACAAAGATATTTCAAATTAAATAAAAGGTAAGCTTCTCTAAGAATCTGTGTATGTTTATATTACATACAAATATAGAAGACATTCATACTATAGGACAATAAATATTGATCACAAGACCACTTTAAAATTAGTCATTTTCATTACTTTCCTCACTCAAAAATGAATATGATCTCATTTAAAAGTCTCCTGACATTTATAGAAGGTTCCCTTTGACTCTATATCACTTGGTTGGGAGTCCCTATCTCATAAGGTGTCTTTGATGAGCCATTGCACTTTCAAAATACCTGTTTGAGACTTCTCTATGTGAAATGGTCATCTCTGAGATGTTTATACAAATAAAATATTGACCTTGAGAAGAAAAATTTAGAACAAGAGCAGAATGCTAAATACTGAAGAGAATGTAGGCTGAAATAAGCTATATTATTTTGAATCTCTATCACAAACGGACTATTCCTTGAAAAATATGAGTTGTCTGGCCTGGCCTCCTTAATCTATCTGCATGCTCAGTATTTTTATAGTCTGCTTTTTCAAGATTGCATTTCTATGACCAATGTGGATTGTGTAGGAACCCCACTCCCCACCCTGATGTTGAATCCTTTGAATACTCACAAGAAACCCTGCTTCATATTTTTCTTCTGTCAAAAGGAATATGAACCTGACTCATGTTATAGGACATTCAACAGGACATACTAAAGGAAGATTCTCTCCTCCTTGAATATCTTCTAAACCAGAGCTAGGAGGCTCTCGCAAAAACTGACTGCCCTAGAACCTAAGCCTGTGCTTAGAGCTGAGAGATTTTTGAATTAAATTCTCACATACTACTGACTGAGCCATGAAGCCATGGCTGATTTATTCCTTATTCTTGAACAGTTCCATCTTGCATGGAAAAATTGAATATTAATTAAGTTAGAGAGAGAAAAAAAATCAGAAGAGTTGTGTGGGATACCATTTGAGGTATTTAAGTGAAGAGATAGTTTGCTGATCTTGGGTGGGATAGAGTTAATTTTCTTCATAGCAACTAGTATGGGGCAGTTTTGGATTTGTGCTGGGAACAGTGTTGATAACACAGGAAGTTTTTGCTATTGCTGAGCAGTGCTTGCACAGAGTCAAGGCCTTTTCTGCTTCTCACTGCATCCCACCAGTGAGTGGGTTGGGGGTGCACAAGAGTTTGGGAGGGGACACAGCTAGGACAGCTGACCCCAGCTGACCAAAGGGATATCCCAGACCATGTGACATCATTCTCAGCATATGAAGCTGGTGGAAGAAGAAGGAGGGGGGAGACATTTGGAGTGATGCTGTTTGTCTTCCCAAGTAACCATTACATGTGATGGAGCCCTGCTTTCCTGGGGATGGCTGAACAGCTGCCTGCTAATGGGAAGTAGCAAATGAATTCCTTGTTTTGCTTTGCTCTGCATGTACAGCTTTTGCTTTACTTATTAAACTGTATCTCAGCCCACAAGTTTTTTCACTTTAACCCTTCTGATTATCTCCCATGTCTCACTGCAGGGGAGGGAGTGTGCGGCTGTATGGGGATTAGTTACTGGCTGGGGTTAAAGCATGACAGATAGCAAGAGAAACACTGAGCTTCCAGTCACTGATCAAATAACTTGTAAATATTTTAGACCAAACTGATCAGCCTAAAGTAAAAGATGGAGAGTAGCCTGCTCAACTCAGCAAGTTTGTTAGCAGCTGAGGCATACTGCTTGGAAAGTTATATCTCCTGAGGCAAAGGACTATGAATGCTATAGACGTGTGTCCTTGAATAAAAAATAAGGGGCTGTTTCTTCTCCTCTTTGGTTTTGTATATGTTTTCTAAATGGATGTCTTCACTTCTATTTCTTTGCTTTGCCAAAGTTACCTGAAATGAAATTGAAATATTTGGGTTTAGAATAATTCAAAGACATATTCCAGTTTTTAATTTTTGCCCAGTTTTGTTTTTCCTTTAGTTTTTATTTTAAGTGGGGAAAAGAAGTAATTTTGGCTTATCTGATTGGACTTTTCTTTCAGCCAACTCACCAGAGAAATTATTCACACAGACCACATTCCTTATTGTTTTTGCTCCTTCTACTGTACAATTATTTCTCAATGTCCTTATGTAGTCAGGCTTCTATAAAAACTCCCTAACAAGACTCATGCTACCAAAAAAAAAAAGATATATCAAACAATGCTTTTGTTGATTTTTCAACAGCTTAGTAAACGGATCAAGTGATTTAAATAATGTTTATCTCAGTGTTCTTCCAAATGAATTATTACTGTGGCTGAGGCAGCATGATTTGGAAAAAAAATGAACAATTGTGGGAATGAACAGAACTTTTACACGGTGTTCAGGTCGATGAATACTTCAGACAATTAGGATATCAGCTGATAACCTACTTCACTGGTGCATTAAATCTTTGTGCTGCTTAACTTAAGCTTTCTCAATTAACTCCTCAATATGTAAGGAATTTTTGAAAGATCCAGCCACAATCAAAAAGCATAACACAACTGGAAATTCTTGAGCAAATGCTGATTCAGGTGAGGATGGTCAAAACCACCAAGGTCAAGGTCAGACTCTGTCCTAGATTTTTTATTTAGGCCTTCCACCCCATATGGCTTCTGTTATACATCATTCACTCTGTTCTTCAGCAGCTGTATTTGTCTTCTGCTGTAATCTAGCCCTAAGGAAAACTATCAAAACAGTTAATGGTATAATTTCAAATTTCCAATACAAATATGTATTATGATCTTTTGAATTAATACATGAAAGCTTATTGCAGAACTGCAACTGAAACTCGATTAAGATTTATTTTTTTAGAAACACTGTTATGTCTTTTTATTTGTACAGAAGTTAGTAATGTTGATTACAGTTTTAGATGAGATCAAGGAAAATAATATGCATTTGTAAATGATGCTTCCATAGTATGAGGAAAGACATTTAGTATTATTATAAATCAAAGCTGTCACCACTTCAGAGTGAATATTTAGTAAACACTAAATTTGATTGCTTTGATACAATGCATCTGTTCTATCAAGTATACAGGGCCTTCCTATATGAAATATTTTGCAGATTCATACACAGCTGCTCAGTCTGATGCTCAGCAATAAAGGCAATATAAGCTTAAATCTTCAGTACAGGTAACAAGGCTTGTCTTAATGTAATTCTTTCCTAATAAACCTGTGAATGGCCTTCAGCTAGTTACTCTCATATACTACTTCCACTGTGTGTAAAAAAGATTTGGGAATTAAAGGGATAGATCTGATCCTCTCTTATGACTCTATGGATGAAAGGAAAACCTTGAAGGCAATTTCATCCCTTGTCTTTTAACGCTAAGGTATGCTCACCTGGGAATAAAATACACATTTTGGAAAAATTATAGAAAAGGATCATACCCCGACTGTTTTTTTTAAAAAAAAAAAGTGGAAAAATTATATCACTGCTGAATTTTGCTGTGTGAAGTCATAACTAAAAGCAGTTGAGGCATCTCCTTACTAAATTCTATGTACCATCAAAGTTACTCTTCAGTTCTCTGAAACTATGCCAAATTCCTTGCTCTATGATTTCCTTTTTCTTTCTTATTGAAGAAGCTTTTCAGACAACTCATCATATCTTATGCTGTAAACACAGAACTAAATCAAGTAATAATAACTCCAGTATTTTGTTCCAAATCCTGACGGAATATATTGCAGTGTGATTAAACCTACTTATAAACAAAAATTTAAATCCTCAACTTAGTGAGCAAAAAACCCATGTGGAATCACATATTTAAAAAACTTATAAAGTGTCCAGACTCTGATTTTCAGGGGACCTCCTGAAATAGGGTTTTCTTATTGACCAAACTTTGAACAGTTGCACAAGTAGACTGGCTCGGCTTCAGTGCATCATGCCCAAAGTTCTGCATTTCCTATCTGTGTCTGCATACACCATACATGATTTTATGAAAATATGTTTTGTTGTATGCAAATATATCTAAAGATCAAATTTCTTATTTCAGGAATTACAACAGGCAGTTACGTTGTGCATGTGTTTATTGAACAGCTAAACTTGTGGAGACAAAGTTAGAGTCAAAATAGTGTAGAAGGACCCACCTGACTTCACAGTGTAAATACAATTAACTTCATGTACATCATTTTTTATCATTCTGCTATTTTCCATTTGTTGAGTCATGGGTAAAACTTTAACTTTGGTCCTGCCATTGTTCATCTAGATTAACTCCAGCATGCAAGTGTTCTCAATAATTTCAGTGGATTACAGTGTCTGGCTGATGACAGTGCTGCTAATAACACCTGGTTTGGTTTATATGTGGTCTTTATACCAGAGTTCCTTCAGTGGTGACTGCATCAATAGAATAACAACATCAGAGGAAAACAGAAGAGGTTTTTTTTGTCTAATAAACCACATTATTTTCCAGGGAAAACAGGCATATCAGGTGATAATTTGACCCAGAATCTTGCTTAGCATCATGGAAATCTTTCTGATTTAGTGAAAAGCACCAATGATTTAAAGACTGTCAGCACAAGCTAGTAAAAACTAAATTACAAAATCAAAAAAGCAGTGGAAAGACAGTCAAAATAAGGTCTACTGTGTTGGTATGAAAGTCAAATGGCATGAAAAAATACTGATAAGATAGAAATTAACCTACCTCTGCAGGGAAGATATCCAGTAAAGGAGAGATTTATGAACACAAGGTGCAGATGGAAGAGTTGTGCCTAAGTTCCAGACCACAGAAGATAGTAATCTGTTTAACTCACTGATGTTTAAAGTCACCAAGATATTATATAAAATGTGAGCAGCAGCAGCAGAAGAAGATAACATTGCTTGTGAGCGGCTAGTCTGGCTTATTCCCTATGTGTCTAAAATTTGGTACCTGTCAATGAACAAATTCAGGAGAACTCTATTAAGAAATTTATTCTTTTCCTGTATTTGAATAACCTGCCAAGATGCTTTTTTTTTTTTCTTTATCTGAAACTCTGTGTCCACATTTTTGCATAGCAGCTTAGAGAATTTAAACATTAAGAGTTAGTGTTTAGAAATAGGAGACCCAGGTTGCTAGTCTTACAGTACAGTGATTAGACTAACTAGAGGTGAACCAAAGTATTCTTCCACAGTCAGCTTTATGCCTCGATCTGGATAGTTCCTTCCTTCCCTCTCAGCATTGTGACTCTATTATCCTACCTAGCTATATGTACCATGCAAAGGGACACTTTCTAGTATACTCTTAGGCAAATATTGCACACACATCTTCATGCTATCACTGAAATGCTTAAATTTACAAATCTAGACTGTCTCTTTGACACTGGATTAATTTTTGTCCTTTTAATGTAGGAGCTGTAATAGCATGAACTTTGGCACACGAAGTTTGCATGTGGAAGCATATTACCTCTGTGGCTAAGGTCATTAGGTCAGTTAAATATTATGATGCTATTTAGCACTAAGAAAAAGATGTCAGGAAGAATGTCCTCTCATCCCTATAACTTTTAATTGTGTCAACAAGAAATCCAGTACACTTGATTTATGTATCTAGATTAAACACAAAATGCTTAGTGAGAGAGAAGCACCCTGTAACAACCAATATGCTGAGTGCACCTATGCTAGAGCTAACTAGTAGAAATAACCTCACAACTACTGTTTTCACAAACCTTACACGTATATGGATTTTAGCTTTTGCTTGGTGTTCCCTAAAGACATTTCCTTCTTTTTGGGGTGGAAGCCTTCAAGCCCAATACTGAAAATAGACTCCAATGGTCTTATGTCCAAGAACAAACTGATACCACTTGTTTTTTTCAAAGCGTAATTACCATGTTACCAAAATGCCAGAACATGGGAGACGAGGTGCTCTTCCCACTTTTTATACAGTACCTCCAGACTGTGCCAAAGGACTGGTTTAACCACCAAGCCGCAATATATTTCGTGACTGAGATGGTGAAGAAACATTCCCAGTCATTCAAACTCTTCTGATGAAATCTTTCCATTTTATAGAAAGGAACTAAAGCTTAACTGGGAGAGAGACAAAAGAAAGACAGAGATACAAGAAGATAAAGCATTTCATAAGCAGTGCTGAGAGTTAAGCCCAGAGCCCAAATATTTTCTTTGTTATATTGGTGTTTAACCCCTAAACACTCTTCTCCCACTTCCTTTTGCCTTTTCTCTGCCCTTCCTTCTACCACTACCGTTATTAAGGTACTAAATAAAATCCTGGGGTTTTGACCTTTAAATTAAGGAGTAACTAGCACTGTGTTGTGTGATCTTAAACCTGTGCAGCAGATTTTTTCAGTGTGTCCATTAAATCCATGTAGGTCTTCTGGGAAGTCAGAAGACTACCTACCACCTCCTAGAAGAATTCAGTTTTGAGGTGCAGTTCTGGGCAAGGGCCAAGGAACAGCAACAGGTACCCAGGGAATGTAAAGATCAGAGAAGGAGTGTCTTCATACCTCCAGGATATGTGGCAGTTGAGAATGTGGATGGTTTTAACTGCTTAAACTCTGCCCAAATCTGTCTTCCTGCTAAATTTCTGTTGGAGATTGTGGGAATCAGTGTACTGTTTCTTTAATCATAACCTGTTAAATTCTTCTGTGTGGATGACTGTAAAACTGTGAAACTTCGCAGACCTCTGCAGTCTAATGAAACTTTTGGAGATAATCGCAGTGCTGATGGTATATTTGAATCAAGACCACTTTGAGCAGGTGCTCTGTTCTTCAAGTCATAATAACACAATTTATTTTAATGGTTTCCTAATGCACTCTCTAATATATATAAAGATATTCATATACAACAATAAAGTCTTACCACAGTTCTGGGAAGTGTCCTGTTTCACTGTGGCCCTTAACTACTTAATCCTGCAGTAGTGATTTCAGTGAAATTTAATTCATGATGCAATTTTAAACTCTTGAAGTTTCCAAATGCTTCCCTGTATCAGAGACTGAACTCAGACAATCCTGGTACAGAAGAACTCAAAAAAACATCTGAGAGAACAGTCTTGACTCCATAAACGTCTGCAGCTCTTCTGGATCAAGGATATTCTTCCACACACGTTAAAAGATTTGCAGAGGTTTTGTTCTATATTGTTAGGTATTTAGCACTTAGAATCTCTTGAAATTCTATCAGTAAAAGGGCAAAATGTGACTGACAGCAGTTTGGAGAAGAGCAAAAACTGTGAGGAAATTTGGAGTCAGAAACATACTCCTCCTGCTGGTCCCCAAACCAGTAGACATTCTTGTTTCTGCCCTGCTTGCAAGTCATGAAATTCAGGGGCTTGTTTTTTTTCCCAGAAACTTGAAATCTCTAGCCTCTTCAAGCTTCAGCAGTGTTGGATTTTATGTCCTAACCTGAGTGGAAATGGAAGTGTCAGAAGAAATCTGCAGCTATTTGTCAGTGTGATGCAATGCATTTTGAGAGTTACAGTATATATTTTCTTCTTATACAACCTTGCACACACACACGTGTGTGTATGTATGTATATAGAGATGGATTTTACATGTCTGTTTCTTTGGAAGAAAACTGTGATAAGGGACCTGAAGATACTGTAGAAGAGGACAGATTTCTATGAAGAAGCTTGTTGAAAAGGAGAAGACGGGAAACTCAGCCAGTAGTCATGTGATCTTATCATCACCTGCAGGGGCTGGACTTAGGGACAGAGAGATCCCTTTGAGTTTTGTGTCCTAAATCTTAAGATCATTCAAAGAAGTATGAGAAGAAGAAAAAATAGATATAAAGTAAATTATGGATGTCATAGCAAGAGAACAGGAACTTGATTATGGAGAAAATTGGAAATCAGTAGTGAAATGTTCTGAGGGCTTCAACAAGGTTGCAAGCTTAATAAGGGTTTTGACATCAAAGTTTTGAATGATGATAAAGAATGAAGCATCAGGAGGACAAACAAAGGAATGATTAAACACCCTTCAGGCATCATCAGACTTCAGAGTTTTTGGCTTTAAGATATAAATTAATTATTCAAAAGACATGAATGCTTGTCTAAATGGAATAGGAAACACTACAGTATGCTCTGATATAATTAATTTCACTGTATTAATGCACATATATATAGCTGGCAAGCAAAGCAAGTTTGAATGTCGAACCACCTAGAGCAATTACACGTAAGCCATCTCTTTCTGAAGCCAAAAATAACAGGAACAGACATGTATCATTGGCTCTGTAACAGTTCAAACTCGAGGGTATTCAATTACTTAGTGACGGCTGATTATTAGATTAGATATGTCCAATAGAAAACTAAGGGTGAGAGAGGTTTTCATGGAAACAAAAATGCTCAGAAGCAATTTCACTTCTAATTGTTTTTCCTGCATTATTATTTTTTGCTTGTCTTAAAAGAGGTTGCTATGTATTATGGGAGGAATCAGAAGATTAACATCATTTATTATCCACTGAGAAATGAGCCCCCCTCTTCTAAGAAAAGCCAATTATAGAAAAGGTTACTTCCATTCACTGTGATCGAAGGAGTGTTCTGAAAAGATCAGCTAGGTGAGTGCAAGACAACCTTACAAGCTAAATAACATCAGAAAGAAGGCCAAGAGCTGTAGCGCTTTGTGCTTTAATGAAAAACTAACAGCAGGATGTTAGAGCTCTCTATACTGTATCTCAAAGAGAGCAGTAAATATGGGCCATCTAAATCTTGACTGATATGGCAGAAATACAGAGATTCAAAAGGGTCTGATCTTAATAAATATAAAAATTTTCAAGGAACTTTCTGAGCTGCCAACTAAATAACTGGTTCTAAGGATGAAACTGTATTTTAGAGTAATTTCTATTTTAGGAGTAAACACAAACAATACTTCAAGATTTTTCATGCCCTGTCAGAGTTCGAGTAGTTTTAGAGAGTGTCTGCTAAAGCAGTCAGATTGTCACATGTGTATTCTTAAACAAGAGGTGACCAGATACAGTATGAAAACACCACAGCCGTCTTATTTCCAGACTAATTCGCTGGCATTCTGACATCACAGGTAAATCTTGCATCTAATGCCGGAGATAAAAAGCCATGAGTATTAGTGATTTTTAAAAGGAGTGTTTTATTCATGGATTATATGACAAATAATTTCTTCTGGATTATCAAACAGAATAAGAGCCAGCCCCAGCCAATACGAAATTATTACCAGGCTCTCTTGAGATTTTATCTGCATATTCAAAAACCCCATGAATATGATGGGATTCAAAAATAAGGCTGGAAGGAAGCCAGGGTAGAAGTGCCTCTGATATGTTTCATGTTTAAATATATTGATTCAGTAAATAAATTGTAAGCCAGTTGGTTAGAGAAACCTTCGAAGCCCCAGGCCTGCCAGTTTCTCTAGACAGTATCCTGGGAGAGCTGGGTTCATAAGAGGGGTGGTCCAGATGATACACGAGGGGAATGTGGATACACTTCCAGGCATCTGACAGGAAACACACATACCATGGGACTCCAGATTCATGCAGACTCATTCCTACCTTATGTGCCTGAACATCTGTGAGTATCTGAGCCTTAGTTGCAGATGAAATGAGCTATGAAGTGGAAGATCCAGTTTCAAAAGCAGATGATGTTTGTGTTTCTTTGCATCAGTGATAGGTAGCCAGCAATGCAGGTATTATATTACCAGCAAAACTGATATGTTGGTTCTGTAAAGTATCATGACCATACTGCAACAGCCACATCCAGGTAGTGAATACATGGTTATTGAATCAAGGTTGAGTAAACATACATATCTCATAATACATTTATACATCTTTAATTCAGCTTCCTTTTTATCTTGCAGTGAAGAGTAATCCCTGCCATTGGCATTTATCCTCAAGCATGAGTTTCTAAGAGATATTTTAAGACCTTTGCTAGCTAATGAAGCTGATTTTCTTGTATGTTCTTTGCATGCTTTGCTTTGATTTCTAGAAGGTGTTCTGGCTTTGGAAAAATATACGTTTTCTACTGTGGCCAGCAATTAAATTCTGTAAAAATTATACTTGCTCTAAATGGAAATATCTCAGAACACCTTAGTATCCACTCAGTGCCTCCCATGCAAAACCTGTCATTTGACAATCTCTGTCTCAATAATTCTGTCCTCTTGGGGGGCCACTGAGGTCTGAGGAACCCATCCTGGAGGCTTTAGAAGTGAAAATTGAAGTTCTTCCCTTAATTTGCTCTTATAAAAGATAATTATTTGTTTTTCTTTAAAGTTCACCATCCCCAAAGTATTTGCAGTGGTGCATACCTGTGGGTATGTCTTCCAAAAATGTTGCTTTACTGTACTCGTGAGTCAGTGAGGAAGAGCTTTACTGAGAGAATAATGGGAGCAGATTGAGAGCATCAACAAATGTGTTTTCCAACTCATATTTATTTCAAAAATCTCCAATACACACATAATATCAGCCTTCTAAAGAATTCTGAGTTAACTTATTTGTTCAATATTTATGTCTTTGTGTGATATCATTGACCTGCATTTCTACCTCTAGCCAAATAATAAGCATATATTGTGCTTTAATCATGATTCCAGTTCTCTGTTTGAAATGAACATCTGTGAACTTTGCACATCAAGGAAAACAACAATCCAAAATTTTATTTATTTATCAAGCTATGTGCTTTCTCCTGATGTATGAACAACTTCAAAAATCTCTCTTGCTAGTTGGATGGCATTATTAAAGCCATGGAGCCTGAATACTGGGAAGCCTGTTGATCTGTACTGTATTATCATCCAGACTTCGCAAAGGACATGCCTTGAATGAATGCTTTGTCTTGCAGAATCCTGTTATTGATTTTGTCAAATATACTCAGATCAAGAGTTTGCATTTTATATGAAATATACACTTCAGCAAGAAAGTAAAATTGTGGTAAAATTAAAAAATACCTGTTATTGAAGAGGCCTGCAGATGTATTGATGGAAGCATTTTATTAAAATTTAAAATACCAACAGAGCTCTGATACACCACAAACATATGTTATTTTTGATGTAAGTCTCTTAAAAGTTTAAACTTTGAAATTAAAATAAGAAAATGGTAGAAAAGAGTTTAGGTAACAGCATAAAAATCAACATGATTTGGAAAGAATGACTACTGTATTGGAGGCCCTGTTTAATCTCTCTTCTGGTAATAACAACAATAATAGCAGCACATCCCAGTTCCTACATTGTTAACAAGTTTCTCGTCACAGTTTTGTCCTTACACAGGGAAAAGAAGCAATGATTTAATCAAATCTGTGGGTGTCTACACTATTGCTATGTCTTTCAGGTAGAAGTTGATGGTGTTACAAGGTTGCATCCCAGTGATTCAAACAAGCAAGTATATTGCTTTAAGTTCAAGTGTAGTAAGAGAATGCCACTGATATGATCAAATGTAAGGTGACAGTCTCCTATGACTGGACACTGCCATAATGGCAGAAGAAAAAAAAAATCAGGATAAAATGCATATTCATGGACATACATAATTATACCTATCTTGTGTTATTAGTTGATTTTTTTTTTTTTACTGTAAAGTTCACTGTAAAATTATTTTATTACTTTCATAAAATAATATTTTCCCTCTCCTCAGCACTGATGAGGCCACACTTGGAGAACTGTGTCGAGTTCTGGACTCCCCAGTACAAGAGAGCTACAGTCTGACTGGATCAAGTCCCGTGAAGGACGTGTAAAACGATTAAGGGACTGGAGCACATCTCCTGTCAGGAAAGGCTGAGAGGGCTGGGAGTCTTCAGCCAGGAGAAGGGAAAGCTCGGTGGGATCCCAGCAATGTATATAAATGTCTGCAGGGAAGGTACAAAGATGACACAGCCAGGCTCTTTTCAGTGGTGCCCAGTCACAGAACCAGAGGCAGTGATCACAAACAAAAACACAGGAGATTCCCTCTGAACATTAGGAAACACTTTTTACTGTGAGGATGACCAAGCAGTGGTGCAGGTCACCCAGAGAAGTTGTGGAGTCTCCATCCTTGGAGATACTGAAAAACGGTCTGTGTATGGTCTTGGAAACTGGCTTTAGGTGGCCCTGCTTGAGCAAGGGCGGGTTGGACCAGATGACCTCCAGAGGTCCCTTCCAACCTCAACCATTCTGTGATTCTGTAAAGAAATTCACGGAAAATATGTAAGTGCATTTGTTCTTTTTTAACCTGTATACTTTTTGCTTGGGTCTTTATGGTAGCAATCATCTCAGATAATAATATTCCCATTGTTAGTTCCAATTCTCTGGAATCTTTGCTCAGATCACCTGTAGCTCTGGCAATAATGCTGGTTGGAATTAGCTACCTTTGGTACTTCAGACATGACCACTCATCATGGGCAATGACGTCAGCTATATGTGAGCCTTTAGAAACTACAGACACATTTCTCTGCTGGCTGCCTTTGTGTCACTAGATCAATGTACAATGTTAGAATGAAGAACCTGGTATTTCCATTTCACATAATATTAAAATAAAAAAAGCAAAAAAAAAAAAAAAAAAAGCATTTTGTATTGATTACTTGCTGCCTTTTTCCCCAAGAGTTCAAACTGCCCTTCTAAAGTTGATATTCCATAGAATTGCAGTGGAAAGGGATTGATATTTGATTCTTCTATTAATTAAAAGATAGAGTGTTTCCAAGTAGGAGCTTTCCCTTGCTCAGCTTTACTTTTGTTACTTCTGTGGCAGCTGCTCTTTGTGTCATCCTTCTTCCCTGACTGATTCTGCCCACAGCCTGTACAGTTCTGTTTAATACAAGTAGTTTAATCCCTAATGTGCGTGTCCCACATAAAAATCTAGCAGTGATGCATTGTTTTTCTGTCTCACTTTATGCTTCACAGTGGTAGCAATATGTATAAACCACCGTTTATCACTGACAATTGTTTTTTACTTTTTATTACTGTATTAGAAGATAAAAACTCTGTTGCGAGAAAACAAAAACAAATGGATATTTTATTTTCTCAACCTTACTGCTGCGGTATCTTATGTCAAAAGGCTTGGCAAAATTTGTTGATTGGAGACATGTTATTGAAGGCCAAAAGTCAATGGACATATAATCAGGAATGTGTACTGGGCATAAATGTTAGAAACAAAGCAAAGTCCAAAAAGTTAGGAAAGCCTTGAGGCTACCCTTTAAAGTTTTGTCCTCTCTACATAGAAGAAATAAGTAGCCTTTTCTCCTTCATGTTTTAACTTTAATACTCATGAGCGTCGTTCACAAATCAGGAATAGTTGTGAGGTAGAATTCTACAGCAGGGAACATTTCCACATTTCATGTCAATAGTTTTCAAAAAGCCCATACAGAAATACACTGTCCTGATAGCTCTGAGATGAATGCACGCCTCATAGCATCATCTAGTTGTCCTAAAGCATTTCAAGCAAGGCTTCAATATCTACTAGGCTTTTTATTTTAAATATCTGCAGATCTGAAATTAAAAAATTAAAACAAACAAACAAACAAACAAAAAAAACGGTATTTTCTGTAATTTTCCTCTCCTGATTTATATAGGAGAATCATATCACGGATACGATTGTAACATGGTACCCTCTAGCCATCCACAGTGGGAAAATGAGTATTATAGAATCATACAATTATTTAGGTTGGAAAAGACCCTTAAAATCACTGAGTCCAACTGTAAACCTAACACTGACAAGTTCACCACTAAACCATGTCCCTAAGCACCACATCTACACATCTTTTAAATACCTCCAGGGATGGTGACCCAACCACTTCCCTGGGCAGCCTGTTCCAATGTTTGATAACCATCTCAGTGAAGAAATATTTTCTGATATCCAATCTAAATCTCCCTGATGCAACTTGAGACCATTTTCTCTCGCCCTAGCACTTGTTACTTGGGAGAAGAGACTGACACCCACATTGCTACAACCTTCTTTCATGTAGTTACAGAGAGCGATAGGGTCTCCCCTGAGCCTCCTTTTCTCCAGGATAAACAACCGCAGTTTTCTCAGCTGCTTCTTATAAGACTTGGTCTCTAGACCCTTCACCAGTTCTGTTGCTTTTCTTTGGACATGCCCCAACACATCAATATCTTTTGTGTAGTGAGGGGCTCAAAACTGAACACAGTATTCCTTATTCTTATGACTCGTAAAACATAAGTGTCAGTATTTCCTGTCTCCTGAATTACCTGTCTTCCAGTAGGAATACTGAGATTCTTACAAAGACCTTGAATGTCCCAGCTAAACTGAAACAAACCTATATTTAGGAAATGGAAGAGCAGGTAAAGGAATAATTAGATAATTACTGGATGAGCAGTACTACACTTATTTTAGCTTATCATATACAAAAACCAAGGGAAACGTAGGATACAGTAGGGTAATTAGTCCTGTTTTCTGAAGGCTATTCTAATCCCAGCCTGATGCCTATGTAATAAAACCAGGACGTTTTCTCTCGTCAGTAGTTTGTGATAAAAATTCGCAGTAATGAACACGATTCATGAAAGTAAACAATTTCAAATTGCAACATTGACATATATCTGGCAGATATCATCACTGCTGATTAATTTAAATGCCTCTTCCAAGTGGAACACATCAACAACGTAATCATCTCGTAACCAAGGAAGAAATTCTTTCCATACTCATCTAGAGATGTGCCTCATGTATGACTTTATGAAGCCTAACTACAACATTGATACCTTTACTCACTACCCTTGAATAGATAGTTAAACTAGATTCTTAGCATAGTTTTCAGAAAGTGACACCTCAGACATAAAATTGCAGATGTTTTGCCAGCTATTCATTCTGAGAATAATGTGTGGAGACATATTCTAAGCTCTCATGCTCTTCCTTTAATCGTTGCCTATGTCAAACATACAAATTGCATTGGGAAGCTTCAGCAAAGCTTTGGTTCATAGTGAAGATAGACAGAAGGCATCTTTGGTGCTGGGATACTGAAAGCGTGTGTATAGCCTATTCTCTCTCATCTGACTGAGACAACACAATAGATCACAATGCAAAATGTAATCCAGTCTGGATTTTTTTTTTTTTTTTTTTTATGGATTCTTCTTTAATCCATGAAACATAGTTATGGCATCATCTTCCTCCCCTTTCTTCCCACTCTACACTGCGCCTGTACAGCCCCATCTTGAGTACGGGGTGCAGGTTTGGGTGCCTCAATATAAGAAAGACATCAAACTATTAGAGTGTGTCCAGAGGAGTGCAACCAAGATGGTGAGAGGTCTTGAGGGCAAAACGTCTGAGGAGCGGCTGAGGTCACTTGGCTTGTTCATCTTGGAGAAGAGAAGGCTGAGGAGTGACCTCATAGCACTCTATGACTTCCTCAAGGGGGGCAGCAGAGAGGGCAAGCTAATGTCCTCTCTCTGGTGACCAGAGATAGGACATAAGGAAATGGTATGAAGCTGCATTGGGGAAAATTCAGATTGGAACTTAGGAAAAGGTTCTTTACTGAGAGGGTGGATGGTCACTGGAACAGGCTCCCCAGAGAAGTGGTCATATCACCAAGCCTGTCAGAGTTTAAGGAGCATCTGGACAATGCTGTTAGCCATATGGTTTAGTTTTAGGTTGTCCTGCAAGGAGCCAGGAGTTGGACTCATTGGTGCATATGGGTCCCTTCCAACTGGAGATATTCTATGATTCTATATCTTTCTAGGTATACGTTGCAAGCATTACAGGCTTTCTGCAACACTGGAGACTGGTTTGGCAAAGACAACACTATGATTCTTATTGCTCTCTGTTTAATCTTCATAAAATTAACTAATGGTGTTTCAGACTTCAGTCCAATTAATGCAATCTGACCACTGGGTTTTGTTTACATGGTGGAATGTTCCCCCTGGGCTTAATGTCTCTTCAGGTCTGTCCACACTGTCCTGAGACAGGGCCATATGCACATGGAAGTGGCTGAAGCACAAGTCGTGTTTCTAGAAACACAGAGTTCTTTCATTCTCTCTAGTTGGTGAATAAACTCCAGTTTGTGTCCCATCTCTTTCAGTATTCAAACAAACTTCACACTGATGTTTATTAACTTCTGAACAAATGCCAGATGCTTTTGTGGATTACTTTTTCCACAAGTGACTGTAGAAACTAAGTCTTGACAAAATAATATCATCTTTTCAGTCCTAGCTGATGAATTTAATTAATCTTTTGGCATGAAAATTTATTGAGCACTGATTCAGAATGGAAGGTAGAGAATACCAGAATTTATCTGTACTTTTTACTTTAACGTCACCTCCTATTAGTAAATCAGCTGTTCTCAAAACTGTATGGATATTTATTGCTTTTGGTTTGGCTGCTTAGAGGTTCTTTCTTTTTTACAGTAGATAATCTATAGCAAATTTATCCTGAATATACAATAAATTTCTGTTAGTCAGTAGGGATAATATGAAGGACTCTTTGAAATCTGACCTTCAGTTTGTGATGGATAGGGTTCATGACTGATCCTTTTATTTAGCAGTTTCCATGTTACTTCACAATAGTTTTGCTGTATCTTGTTAGTAAATGGGATTAGAAAAGAGATTATTTTTGCTGAATGCAAATAATTCAGAGTTTTAGTCTCAGCACATTCAGAATCTAGATCATCACTCTCACATTCTATGCCTACACTTTCTTCTTAATTTTTTGTTATACAAATGCTAACAAATTATAATCTACCTCTGCAAGAATAATCTGTTTTCCTGTTGTGGTGGGTGACCTGTTGTTCATCTTCTTCGTTAGAGCATTTCACATTTGTGCACCCTCAAGTAGCATATTACATTTAATCATCACTTTGCGAGACCTTTGTCCTTTCAAGTACTTGATACTTTCTGCCTCATTTGTTATCAGTCATCTTGGAATCTCTCACTGACTTTCTAAAAGTTTTTCTCTTGTGGGTATCATAGCTGGTTTGCATCTTTGACATAAAAGCATCCAACAGCTTGTTCTTTCTATTACAAACATTCTACAACATTTCCAGTATTACTGGATCTATAGTGTCATTTGATTTGTTTTGGCTATGTTCAGAATTAGAACAACGCTGTGGGTCTGGAAAGCTCTCAGATCCTATCCTATGTTAGTCCTTGGATTTACTGAAGTTTAATGGATTGCACACACCTTCCATGATCATCTGGCCAAATATAAACTGCCTGCATTTTCACTGTTTATTCTGATGATTGTGATATTTATACTTCAAGCCTGAAATAAAAAATACAGGTATTGTAAAGCTGACAAAAAAACCCCACAACAGAAACAATTTACCAGCATCATGTGAATAAGAACAGTGGTAGCAGATGTGCAAATCAAAATGATACTGTTGGATCCAATTTTCATTTTGGAGAATATATTTTTAAAACTACTTGTGTGGAAAGGTCATTGCATAAAACATACAGTAGACATGCAGATAAACTGGTCTCATACAAATTTTGCTACCTCTAATGGTACCATTTATTGCCTCAGCTTGTAGACTAAATTACTTAGTTGACCTTTTTAACAGATAAAAGTCAAAAGAGAAGACAGATTGTGAAGGAGGGAAGAATGTGTATATCAACTGAAATTTCAAAAGCTATTAACGATATTTCATAACGTACCATTATCAGACCATCAGACGTATATGAAGAATAGGAAGAAATAAACATTTTTTTTTCCCATTAGTTCTTACTTAATAAATAATTTTTGTTTAAAAATCCAGCTATTAAAACTTAGAGGTATATTTGGAACACAGACTCAGATTTCATACATGTAGTTATTGCTCTCCATTTCAATTTTATATTATTCAAGTTCTGATGAGTTTTTGTAACTTAGAAGGCCAAAATAAAGTAGAAATTGAAGTCTGGTGACTAGACAGATCAAACTTGTTCTGGAAATTAACATACAAAACCAAATCCTTTGAACCATGAGATTTCGATGGCCTTGACCTCTCTATGTGCAATGTGGAGCAATTCTTTTAGCAGAATAAACATAAATGAATTCCAGTATACGATAATTTGATCAGGTTTCTTTATCCCCTAGAAATACTGCTCTCCAACAAAAGGTCAAAGTTTTAAACAATCCCCCCAAATTTGTAAAACTGTCAATAAGGCATTGGTCTTGTCTCCAAGATTTACTTCATGCTTTACTGCATGTATCCAGAATTGCATGCAAATGGATGCAGAGGTGAATTTGTGCTCAAAGAGCTTTGCTGAGGCCAGAATTAGTGACAGACTGAAGTTAGGGAAGCCTGGCTGTTTACAGTGCAGAAGCTTCCCCTTTCCTAAAGGAAACTGCTGATTGTATTTGCCAGTTCAGAACAATTTACTCTTCTACCACTGAACATGTGACTGAGCAAAGATTAATTATTAGAAAAGTTCATAGAAAACGAATTTCAGGCTTTAACCTCACATTTATCCTGAGACTGATTTTTTAATAGAAAGAAGGAATTGAGAATATAATTAGTGCAAGGTGGTGGGAAGCCTAATCTGTTAAACTCTCATTTTCATGCACAATGGAATTGGAAAAGGTGGGAGATAATGAGGACAAATGTGAAGATGCTCTCAGACAAACAAAACTAAAAGAATGTGGCTTCTTTAGCCTCAAAGGAAGGTCTGAGAACAGGCCAAATCCATACAGAATTTGTTGCTTTGTCTAGACATATCAGGAGGGTATCATGACTGAAGGAGAAATGGTTATCTAAGGTAAGAGGCAATATTGTTGCAAGAACAAGATATGTATAAACCATATACTTAGACTGAAAATAAAATATGTATAATCCAGCCACTAGAGTGGTGAGATTCTGAAATTGCCTTCCAGTAGAAATAATGTGATTAATTTTCCTACATTTATTATGATAACTAGATAGGTAGATTCTGCTTGATCTCATTTGCAGTATTCCTCATTCATCTATCAAGCTGCAAAAAAATGAGACTTGGTAACATGCTTCACAGAAGTCAGCATTTTGATTTGCCTAAACAGGACTCGTTGAAAAACTAAATGTTCTCCCTAGTTATTTCAGGCATGTTATGCATTGAATTGTTTTTATTGCAAAACCAAAATAGTCAGTAATGATGAAAGTCTCAGTCACATTGAATTTATTTATGGCTTCTGAAAGACATGTGCCAGCAAAAGTCAAAGAACCCTCTTGATCTAAACTCCTAAAAACACTGGAAAGAGAAAAATAGATTAATATTATAAATGTTGTGCTCTTTGTAAATGGAGTGCAAACTGAAGCTATGACTCTTTAATTTCCAATCTAACAAAACAGTGAGCTGCAGAAGGAAAACAGATTGTAACATAGAAAGCATTACAACTTGGTAGTTTTGTGGCAGTTGTTGTATTTATCCACTTACAAACAAGAAATACTTTGAGTCAACACTTTTCCAAAATACATCATTTTGCCTTTTCATGTCAGGGAGAAGGTAGTGAAGAGTTCATCACTTTGAGCAAGGAATTTCCAACTCACTGTCTAAAGCTCATTACTACCCTTAGTATAGAGATATCTCAATCACACCTACAGGAGCTTATGTAAGAGCACAACAATTGCAGTATACTCACTGTATTATTTTTATGCCTTTGGGGAGACACACTGTTGCTGGAACAATAAAATGTCACTAGCTGTCCATAAAGCTCACATTTTAACTATAAATTGCAGCAACATCCAAATTGGACTTTACTCCATTGTGTTTCTGAAAATTTCCCCAACAGGAGCCTCAGAAATAGGAAGCAGTTGCATGGACTAACAGGGGAAGGAAAACCTTACAGTTTTCCAAGGTTTGACTCCTGTTCCTCTTCCTTTCATTGCATTTTCTACTAAATTTCAAGGTGAAATACCTCCTCCTGAAAGTGGGAAAGAGAGCCACTCTGCTTGGGCAGGGCAGCAGGCTGTAAGCTCCTAGTTTGCAACAGCGAGTATTTGCAAAAACTAATATTCAGGAAGTGGGTTATCACGTCTAGTGTAACAAAAGGTGTTGTTTTTGTTTTTGTTTTTTTCTCCATCCTATGTGATGGGAGGATGTTAGGCTCCAAAGTATAGATATTGAGTAGAGCATAGAATCATTTAGGCTGGAAAAGACCCTTAAGATTATGGAATCCAACCCTTAACCTAACATTGCCAAATTCACCACCAAAACACCCCCCTTACCACCATATCTACAGGTCTTTTGAATGCTTCCCTGGGCAGGCTGTTCCCATGCTTGATAAGCAATTCAGTGAAGAAATTTTTCCTAATATCCAATCTAAATCTCCCCTGGCACTACTTAAGCCTCATTTCTTCTCATCTATCAGTTGTTACTTGGGAAAAGGGTCTAACACCCACCTTGCTACAACCTACTTTCAGGTAGTTGTAGAGAGTGATAAGATCTCCCCCGAGCCTCCTTTTCTCCAGGCTAAATGCTGGTTCCCTCAGCCACTCCTCATAAGACACAGTTTCTAGATTCTTCACCAGTTTTGTTGCTCTTTGGACATCATGTAATACAAGATAGATGATACTGCACAAGGAAGGTGACTAGCATGGGACAGTTCATGTTGGAACATTTTAGTCTGTGTTGTTTAATAAAGTTGCCTCTAGGTAACCTACCCATTCAATACCTTTTCTGTATTGCATTAACAACTAAGGCAAAAATCCCTACTTGTTGCTCTTGTGTTTTGAACAGTCTTCTTGCCTGATTTTGACCTCTTTAATTATATCCAAGTTCAGTTTATTTGCAATTCCAGTAAAGCCATGTTATATTTTTCTCTTCATGCTGATGCTGTAAGAAGGCTTTTCATAATCCTTCTAATGCTTCTCATTGAATTGAAACTCAAACCCAGAATTTTCTTCACCTTATTATGAGGCAAAATGTACTCAGCAGCATTCCAGTTAAAATGGTTATACTGAGAAGGGTTCATACTAAAGGAGCTATGTGATATCAAGTGTTGTGTGAGAATAAAGGTAAATCATACATGGTGAAAGATCACTGAAACATTGGATCAGAAAGGTGTTAGATCGCCCAGGTCAACTTTTTCTAGTGACCGTTTATGCATTGTAGCAAAATACCATAACATCCAGTTCATCTCACCTTAGCCTCACTGATCTGCTAAGCCTGTAGCCAGAGCTACACAGCAGTCTCTTGCTCCTATTTGTTTTCATGGGATGCTGAAAACAAGATGCTAACATGAGAAGTATAGAGAACAGGAGGATGTTAGTTCAATGGGATTGCTAACAAAGGCAGGAATTTCGAGACTGATCATATGTATACCAAATCAGAGTCAACAAAAACAGGGCCTCCGGGGAGAGCATAAACATGTGTGGACTGTTTGTTTGGAAGACGAACAGTATGGAAAAGGAGAAGAACTTGGAGTCAAGGTTGTCCAAGTAGCAGGACCTAGCCTGGGTCCAGTGAAACATTTATTGCAGTGCCTGTGGAGTTGTGCTGACAGATTTTTCATTGGTATGATGCCTGTTGGTTTATGGAAAACTTGCTTTTGATGAGGACTTTGATAAGCTGTGGAGGAGTACTTGAAAGCTCAAGAGAATATGGGAGGGTGACAGAGGCAGAGAGGGTTCAGGATAGTTTGCCTATCAGAATAGATTGTACATATTGAATGATTGGATTACAGAATCAGAGAATCACAGAATCATCTAGGTTGGAAAAGACCTTGAAGATCATCCAGTCCAACCAAGTATTATACAGATTGCAGTATAGGACAAGCTTAAGTCTAGTGCATAATTCCCTTTTAAAGCCCAATATACATTGAAATTTGCTTAGCAAATATTTAGTCTATGCAGCAGTGTAAAGACAGTGGGTTCTGTTGCTGTATTTTGTTTAGTGTGTATTGTAGTTAAGTAAAAACAATATTCAGGTGTGATTTCTTTCTTTAGAAGAATACCCTTTTTTGGTGAACATCATTTTTAGACTGATTAAGAGGGGTTTGTGAGTGCTGTTTTTCTAGAGGCAAATATGTTGATCTTTGATTAACCTATCTGATAATGCATAGCAACACAGATCAAAGTGTTCCTTCTCACAGTAAACATTTACACACGTGCATTCCAGTATTTCATCTAATGCACAAAATGGCATCCTTGAAATTACTTAGATAAAAAACCACACCCACTCTGTACTAAAATGAACTCACACATGCAATCAATGCAGGACATAAATATACAGCTACCACTGTGAAAAAATTATCCACAGAACAGCTACTTCACCTTTGACAATTCAGTCCTTATATTCAGAGGAGACTTATAAAATACTTTCAAAAGACAAATCTGGGAAATGAAACTCATAACTCCACCCAGTACTTAAAAGTCATAGACCCAACATAGACCCAGAGAGATATTGTTCTGTTGATGCAATAAATAAAATTTCTTCCTTTTTTTTTTTTTTTTTTTTTTTTGTGTGTGTGTTCCTGAAGTAATTCCTTAATGCTTCACATGATTTTGGCAATATTTCTTGCTCTTCTCCAAGACTGGGACCTAATGACCCTAGTACCTATTCTCTTGCAAACTGCCCATTCTGGTCCACATGTGCTTATCAGAATCAGCTCTTATCAGTTAGTTTAGGAGAAGTTTAGTAGAAGTTTAGCAGAAAACACTTGTTCCTAGCCAGCACCCAATATGAAAATTTTCTGCTCCTGCTGCCTATCTGGAGAAGGGACTGTGTTTTTTCTACCACTGTCAGCTGGTCTAATAAAAGATATTATTTCTTTAATACAAACTAATCTCACGCAGTTCTTTGTACAGTTGAGGGTGTAGCAGAACTACTTACTTCGTTATTGCATATTATAAAATCATAACAATGTTCATATACAATAAATAGCCCCATGACCCAATACAGCCATTCATTATCCTGATAATTAGATCATTAGTGAATACATAGCAACATTCCCATCTTAAGAATCTTCTAATCTTACCATATTTTTATTTTCTTCTGACTTCTTCCTTGTTCTGGAAACACCTTCCAACTTTTTGTCATTAAATATCTATAAGAAGAATTCAGACTAACAAGCAAACAGGCCTGGTCATGGCAAAGTTTGAAGAAGCTTGGAGATTTGCTGATGTCTGATTTAGTCCTATGCTTTTTAAACTTGTTTAGAAATGCAGTCCTTGAAAAAGTAGAGTACTGAAAAATAGAGTACTCTGCCAATATGCCTGACAGTTTACTATCACAGAATCATCTAAGTTGGAAAAGACCCTGAAGATCATCCAGTCCAACCATGAACCTAACACTGACAGTTCCCAACTACACCATATCACTCAGTGCTGTTTCAACTTGACTCTTAAACACCTCCAGGGATGGGGACTCCACCACCTCCCCGGGCAGCCCATTCCAACACTTAACAACCCCTTCTGGAAAGAAATGCTTTCTAATATCCAGTCTAAACCTTCCCCGGTGCAACTTGAGGCCATTCCCTCTTGTCTTATCGCTTACAACTTGGTTAAAGAGACTCATCCCCAGTTCTCTCCAACCTCCTTTCAGGGAGCTGTAGAGGGTGACGAGGTCTCCCCTCAGCCTCCTCTTCTCCAGACTAAACACCCCCAGTTCCCTCAGCCGCTCCTCGTACGACCTGTGCTCCAGACCCTGCACCAGCTTCGTTGCCCTTCTCTGGACATGCTCGAGTCATTCAATGTCCTTTTTGGAGTGAGGGGCCCAAAACTGAACACAGGAATCGAGGGGCGGCCTCACCAGTGCCGAGGACAGGGGTCAGATCCCTTCCCTGTCCCTGCTGGCCACGCTATTGCTGACACAAGCCAGGATGCCATTGGCCTTCTTGGCCTCCTGGGCACACTGATGGCTCCTGTTCAGCTGGCTGTCAGTCAGCACCCCCAGGTCCCTCTCTGACTGGCAGCTCTCCAGCCACTCCTCCCCCAGCCTGTAGCGCTGCTGGGGGTTGTTGTGGCCCAAGGGCAGCCCCCGGCATTTGGCCTTATGGAAACTCCTCCAGGTGGCCTCAGCCCATGGCTTCAGCCTGTCCAGGTCTCTCTGCAGAGCCTCCCTACCCTCGAGCACATCAACACTCCCACCCAACCTGGTGTCATCTGCAAACTGACTGAGGGTGCACTCGATTCCCTCGTCTAGATCATCAATAAAGATGTTAAACAGGAGTGGCCCAAAACCGAACCCTGGGGGACACCACTCGTGACCGGCCGCCAACCAGATTTAACTCCATTCACCACAACTCTCTGGGCCCGGCCATCCAGACAGTTTTTTACCCAGTGAAGTGTGTGCCCATCCAAGCTGGAAGCAGCCAGTTTTGCCAGGAGAATGATGTGGGAAAAGGTGTCAAAGTCTTTTCTTATATCAAGGTAGACATCATCCACAGCCTTTTCCTCATTCAATAAGCAGGTCACCCTGTTGTAGAAGATCAAGTTTGTCAAGCAGGACTTGCCTTTCATAAACCCATGCTGACTGGGCCTGATCATCTGGTTGTCGCGCATGTGTTGTGTGATGGTACTCTGGATGAGCTGCTCCATCAGCTTCCTGGGCACCGAAGTCAAGATGACAGGCTTGTGATTTCCCAGATCATCCTTCTGATCCTTCAGATACATGGGCATCATATTAGCTGTTTTCCAACCTGTTGGGACCTCCCCTGTCAGCCAGGACTGCTGGTAAATGATGGAAAGCAGCTTGGAGAGCACCCCAGCCAGTGCCTTCAACACCCTTGGGTGTAGCCCATCCAGTCCCATAGACTTGTGTGTGTCTGTGTGATGCAGTAGGTCACTCTCTCCTCCTCGACTGCGGGGAGGTCGTTCTCCCAGTCTGTCTTCTGGCTGAGGAGGCTGAATTCCCTCAGTACAACTACTCTTTTTATTAAAAACCGAGGCAAAGAAGGCATTAAGGACCTCAGCCTTTTGTTCGTCACTCATTGCCATGTTTCCTCCTGGATCTTTCAGAGGATGGAGGCTCTCCCTGGTCCTTCTTCTGCTGTTGACATACTTAGAGAAACATTTCTTGTTGTCCTTGATTGCTGAAGCCAGATTAATTTCCTAGGCTTTAGACCTCCTGATTTCTACCCTGTATACATCACAGCCTCTTTTTAATCACTGTGAGTGGGTAGCCCCTTCTTCCAAAGGCTGTAAACTCTCCTTTTCTCCCTGAGTTGCAGCCAAAGCTCCCTGTTTAGCCAGGGTGGTCTTCTCTATCACTGGCTTCTCTTATATCACCTGGGGACCACCCACTCCTGAGCCATTAACCCTTTCTTCTTAAAGAATGCCCAGCCTTCCTGGGCCCCTATACCCTTCTGGATCATCTCCCAGGGGATCCTTTCAGGCAGGTGCCTAAACAAGACAAAGTCAGCCCTTTTGAAGTCTAGAATGTCAGTTCTGCTTAGCCCTCTCCTGGCCTCTCTAAGAACAGAGAACTCTTATTTTGTGATCACTGTGCCCTAGTCAGCCTCCAACCACCACATCATGCACCAGTCCTTCTCTGTTCACAAAGAGGAGATCCAGCAGGGCACCTTCTCTGGTTGGTTCTCTCACCAGCTGCATCAGGAAGTTATCTCCCACACATTCCAGGAATCTCCGGGACTGGTCCCGCTCTGCTGTGTTGTATTTCCCACAGATGTCTGGGAAGTTAAAGTCTCCCACAAGAACAAGGGCAAGCGATCGTGAGATGTCTCCTAAGTACATATAGAATATTTCATCCACCTCTCTGTCCTGGTTGGGTGCCTAGAGTAGACTCCTACTATAACATCTGCCCTGTTGGCCTTCTCCCTGATTCAAACTTCCCCTTGATTCTTCACTATACTTGTGCCTGAAGCAATCATAACAGTCCCTAACGTACAGCGCCATGCTACCACCTCTCCTTCCATGTTGATCCCTCCTAAAGAGCTTGCAGCCATCAATTGGCACACTCCAGTCATGGGAGACATCCCACCATGTTTCTGTGATAGCCACTACATCATCATTTTCCTGTTGCATCATGGCTTCAAGCTCCTCCTGTTTGTTACCCATGCTGTGTGCATTGGTGTACATGCACTTCAGATGGGCTGATGTCCCCAGCACCTTTTTGCATTTAGAAGTCCTAAGTCCAGCCTGAGCTTTCACAGGTGTTACCATGGTTACTGATCCATCTATATCCTTTTCATCTTTGTTGTGCTGCATGTCTCCATCCCTTTCCTCCACTGAGATGTCAGGGTGAGGACTATCACTGAGTCTGTTTCACTTAGACAAACATGTCTAAAAGCAATTAATCCTCTTTTTTTTTTTTTTTCCTTTAAATGTGTAAAAATATGTCCTATTTTTTCCTTCACTGACTGTTGCTCTGCTTCCAAGATCACTTAATTTATCATTGGTTCCTATTGTCCTGAAATCTCCTTATGGGGAGAGGCCAACATAATAAATTCCTCACTGGTTCAGGGATCTTTGGACAGAGAGATCATTACAGAATTAGAACTTTGGGCTGTGAGGTGTTTTACAAGGACCTTTTGTTACAGGAACCTCCACAAGGACCTGTAGTGAAGGACAGCTTTCCTAGGACAGAACTGTTCAGAGATTAAATGGTTCTTACAGTGGCTGCCAGCTTAATGAAAAGGTACTGACTGATAGACATCAGCCAAGAAAAACTTGTAAAATAGAAGCCCAGCTTTATGAACCTCCAAACACATTAACTGGTGAATGCAAAGCATGTCTGTGTTTCACAGTCAGAGAGGGCATTTTTCAAAGGGAATAGTGGGTAAAATATTAGTGCTTTGCATCACTGGTGCTGTCAGACAAGATGATTAGCACTTTGATCTATATGCAGTTATGACTACACATTTTATTAGGGGGATTTTCATGCAGGAAGCGTGCTGAAAGTTGGTTCTTTCTGTATGTATGTAAGAATGGGAGGTCCTTCTCCTAAATTTCATGTATATCAGGGCTTTCCAAGCATCTCTAAAATGATGTTAACTGTTAACATAACTCACTCTGAAGTATGAAATGCAAAGAACATTTCATCAAGACATAGGATAAGAATAATGCAAACTTTCTTATCTTGACTGACTAACTCCTTATTGCTAACCCTTGTATTTTCTTATTTCAAGATGCTCCTGAATATGCCTATATGGCATTTTCATAGACTTAACAGAGCTCTGTTTCTACCTGAAACTCACACAGAGGATTTGGGGGGTGTTTGCTTTTGAGTGCCCTTGTAGCTTTTTCTCTGGAAATAGATTAGTCATGAGCAGCCTCACTGTCCAAGGCAGAAGGCATTTAAACATCCTTCTTGCTGCTTGCCAAAGGGGTTTGATTATTGCCTGCCAGAAGAGATTTTTCTCTAGTGAGATGGCATTTAGTGCTACCACTCCCCAAAACAGCCCTTTCACTGGGATGGAAAGCACATGCCTCTACTCCTGAGAACTGCAATTCTGCCTCAGTAGCAGACTCACTGACAGTTGTCAGTTCATCCCATGTAAAGGTTGATTATTGTCCTCCATTTGTGAGCTCACCTGGTGATGACTTATTAGAAAAGGGGGTTTAAGAAAAAGACTAAGTTAATTCTATCTACCAAGATAATTAAAAATTCAATAGCAATAATAATAATAAAAGAATTTAGTTAACTAAACAATTACAGTAAATCCCCCAAGAATTTTTTTTTTTTTTTTTGTCCCAATAATACCTCTATGGTTAGTTCAGGATCTTTCTGTGGTGAAGTTTTTGAACTGTTTAAAGCAAGGACAATGAATGCCAGGTAGATTAGTCTGCTCTCCAAGCCCTTTCCCATGGACGAGGCATCTTAAAGAACTGATCAGAGGTTCTTGTCTCAGCTTTTCAAAGTAGGGGAAATTATTTCAGCAGATTATCTCTTCAGTGTTACTTCTTGGGGATCCCCTTTGCTCTTAGCATTTGTATGGTTGGTCCTCTTCTGGAGATCTCCAAGGAAAATGACACAGTATGTAGTTACTTGGTTTTAGCAGAGAGAATACTAATTCTTGGAAAGGTAAAGTGCACTTATGTCATATGACAGATCCTGATTCTCTTTCATTTTTATGGAAAACTGTTATGAGGAAACTTGGGAAAGATGCAGACTTCCATGGCCCAAGAAAATGAATATTAAACCTAAGAACAAAGTAAATAACACAAAGGTTTGTATTATCACCCTGGTCAAGTGAAGCTGTCCTGCTTTTAGCTAATGATGCTTTTGATACTCTCCTTCCACGCTAAAACTATATTTTGAAGTCTGCACTGAAAGTATATTAATAGATAATGCTTTATCCTGTTTTAAATTCACATCCTAACTTAATCTGTACCAGCTACCCCATGTAGTCTTAAGGTGTATAAAACTAGCAAGGTAAGGTAAGGTACTGGGTTCCTAATTTAGCAGCTGATGCTTTTAAGTGGAACTTCTTTAGAGATGGAGAAGCTGCTTGAATCTGTAGTTTGCCTCTGTGCCTAAGGGAAAACGACATATATTATCAGTGATTTGTCCAGTCTAGCTTCTGTACTGAGAGAAAGGAATGATAACAGCTAGAGCACTGTTACAGTGCTGATGAGAGTGGCTCTTTGTGGATGCTTCTGGCTGTGGAATTGAGAGAAACAACAAAACCTCTGTACACTGGTTTAATTTACCTTCACAAACTTACTGTGTTTGCATGTGATAACAGGCATTACGGATTAGCCTGTGAAACTAAAACGATCTCAGCTCATCAACATTATCTCTTCGCCGATTAATGCAAAGACAGCTCAAAGCAGAGTTGCTAATATTGTTCAGATTTCTTCTAGAGGGGTCCTATGCCACTGGAAAAAATACACCTGAGATTAAAGAAGTGACTAATCCAACCTAGGCAGTTGTGTAATGAGGAATGACTTAGTACTTGTCTGACTGGGAAGCAGCTATAACCTTCTCTATGAGCATTTCTCCACATGAATAGAATTTGGTAAACATCTGTCAGATGTTCAAAGAGGTTTTCTTTTTTTTTTTTTCTTTGTTTATGTTTCTGTTGCAATGAAAGAAACAAAGAAGATTCTTTTACATAAAAGAGTAACAGATGTCAAACGCAAGTGTCTGTTAATAGAAGATGGACTGTTCCTGCGTTTCTGGTAATGGACCATCATTGCTGCTGGCCAGGCTGTGAAACAGACCAAGGGCAAAACTACCACAGCCTCTGATGAATCTTTCACATGGCCCTCTTGCTTTTTAAGCATCTAGATGAAATAGCTTGGAGGTGTTCAGTATCCGGCAGCTCTGAAAGCATTCCTACAAGAGTTGCTACTGCCTAAGCACTTCCAAAAGTCTATTCATTACTTTAGAAGGATTCAGGGAAAGACACATGGCATAAGGAAAGGAGAAAAAAAAATAATTTTAGCTTTGAAAACAGGGAAAAATTAATGCATGAAGGAGCTCCGACTGCTAATGAGATCACATAAACCACCCTGAAAATGCAAACCATCTCTGGGAAATAACATTATATATGGAAAGAAGATATAGCAAAAATACTCATGGACTCAGTGGCAGTTGAATCTTTTGAAAAAAAACCTGAAATCCTGGCTGCCTTGCTGTTGTGACTGACATAGCTCCAGCTGAGGGTGGCAAATACATGAAAGAAACAAACATCCATCATTAGTTTCAGGTCCCAGTTACATAAATCTAGATGAGTAATTAGATTTTAATGAAACGGAATTGTAATTCATTAGATTTTAATTGAGTTAATATACCTTTTCATATGACACACCGTCTATGAATTGCATTCAGATAATACTTGTGTTTTAGAAAAAATACCCTTAATGATCAATTCACCTTGACAGTTTTATAAATCCCTTTGATATTATCGTTCCCAGTTTGATTTATAGGTTTGAGATTTATCCTCTGGCCTTGTAAAACTACATAAATATAGGCCCTCCAACCTGAAGGAGCCTTTATGAATTTTCTAGGTCTAGCTGTATGGTTAGGTGTATAGATATGAAACCAGAAATGATCATTAGGATGATCAAATCTGAGATCAGATAAAACATACACCTTTACAGTGTCCTTGAATTAATTATGTATGAACTAGGACACAACATTTAGGAAAAACTGACCAGTTCAGTCTTAAAGTAAAGCTTGTTATTCTCTAAAATGGTATATGGACACTGTCCTGTAATAACAATATTCTGCTTCAAAAGAAGAAGTTAACAATGACTATTTTATGTGGCAAGAGAAAAATCACTGTTTTTCATAATCTTAGTGACACAAAAATTGTCACGAATCAATGAGCACCCAGTTTGAGCTGACATTTCCTCTCTCATCCAGACACTTCCACCTGTATCCAGACACTTCCACCTGTGTCTCAGTGCTGCCAATACACCTGACAAAACAGATACCTACAGAACTAGAAAGGTACAGTTGCCAACTGTAATGCTGGTCCATAGCATATATCTATCATCCTTGAGAAATAAAATAAACTATTCTTGTCTTAAGATATCACGAGTTTTATTCTTGGGAGGCAAAAAGTAAGGTTTAGTTTGCGGCTTTTTCCTTTTTTTAAGAACCTGCACAGAAGCTATGTGTGCCACATGAAGCTCCAATCTGCCCATGAAGTAAAACTGGAAAATAACCCTGTTGTAGTTGTACTAGTACTGCTTACAGCGAGGTTGATGGTAACCCTTAAGCTCTTGATATAAGTGAAATTATCATTATTTATTTAGTTCTCAAAGAACTGGGACCTAAAACAATTCACCAGAAGAAATTATCAAAATGAGGAATTTGTGTCAAAAACATGGATAGTGTCTAAGAGTCCCAGGAGATTCTTGTGCAAAGTTGTTAGCAGTAAGGCATTGAGGCAATAAGGAAAATAAGAAAAAAAGAAAAAAAACCCCAACATATAAATGTTCAGATTTTGGATTAGGGTAAGTCTGCATCCTTTAATTGAAAAACATTATGACAAATTGTCTTAACGTTTTCAAAGAACATTCTCCTCTGTCTCCATTGTAAACATACCAATTCAAAACAAGGCAATATTTCAGGGGTGTGAAATAGGACATAAATTGTAACATATATAACTGTAAACTACTGTTAGACTTTGCCTCTGGTTCAGGGCTATGCTTAGCATATCTGTAAAATGGGTGGCCTTAAAGTGGAGTGCACCCTTCTGAGGGACAGCAGCTCTGTGTTGACATCTTATGGAGAAAACACGAGACAGGTGAACAACATTAATCAGCAGATCTCAAGTATGGGCCATGCATATTATTTCTCAATCAGTTTTGAGGGAATTTCTGCCTAAAAGATAGGATCTATCCTATAAAATTTAGTAAATTTTATTATTTTAATCTTGTGTGAAAGTCTGGGTCAACTAAAAACTACACCTACAGGTAGCTGGGGTAAGCAGTCACTTTAAGCAAAACTTTATATAAGAAAGCAAGCTGGTAATGCAGGTGCCATATGGGCTTTGATTCTGGACATTCCTGAATGTTGAGGAAGAGTAGACCGCAAATTTACAGCATACTTATACCAAAAAACTACTGCACATCTACACTGTCCTGGCAAGCCTGAAAACAGGTTATTGATAATTAATTTCACTTCTGCTTCTATTTTGAGGAGGTCGAGGAGGAAATAAGCATGTTCAGCTCTTCTGATGCAGCAGCCTCATTATCTTCCTTCACAGCCAGCGGACCCATGAAGAAGAGTGGAGCTCTTTGTGCCACTCCTGTCCCACATAATGACAGAATTGGGCAAATAGTTCCCAATATTCTGGCTTCAAAGGACAAGACTAAGCAGTGAAAGCGTAAAAGAAACAGGGACTCTTCGCTTGTCCTAGGCTGTGTGAAGTGTGGTGACAATGCTGGTTTTGCCTGCTAAATATCTGTAAAATTTCTTCTGACTCTATGTATGTGGAGTTTGTCACAGAGCTTTATCTGTGGCCTTTCTACTTCTTTGGGCCAGATAACAGAAGTCATTCATACCCTTTTTTGTTATTTTATTTTTTTTTTCAGAATTTGCAAACCCTTTACCAAGAAAAGACAAAGATATATTAGTGGTTTACTTGGAAGAATTTGTATGTTCTAGAAACTCCTTTTATTGTTCCCCTCATTACTTAAAGCTTTTTGATTTGAATAGTTTCTGAGTGTCCAGCAGATTAAAACATGTCCATGTAGATTGCTTCAGCACTTGTTTTGTAATACTGTTTGTCATGCTGTCTTGGCAAGGTGTGACAGGGGCTAACTTCCAGTAACAGCCTCTAGATATTATTGCCCAGAGTATCTGCTCAGTAATATAGGTAAACATTATCAGAAAAAATTACCCTAAATATTCCAGGAGCACTTAGAATTATTCAAATTACTTAAAAATCTCTATATTGTTCATCAAGAAATATGAAAGAGGAAGAAAATCTATGCCTTCAGGTTAAAAATGCAGGACTGCTTTTTTTTTTTTTTTTTTTTTTTTTTTTTTTAATATTCCTGCTGCTATTTGACAGTACATTATAAACATTCTTCAATAATAGAGGGTGATGCTCAGCCAGCACCTTTGTGAAAAGGCCAAATTTTCTCTTTAGAAACTGCAAACAAGATTCTGAATAAGGCATTGTAATGGAAGGGTCTTCATGTATGCAAACTCTGCCCTTTATGCTCTTTCTGTGCTTGCTTGGAGAACCAGAAGTTTTAAAACAACATGGATTCATGCCTTCATATTAATTTTCTTGATGCTTTTCAGGTCTTTTGGGTTTTGTTTTGTTTTGTTTTGGTGTTGGTTTTTTTTCTTGGTTTTTTTTTTTTTTCCTGTGAACTTGAATGTTTCACAGCATTTCTACATAATTAATTATGTACAATATTCATTATACTTAAAGCATTCAGTAAACTAATGATTGTGCAGTTCTCATTTTCCCATGCATTTAATCAGCAAATTAATGTTGTAAGAAAGTAGGGTAAAATACATATAGATCTCAGTTTGACACAGTATAAAGAATACTTTGAAATGACTCTTTAAGTAAACAGTATTTGCATACTGTGTTAGTGCTATATGGGTTTTTCTTGCAAAAGGAAAAAAGGACAGCATGTGTTTAAATTCTGATTATCTAAAAGGAAAGTGACTCAGTCAATGAGCTTTTAAAATAACAAGTAAAAGTGGGCTTGGAAGCACAGACATCCTTAGATCTACATAAAGGTAGAGATTCCTGCTGACATTGGCTTTACAGCTTTATAGAGGCATGGCACTAAGGAAAGGCTGAAGAATCATAGAATCACAGAATCATCTAGGCTGGAAAAGACCTTGAAGATCATCCAGTCCAACCATTAACCTAACACTGACAGTTCCCAACTACACCATATCCCTCAGCGCTATGTCGACCTGAGTCTTGACCACATCCAGGGATGGGGGAACCCACCACCTCCAGGGATGGGGGAACCCACCACCTCCCTGGGCAGCCCATTCCAACACCCAACAACCCCTTCTGTAAAGAAATGCTTCCTAATAACCAGTCTAAACCTTCCCTGGTGCAATTTGAGGCCATTACCTCTTGTCCTGTCACTTTCTGCTAGGCTAAAGAGGCTCAAACCCAGCTCTCTGCAACCTCCCTTCAGGGAGCTGTAGAGGGCGATGAGGTCTCCCCTCAGCCTCCTCTTCTCCAGACTAAACACCCCCAGTTCCCTCAGCCGCTCCTCGTACGACCTGTGCTCCAGACCCTGCACCAGCTTCGTTGCCCTTCTCTGGACACGCTCGAGTCATTCAATGTCCTTTTTGTAGTGAGGGGCCCAAAACTGAACACAGGAATCGAGGGGCGGCCTCACCAGTGCCGAGGACAGGGGTAAGATCCCTTCCCTGTCCCTGCTGGCCACGCTATTGCTGACACAAGCCAGGATGCCATTGGCCTTCTTGGCCTCCTGGGCACACTGCTGGCTCCTGTTCAGCCGGCTGTCAATCAACCCCCCCAGGTCCCTCTCTGACTGGCAGCTCTCCAGCCACTCCTCCCCAAGCCTGTAGCGCTGCTGGGGGTTGTTGTGGCCCAAGGGCAGCCCCCGGCATTTGGCCTTATGGATACTCCTCCAGTTGGCCTCAGCCCATGGCTCCAGCCTGTCCAGGTCTCTCTGCAGAGCCTCCCTACCCTCGAGCAGATCAACACTCCCACCCAACTGGGTGTCATCTGCAAACTGACTGAGGGTGCACTCGATCCCCTCGTCCAGATCATCAATAAAGATGTTAAACAGGAGTGGCCCCAAAACCGAGCCCTGGGGGACACCACTCGTGACCGGCCGCCAACCAGATTTAACTCCGTTCACCACAACTCTTTGGGCCCGGCCATCCAGACAGTCTTTTACCCAGCAAAGCGTGTGCCCATCCGAGCCACCAGTTTCACCAGGAGAATGCTGTGGGAAATGGTGTCAAAGGCCTTGCTCAAATCAAGGTAGACAACATCCACAGCCTTTCCCTCATCCAATAAGCAGGTTGCCCTGGCATAGAAGGAGATCAGGTTTGTCAAGCAGGACCTGCCTTTCATAAACCCATGCTGACTGGGCCTGAGCGTCTGGTTCCACATGTGTTGTATGATGGTACTCATGATGAGCTGCTCCATCAGCTTCCCGGATACCGAAGTCAAGCTGACAGGCCTGTCATTTCCCAGATCATCCTTCCAACCCTTCTTATATATGGGCATCACATTGTACAATTTCCATTCTGTTGGGACCTCTCTGGTCAGCCAGGACTGCTGGTAAATGATGGAAAGCGGCTTGACGAGCACCCCAGCCAGCTCCTTCAGCACCCTCGGGTGTATCCCCTCTGGTTCCATAAACTTGTGTATGTCTGTGTGTCACAGTAGAACATGATACTTCTTTAGCACTCACACTACTTTCCCTGGCAGCCTCATCAGTTCCTCCTCTTTCTAAGGACCCTGAGAGCATCAGCAGGCTCTGCAGCCTCTCTGCCCCTCCTGTGGTCTGGCTGTGGGTGCTCAGGCTATCTCTGGGGCAATGTGTCTGGGCTGTGTGAGCAAGACCTGCAGGAAGCTGCAGTCTCCCTTAACTTGGGAGCTGCACTGGAGCTGGGGCCTCTGTCTACATCCATACTTGGCCAGGCAGCTTGCTGGTGCTTGATTTCTTGGCTTGACTCCAGAGATACCTCACCACATCTCTGGTGATCACTGGACCCTCAGCCCCATCTGCCACCCAATCCGCTCCTCACTCCTCACTCCTTGTTCCTTGCTCCTCACTCCTGGCAAGTGAAGGTGTTGCCCCACCAGCCTTGCTGCCAGCATTGGCTCCTGGCTCCTTTTCCTGAGGAGCTTTCCCTGCTGCCTCCTGGCACTGTTGTTTTGTGAGGGCACTGGACCCGTCCCAGCAGCACCCAACCACAGCCGTGCTGTGGGGCAAACTGCAGGTGCTCAGAAGGAGTCAGAGCTGCTCGGTGCTGGCTGTCTGAAGCAGCCTGATCTGCAGGGCACTGCCAGCACTTGGCCCCTCAGGTACATATTATGATACCACCTATTTTGTTCGGTTAAAAGCAAACATATTTACAAGGTCTTTACCTTCTGAAATGTATTTACTGTGTTTGGAAATACAGTAAATAAACACGTCTTTGGTACAGGGCTGTGGAGATCAAGCTTACAAAGTGCAGCAATTTTCCTATTATAACAGAAGAATGCAAATAAGCAATATGTAAACTCCTCAAGGACAGCATTTAATTATGTTGCATACCAAACAGGGCACTCACTGCTACTGCATGATAGATGGCAAAGCTGAACGAGCTCATATTAGCTTTTATCTCTTAAGCAAATTTAGTACGATGATTGCCAAAAGTCCATTGTGTTGCTGGAGAAGATAGGAGATTAAATCATCTTGGATTTGTAAATTAAGCAGCACAAATTTTCAAAACAATAGCTCTGTATTATGGTGACTGAAAGGATGTATTTGCTTAGCAATTATGACTTAACCAAATAGTGAACAGTAAGTTTTAAAATAAATGCATATATACAGTAACCTGACAAACAGAAATCGGCCAGGCAGTGAGAACTGTAAGAACTATCCCACATTTAGTCAGAGTCTCATAATTTAAATGTTAGATAAGAACCCGTCACACTTGCTTTCAAGCAACCTATTGAGCATTAGGTCTGTGGATTCACAGACAGTGCAAGGTAGATGCTGGGGGAAGAATTCAGCCCACAAAGCATTTGGAGTTCAGATTTTCCAATAGCACTCCTGAGCCATGCTTAGATATTGCAGAGGCTATAACATGAACTACTGTTTACTCAATTACTGAATTTTGTTTGGATCAACGGTTTAGGAATTGCTGCCTTCTGAAGATATTTTTATAGGGACAATGAAATGGTTCACGTTCAAATCATCCAAAAGTAACAAATAGATTGATGCTTGTCTTACTAGAGTCAAGTGAAAATTCACTTCTGCATATTTTACTTCTATTTTGAACAGGTGGTAAGTACAGTGGTGCTTCAGAGGTATTGAAAGGTATGCACTGGCTTGAGGGCTTTGTTCTGACAACATATATTATTTAATGAACTTTTCACTGTATTTGACTGTTCAAACTACCTGATCACTTTGTTGCATGTCATTTCTGTCAGGTGTTGACAAAATAAGACCCCAATTTCCTGGGAAAATATTGCAGAATGTGAATCATATGGCTAGTATGTGTAATTAGCAGAACATATGATTTTTACATTGTCTTTCACAGGTTTTGTAAATTAATACAGAAAACAGCTATAAAGCGATGGAGGCACAGGCTTAACAGAAGTCTTTCAGCTATCTGGATGATCACTGCTGCAGAAGAACTGATAAGGGGTAGAAGAGATCATCTGTTCAAAGTATGCTGTGTTTCTTTCCTAGCCTACTTGTTTTTATTATGACATTCTTTTCTTTGGTCTAGAAAAATACACTTTTAATTTTTTTAATGAAACATCTACGGGATTTTTTTTTTTTTTTTTTTTTTTCCAATCCCTGCAGAAGGGACATCTTTCCCATATGGTAATGAAAAGAAATTAGATTCTTCTGTGCCATTTGATTTAAATGAGAATCTCCATGAGGTCATAGCATTACAGGGGCTATGATAGAGGCATAAAGACCTATTCATTGTATTGCCATGCAGTAAAAATGCGAATGCATACATATTAGTTACTTTGCAATTTTTACATGAGGAAAAATTCCATCTGTCACCCTTACTGCAGTTTACATTCCCTGTTTTATATTCTCTATTTTTAAGTGAATAGTGAAAGTAACACGCCAACAGTATAACACTGCATAGATTGAAATGCAACTATGCTGCCTAAACTAAACTAATGTAAAGGACAGTGTTTAGAAATAGAATAGCATTGCTATTCCCTCCTTCCTCAAGTGATTCATGCTGACATGGTAACATCAGCTGAATCCAAGGGCAAGATTCTCTGCAGGCTCCTCAGAGCACACTGTTTTTCAATTTTTGAAACATTCACAGGTCTGACATGGTTGTCCCCTGAGTTTCCTGGTAGCTATGTTCCTACAGAGACAACCAGGATTTTTTACACAATGTTTAATACAGAGCTCAGAGAAATGCTGTGTGGCTGCGCTATATTTAGAGGAAGCGTTCACTTAAAATTAATACCTTCAACAGAAGCCCTGAAGCACTAGATGGTTTGAAGGCCTCCTAAGAATGGACTTTGTCTCAGCATAAAGGTAGCACTGATAATCCATAGAGCCCTAAAATAATCACAGATAACATGCTCTTTATGTTATTGACAAAGTACTGCTAAAAAAAATCCAGCTTCTCCATATATCTTCTCTGGCTGCCTCGGGACAAGAAACAGAGTCAAAAAGAAAAAAAAAAGAAATCGGTCCATTTAGTGGGATTTAGATGAAAAATTGCTACCAAAGGTCAAAATCACATTCCTTAAAACTCTGCTGTGCACCTGGCAGAATTCAATAGGCCTCTGACTTTTTATTAACAGAATTTTAAAGTTCAATCCCCTGCTCAAAAGCATCACCCAGTTCCTTTGCTTGATCAGATGGTCTGTAACATTCTCCCTCCATGATGTCTTTGATAAAATCAGTTACTGAAGCAAGGACCAGTAAATGGCCTGGCTACCATGCTCCCTTGTGAACCTTCTTCTAGGGAGGCTCTGCAGAGAGACCTGGACAGGCTGGAGCCATGGGCTGAGGCCAACTGGAGGAGTTTCAATAAGGCCAAATGCCGGGGGCTGCCCTTGGGCCACAACAACCCCCAGCAGCGCTACAGGCTTGGGGAGGAGTGGCTGGAGAGCTGCCAGTCAGAGAGGGACCTGGGGGGGTGATTGACAGCCAGCTGAACAGGAGCCAGCAGTGTGCCCAGGGGGCCAAGAAGGCCAATGGCATCCTGGCTTGTGTCAGCAATAGCGTGGCCAGCAGGGACAGGGAAGGGATCTGACCCCTGTCCTCGGCACTGGTGAGGCCGCCCCTCGATTCCTATGTTCAGTTTTGGGCCCCTCACTCCAAAAAGGACATTGAATGACTCGAGCGTGTCCAGAGAAGGGCAACGAAGCTGGTGCAGGGTCTGGAGCACAGGTCATACGAGGAGTGGCTGAGGGAACTGGGGGTGTTTAGTCTGGAGAAGAGGAGGCTGAGGGGAGACCTCATCGCCCTCTACGGCTCCCTGAAAGGAGGTTGCAGAGAACTGGGGATGAGTCTCTTTAACCAAGCTGTAAGCGATAAGACAAGAGGGAATGGCCTGAAGTTGCACCAGGGAAAGTTTAGACTAGATGTCAGGAAGCATTTCTTTCTAGAACGGGTTGTTGGGTGTTGGAAGGGGCTGCCCAGGGAGGTGGTGGAGTCCCCATCCCTGAAGGTGTTTAAGAGTCGGGTTGACATAATGCTGAGGGATATGGTGTAGTTGGGAACTGTCAGTGTTAGGTTAATGGTTGGACTGGATGATCTTCAAGGTCTTTTCCAACTTAGATGATTCTGTGATTCTGTGAAAGATCCTTGTTGGTCACTGACCAACCGAATCTTGGCACTGAACTTATCTATGTCATAGTGCAGCCTGGTCACTTAAAAAAGGGGAACACTAGGCACTAGGAGTCTTGGAGTTAAAAAATGAAACAAAATAAGTGTTTATTGATTCAAGATTAAACAGTTGTCATTTTGATGAAGGAAGGGTAGAGGAGTTCAAGTTGCAATTTGGAATCTTGTGCTTGCCTCTGCTCTAAGAGCATCTATCCTGTTTCTGCATTTTATTCAAAAGCTCTCTCTAGCTGACATAATTTCAGCAGTGAAGGCTTTGTAACCACAATTCATCCATGTTCCATCCCCAGCACTGATCCAAGGCCAGGAGAAGCTTTTCTGCCTTTTTATGATTCTTACATAAACTAAAAAAACAACCAAACAGAAATCCATTGGAGCTTTGGGAACAATAAGATGTCAGTTTGGTGGGGTGACCTTTTTATATCCTTAACTGATATAGCTGGGTTGGCAAAAGCTCTGCCCCATGGCCTTCTATGCTCTTGCTAAGCAAGATGATCTGAGCTCAGGACAGAAAGCCGCAAATACTGAGTGGACATAAGAAATGGTAGTAAAGTTTTTATAAAAATAAAAAAGGAAAATAAGATGAATGGAAGAGCTGGCCATAGTGGGGAGTACTTCTGGTTGTGCTTAAGTGCTATACATATAGTATTGTCCTGTGCATTACATCTAAGAGCCAAGTGGAAAAGGCAGGAATTCATGCTTGTCATTCTGCCACCAGGCAAACAGGATTTATGAAATCAGTGAAATTCAAATGGAGAAAAATCCATTTCATGGTGTCAACTACATGCACCACAGAGTAGGAAGGGCAGAGAGAAAGATAGAAATCAAGCCTGACACTTTGAAAATGTATGTGGGACATGCAGGCAGTATGAGAACTAAATGTTTTCTTTAGCTAGGATGGCTGTGCAAGCTAAGCATGAGCAGTCATTCCCAAGCAGCAACCCAGTAGCTGTCCCACCATCATGGACAGACAAATGCAAGCACACACATAAACACACTTTGCTGGTGAACATGAAAATAAATCACAGCAGGAAGCTGAAAACTGCCAGATCACCCTAAATCCTGAAGGTGTTCAAGGACAGGTGCAAACTGAATTTTCATGATTGGAACAATGATCATGGCCGGCAGTCCTGCATCTGTATTCGCTCATGCTACAGTGGGAAACAAGACACTGCATCTGAGCAATGTGACTGAGACAAATAAGAAGTGACATGCTCTAGAGAATGTATGATTGTATAGAGAAGGTCATCTGAACACTCCTGCTTATCCTTACTCAGAGCCTTGCCCTCTACAAAATTGGCTGACCCCATATTCAAAAGTGGTGAAAGGAATGTGCTTACATACAGCAGCACTAATCTGACTTTGAAGCAGAGTACAATGGGATTTCAACTGCTATTGTAAGAATAAAAATATATGAAATAACTGAGGAGCCACTTAAAATGGCTGGTGAATTAAAACCTTTATGCTCCTTTATGCTTTATATATCACTTACTAATTAGCTGGGCTTAAAAAGAAGTGCCCCTGTATATATGCTGTAATAATGTCATATTATATTATTATACTCTTAGTCATTACATTGTAATTAAAACAACTTGTTATTATATTGTGAGGAAGCTGTACATGTACCCCTAGCATCTAGGGCAGGCTGGATACACTATTCACATGAATTCATTTGCCTTTTCCTGCATTTCTGCTGTATAGAAGACAAGAATTTTTACAAAGTAAAAACCAATAGTAGAAAATGAGTACCTAAACAAACAGACCAGGTTCTATACTTTAGATGCAAAAGGTGTATTTTCATTCCAGTGTTCACAATTACATTCTTGCATATTAAAATTGTCTTTTTCTTCCCTTCCCTTCCCTTCCCTTCCCTTCCCTTCCCTTCCCTTCCCTTCCCTTCCCTTCCCTTCCCTTCCCTTCCCTTCCCTTCCCTTCCCTTCCCCTTCCCTTCCCCTTCCCCTTCCCCATTTTATTTTTTTTTTCTTTTATCTTTCTTTCTTAGACATTTGGCAGATATTGTAAACTTCAAGGAAAGTCCCCAGTGTCATACTATTATACTTAAATATATTTCAGGATTTACTTCCTATAACATGCAAATATTACTTTCACACTAAGATATTTGTATTTGTTTTACCCTTAAATGCCAAAACTTCATTAAACATGATTCTGAAAATGTTATCCCAATGCCAAGAACAAGGCTGGGCATATACTTAAAAGTGACAAAAGTAATGAGGTCATACATAGAAGAGTTAACCTTCTTTGATGTAAAGGAGCATAGCAGGATTTAAAATGCTATCTGAATATTAAAAAATTTATTAGTAGTCTCTGGACATAAATGATAATGGTTACTGTCAGGAACAAAGGTTTAAGTGAAAAAAATCTGCAATATAGCACATGACCTTGGGAAATCCTAAACATGGTGTTTCTGATTTAGTTGCACACATTTGCTATCTTCATCTGATGATGATTCAGAAGGTCAGGGTCCCTAGACAGCACCTGAAAGAGTATCTGTGGCCACATTTGGCCATGAATTTCAGTGGTCAATGCACTTCCGTAGGACATTTGGCTTTCGTTAGTCTGAGTTTGACCTCTTACTTCTCAGTGAAAATTGACAAATGAAGACTTCCTTGGTGAGAGAAGGTCTCTGCACCATCCAAATGTCACCTCTACAGTCAGGACCAGAACAGAGGACATGACTAAGCACTATCTTCAGTACATGAATTCATGTGACATGATTTTAAGTTAAGTGACAAATAGCTTTGCTCTCAACCCAAGCTATGTCAATAGCCTGGCGATTAGAAGAACCTCCAAGGAAACATCAGAACGGGTTTGGAAACCAAATGGTCAGAAGAAACTAGATTCCAGGGCTCTTCCTTTCTGTATGAATGCTGGAATTACAACACCCATAATTAAAAGTTGGTGTTACTTCTTCCACCTGTGCTTTGTGTTAGAAAGCAAAACTGTCTCCACCGGTAAATAAAATATACTCACAATCTGTGTCTGTTACTGCTGATGGCTGGCAGAGAATGGCTTGCAGCCACACTGCTGAATGCTCTCATCATCCACAACAGCGTCACATCTGATCTACCCTTTGGAAATCATCTATTGATTGTGTTGGTGCTAGGACTATCCCCAGACAATTTGTTGGGGACTTGGAAGGGGTAGGGACTGGAAGGCTGCTATTAGCATTGGCCAAAACTATTCTAGGCCGATCCTAAAACATTAACAGCATAGGTGATCAAGCTGCAGCACCTAGAAATACTTCCTAATATAGTATGTTTTACTTATACAGTGTAGCCTCAAGGGCAATTTGGAAATGGGAGATTTCCCTTTTTCTGCACCATCTGTAGATAGGGTGCAGGGGAATGAGGTTTAGAGAAGTGTCTACAGTGAGGAATTATGAATTCAGGCTTGGCTGCTTACTTTGGGATGGGGGCAGCAAACGGAGAAATTACAGAGCATATGGAGGATTTTAAGGTTAAATACCTAAGAAATTTTGTGGACTCAGGCTGAAGAATTTTTATTTCTGCATATACTTAGAGTGGCACCATTCCCGAGAAGCCCAAGCACACTGCAAACGGGTTCAGTTCATGACTGTGTTTTATCAGATTCAGAAACTATCTTCCACCAGTGATTGGATCTGGCAGATATTTTCTGAAAACTCTGTTGCACGCCCAACATGTCAACCCTGCTGGCAGGTGCTCTCTCTCTCTGAGGCAGATTTTGTAGCCCATGAAGAGCTTTGTGCCAAAGCAGCCAGCCTGCAGTCCTGTGAGAGCCACAGGTAGGATGGTTTCCTCAACAGTCTTATCCATTTATTTTACTAGACAAATGGATTAATTAACTCTGAAATACTAAAGGTCTCCTTGAATAGCAAACTGCCCTTAACTTCACTGGTTTCTATGAGAATTGACATTGCTCGGTATCTCTCTGGGTTTGCTCAGCACCTTGCAGTACTGTCCTAAAAGATCATCATGGGAGTGAATTGAATGCAAAAAAGCAAGACCCGTGACATTATGAAACTTCTATTGTAGATATACCTTTTAAAGGTGTTACAGAAGCAAATGCAACCCATTATAATGCATGAGAGAAAATTAGACACCTTGTCTTGACATTCACACCTGTCAGAAAGATCAGATGTGGGAAGAACAAATCTGTAGATGATGTTAAGTAAGTTAGAAGCACTTTGTTAATAACAGTGTGAATAACCTTCAAATCCAAAGCCAGGGAAAACAGAAGAACACATTTTATTATTAGAGGCTGCATGTGGGACAACCCAGACTTAGAAGAACTAAAGTTTCAAACAGCAATTATGAGAACTACCGCTGACTTAAATTTGTTTTTAGATATACTCGCACTTGAAAAATACTTTCTACATCAGTCAACAGGGAAATTTAATTTATTATCATGAAAACAAACCATTCCAAAGCCATGATAGTAATAATAATACAAATAATATTGAAAACTATTAAATAATATCATAAATCCTGGGAAAGAAGCGTAGTAACAATACCACATAACATTTTGAGTTAGCTAAAGCTCTAGTTCAGAATTTTAAAAATAGGCATTTACTAACTAATTTTGCATTTTAAATCAATAACTATTAAAATCACTAATTATATTAAAGCAGCCAAAGAAATAGAGTTGACTGAAATTTATTCTGATTTTAGAAAATCACAGTTACAGTTCAACAAACATGATGAGAAGAATCCATTATTAAAATGTTTTTCTTTTTCTATCCTTATCTCTCACTAATGGATTGTGCTGGCTTGTGTCTTTATGTATTCATTCATTCATTCCTGTAAACTTGGAACATTGTTTGCTTAGCAGCAGGAATCACTTAGACTAACCTGAGTTTAGCCATGGCCCAGCTTTCTAGATAATTTCTGCTGAGAAAAGCTAGTAGTTTGACACTGATCCCCCCATACAGACAGGTAGCTGAGCTATAGAGCTTAGCACACGATAAAATTTAACCAAAGCAAGAGGGCCTGTATGTATACTGGGGACCTCAGAGTAAGAGAAGATGTCTGCCTTCCTTTTTTTTCTTTTTTCTTTTTTTTTTTTTTTTAAATAATTTAGGGTGGGTTTTACCATGTTTTCAGTAGCATGACACAGATTATATCCATCTAGCTAAACTCTCTTTTCACCTCTCAAAAATATGTTCTCATTCATGCTGACTATTGTGAGCAGTTTTTGCCTCGTTACTACCCAAACCATGCCGGGATATTGTCCAAAAGGATGTTAGGTGGCATGGGTCAAAACTATGACAAGGAGCATGCCGAAAATTAAACAGTACAGATGACTGCATGCCACTGCTCAAGCTGTGGATGGTATAGTTAACATTGTATTTATAGTTAGCTAAACACAGAGAACTGATATTCCAAGTCACAATTCCTTCATAAAACAGATCTCATGATGAAACAGTTATAAATTTGCTTTGGTACAAGACAATATAAAAGACTGGAGATGAGGATTGTGGTCATCTAACTACTGCTGTGTGATCTAGTCTTCAGTCTAGTTCTGAAAATACCCAGTGCTGCAGCTCCTGTGTGTTTGGGTTTTTCTGGTATGAAAATCCATGAACAACAATGTCTTCTTACAAAACAGATTCAGCTGAAGTGTGTGATCAGGCTTAGAAGCTGGGAAGTACTCTGGTCCTTCAGGAGAAACAGAGATCTACTGACATTACAGTAATTTCTAATGTAATAAACTAATACTTGAAGTACAGAATGCAAACATCAAGGGGGAAAAAAAAAAAAAGTTTTAAAATACAAAGCCTAATTTTTGATGAACTTTTTCAAAGCCTTGAAAATTTTGTCTCTGGTCACCCACATATTCCTGAAGCCCATGAACAGGATTAAATTCAAGCTTGTGTATCTGCTTTTATTTTGGCCTCTGCAAACTTTCAGTTGGCCAGAAGTGAATCTGGGCAAATCCCGCCTATCATATTTACATGACCACCTCCAGTAAAAGGAGACAAAACTAACCAGGCGAGTATCTTTTTCCTCCCCCTTCTTTCTTGCCTTAGTTCATTATCAACAGCAATGCATGGAGATCTTCATATGCCAGTCTCTGCTTTGCAGAATGTTTCATGTACTTTCATTTTTTGTGCTCTACTTATAAACCAAATCTCACCAAAGATTCTCACAGCAATTTCGCTCTACTTCTGACTTGACAAAGTCTCATATTACTATGTTTTTATTCCTATTACAAAGTAAAACAGACCACTTATTAGTGTAGTCTGAAGATTTATAAATAATATAATGATAGCTTGAGGAAGTTCCCTATTTATTAGATAATAATCACATTCAGATTAATCTCTGAGGCCAAAAGCCTCAGTTTATTAGAGCAGGATAGGACTATTACTGCTAAGTTATCTAGAAGCAACCTCAAGCTATTATTAGGATGAAATTTTAATTAAATATTCAATTTCAAAGGACATATTAAAAAGACTTGCAAAAAATGAGCTATCAGATTAGAAGGGAATAAATCTTATTTTAAACTTTGTTTGTTTGTTTGTTTTGTTCTCATGCTATTTTCTAAATATTTTCTGTATTCATTTTTCCTTGCTTTCTCTCTCTTTATTCCATTCACATTTCTTTACTCCTCAACTTCAGCTGAGCCCTTTTCTGGCCCAGGAAAATGTAATATACTTGGAATGGCATATTCATGTAATCATGTAACCTTCTCCTGAAGCTGTCTGCTTTCACCAGTAACTGTGTAGAGAACCCAGGCAACAAGATTTTTGAGTTTCTTCATAACACTATCTTTAAAATGAAAATTATGTGAATATTCCTTCATTATTTACTAGCTGAGCTGGGACATAAAGGCTGGGGTTTCCAGATAAGATGAAATGATGTTAACAAAGGAACACTGTTTTGCAAAGCATTGGTCATATGTAGATCTTGCAGTGCTGTATAATGGAGAGTCAATATTATTCGTCTCAAATGCCAGGCCAAAGCCTGAGCCATGAAGGGGGAAAATAGCTTTCCAAAAGCCATGCTGATGACCTGTGCCAGGGTCAGGAACAGGGTACTTGACTCTAAATCATCAGGCTAATTCCTTATGTACTATATCCAACAGCCTCTCCTAGAAAAGCGGTACCGTACCCCTTGCTTAGTAGAAAGCCTTAACGAAGGCCAATAGGAGTTTTGTTTTCTCAAAAGCGTGTAAGCATTCTGAAGAACGTGGCCACAAAGATATAAACCTATAAATATGTTTTATTTATTATTACATATTTCATCTTTGCCTAATAATTTGAGTATTCTAGCTGAAATGAGATGAAAGTTGAGGAAATACCTTAACCTTTTTAATGTGGAAGACAATAGCCAAGCAATTTCACAGCATAGGTATGAGATACTATGTTCTATGTACATGAATTATGCAAAGAAGGCACTGCAGTGAAACACCATGCCTTACTCACCCCTCCAGCCTACCAAACGAACTACATTACTTAGGGAAAAACTGGTGTAGGTGTGCAACAGTATCTGTACAACACTTCTGGGGTTGATTGTCCACAACAATTCAATCCAATATTGATGATGCACTTAAACAGAAATAAATATCGTTTATTTCATATCTGTAATGGGCTATACTTGTGTTTTGAATGTTTATTTGTCTTTTTGCTAATTTTCAAGTTTTAATCATGTGCAATGACACACTCATTTGCAAGGTTATACTAAGCTCAATATATTCCCTTTTCCACATTCTATTAAAGAAAAAAAACACAACTGATCTCTTGAAGCATTTTTCTGGAGAAAAAAATCAGTATGTTTTGCAAGTGGAATTATATTAACTTAGCTGCATAAACATTTTTAATGGCCCAAGTGTTGTCTGAATTACTAAATAGCTCCTGTAATTTACACCATGGATACTCTTGCTTATTTGGATGAAAAGTTATAAACTAGACATTTTTTTTTATTATATAAATTAATAGGAAAAAAATAATTTAAATCATTCACCAAATATGTTTTAAAATATGAGACAAAAACATATAATAATTTACTGGAATCTTAGCAAAACATTATGTAAAATGCCCTAGGTACTGCATAATTTTGTAATAAATGCTTCTGACACTCCACTTAACCAGAGCAATTTAATACAATATATCTGTGTTAACCACTGAATAGATTGCTGAGATTTGTACAGGCTATAGTTTGAGACATTAATTGCCAGTTAGCAGAAATGAATTAAGAAACAAAAATGTTATTGCAATCAACCTAGGAATGTTGGTTACAAGCATTTGTTCTTGATCACAGTTGCCTTACAGTTTGCATTGGTTTCCATCCCACTTTCTGTATCTTCCTGGCCTATGCCAGTCATATAACCATTGGTGGTGTCAGCCCCATTTTGTCTGAGGGCACCTGCAGGAACTGTTCTGGAGGAGGGTGTAAGAGTCTCTAGCTCCCCGCTGACCTCTAAGAGAAGTCTCAGGCCTTTCTCCTCTTGCACCCTTGGACAAGTGCAGAACTGGCATGTCCTGGGAGCTCTGGAGCCATTGAATATGTGTGGGTTGCTTGGTGCTGCCCAAGCCTGGCCGTTCCCCTGAGCACCAGCCACTGGACATGTGCAACAGTTCAGCCCTGCACACAGGCATTGCATTTGATACTTCCAGGGTATACACTGCTTGCTCCTCCACTGAACAGCTACCCTGCATATGTCCTGTAAGTCCAATGCTTCCAACATGTAGGTGATCTATTGGTCATATACAAGTTCATAATTTCGTGTGTGTGCAATTAACTCTGATATTTCTATGAAGTCACAGATGCTCTGTGCATTTTCAGTAGACTTATCATATAGGATGGTATGAGCTGTGGTATGCAGTCCTCTCTAAGTATAGGAGGCAATAAACCTATTGTTTCTGGAACAGAAAGTTCCAGGGATTTCACTCCTTATCCTCAGGCACTATACAGTCCTAAAATACAATGATTACTAATAATGATAAACAGCAATGAGGTGGCAGTAACTTCAACACTTTAGTTACAAAATGAGCTACAACTCCAGGCTAAGCTTCCTCTGGGCCCAGTAACAAAACCAACAGAGCTTGCAAAACCGTCAAAATTATTTAAACACTTTCAAAACAAGAGAAAGTAAACTGAAGCACTTGGTTATAATTAGGAGCTAAATAAAAGGCTGTAAGAGATACAAATAATTAAATAAGTCTCTGTATCTATATAAAAAGTCTATGTGAATAAGTATCTATGTGAGCATAAAGATACTTTATATTTACATCTTAAAAAAAAATCATTCATTTAAAAGCTCAATGAGCAAAATCAATTATGATTATCACATACAACCAATGATTGCCTTCTTACAGTATGTAAGAGAGAGTAACATGCTAACAACATTTCAACACACAATACCCAATGACCAAGTCGTTCAGCTCATCATAATCTATGCTAGGAAGGAGGAAATGTACTTGGAAATGCAAAAAAGGCTCACCATTTCATATAAACCGCTCCTGTTCTTGTGAAATAGTTCTGACAGGAACAAGCAACCCACAGTGAATCATCCATTTAGTGATCTGAGCAAAGAAGGCACAAAAAGAAATGGAAGTAGGCACATGAAATCATGTTCTTTCCAAACTCTGTCAACTTCAAACTTCTAAGGAGCTTTTCCCAGTTTTTCTCACGCTTAGTCTAACCCAAAAATTGAGTTTTCTCTTATTCTCTAATACTGTGTTAGTTTGTGATTGCTGTTTCTCTCTCCATGACACACGTCTTGGCTAAACCCAGCCAACTCTGAATTCCTGAGTGTGTGCGCTTAATAATTTGCCCAACCGTTGCTATTTTCAGAAAGGGAATACTGGCTAGAGTAGAGTGTAGCAGTACTTCTCACTATACTTGCTCTTCTTTCATTTTTCTGTCAGCTTGGTCTCAACCTTATCATACTCCCTACACATACTCCAATAGAGTTTCTGAATTTCACTGCACAATTTCTTGTCCATAATGTATTTATCTGATTTGCTATCTTGTGAGCTAGTCTTGTTCATGCGTTAAATGCTGTCTGAGGATGTGGGAAGGACTGACGTTCAGAATTTTGCTCTTACAGGCAGGTTAATATCTAAACAGGAATTTCAAAAAAGCAAACTACACTTTTGTTTTAAGCCATTGACAGTTCAGGGTCATTTTTCATCATGCACTTGAAAGCAGATTGGTCTGCCAGCAAAGTGCTAGAGTACAACCTCTTACTTTATATACTGCACCCATAAGATTTAGTTTTGTAGTTATTCATCTGGGCAACACGTTGCAGTACAGTGCAGAGGTTACTTTCCATGCCTGCACACCACTCCCCAGTTTATGCATTTCTGAATGCTCCTTTCCCATCAAAGAAAGGGGAAGCTGTTATTTTGAGTTTTTCTCCAAGATCTACTCTTTCAGTCCAGCAGCACCTCCCTGCCACTTCTCACTGAAGTAATCTTAGCTATTAGAAAATTTAGATAACTTTAAATAGGGGGTAACTGCAAAGTAAGCAGGAGGCAGCAAGAGCAGGAGTTGGCATGGGGCAGCAGGACAGGAATGGGAACTGCAGGAAGGGTAGATGTAAGCCCTCTCCCCTGTGGACTGTAGGAGCAGGGCATGAACCAGAAAAGTAAGAAAAAGGGAAATTCTTCAGTCACCTCAAATAGCAGCTGCAGCTCTGGAAGAAGTGATTCTGAGACAACCTTTTCCTCAGATGGTCAGCATATACAACTTGCAGTATTCCCTGAGGCGCTCTGGGCACCTCATTTCTCTCTGGCCTAAGGGAACTGCACTATTTACTTCTCAGCCCTCTCAGCAGCTCAGCTGGTTTAATTATAGGATCTGCTGATAAAAGATTTCTTCTGATAGTATCTTTTTTCTAGTTTAGGAAAAAAAAATAAATTGTCTTGGTTAGAAAACCTTTATTCTTGTGCAGCTGCATCTAAAGCTGAGTTTTAACTGCTCTAAATACAAAGCAGAAACATCAGGCACCTCCAGACAAAAGCTCTGCCTGAGATTTTTAGCTTATGAAAACAGCTTATGTTTTAGCAGCATCTAGATACGCACGTGCCAGTGACAGGGTACCCATTGTGCTCTGCACACAAATCATTGTAAGCAACAGTCTTTGACTGAAAAAAATACCTTTGACAACTGAATAAATCAGACAGCCGGATCATAATAGAAAAGGAATATTACTTCTGTTTTACACACAGGGGACTAAGGGAATTGCCTGAGGCCAGCAAGTTTCTGTAACACAGCTGGGAACCAAATCTGGTATCTCGAGTCCTATCCAAATCTAAAAAAAAAAAAAAAAAAAAAATCACCCTTCCTCTAAGAATCTCACCAAAAAACATTATGTAGCATTTTTTTGCATCTGTGATACAATAAAATATGCAACTGTAATGATGGAGGGGGAGGGGGAAGGGCTTATGGGAAACATTTATGAATAGCATAACATCTCTATAATTTAATGAATTTGAGTTAATAATGGAAAAAACAACATTTCAGAACTAGGCTCAGAATTTTACACATACCTTACACTAACACATCTCCGGTAGCATTAGATTCACATTACGTATTGACATTATGCTATATAAGTGTCAATTCTGGCAGAGATGGCAGAGCCCCATCTTTCATTTCCCTCCATCAATTGCTTCTATTCCCATCTGCTCTACAGATCACCCAAAACTAGCTGCTATGCCCTCCTTGTTAACAGAGTTTTCCCAGTTCCCTCTGGAGGAGTGTCTTCTCCCCACCTAAGCTGTTTTCCATGTGACAAACTTAACGTGGGTGTGCGTTGGCTTCCAGAGTACGTGCCCCAAATACATTCAATTCTTCCTCCTGTTTCTTGTGGAAGTGAGCTACAAGTTGATTTAGCAGGGCTGTTCAGCACAGGCTACATCTTTCCATCCAATACTCTGCAGCTTTCACAAGAAGTTAGGTACAAGGAAAAAAGTGCCTGTTTTTGTCTTAGTAGAGTGTTAGAGTTTGCAGATGGATGATGACATTTGAGTTTTTTCCTGCTGATTTATAACTTTGATTTCAAAATATTGAATTTACTGTACGCTGTCCCTGATCTGGATGTCACTTCCCTATCGAGGCTGCTCTAATAATGGTGCTGGCTCAGGTAAGGCTGATATCATATTGTTGCTCTGTCATGTGGATCTGTGGACTGACACCTTTGAACTAGTTATTTTTGCTAGGTGGTCTGTCTTCGTTTATACCTTCTCAGGGCTTTGCCTAATACCACTGACATCAGCAAGCAGTAAATGCATAAAAGATGAGCATGATGTCATTACATGGAAGAAGGGCTTAAAAACTGAGATTTTAGGATTTGAGATTTTACTGTAGTTTAAAACACATGAACATTGCATCTAGGTACCTCTAGCTTTTTGCTCACTAGAAAGCACTGGCATTAAAAATATGGTTTAAGGAAGCAAAATAAACATTTATTCAATTTCTCTTTCTTTGTTCTGATTTAAAATGCTTTGTAGCTGTTTCTGCCATGCTTTTATGTACATAGAATGTTAAATATTCTTATCACCCAAATATATATGCTGATTCCTCTGTTCTTTTAGAAAATTTTGGAAAATCTGTTTAGGCCCTAAACCAAAGCTCAAAAATCACAATTAGGCCCCACTATTCTAATGCACTGTACATGCTACTGGTTAACATTTTATGAAATCTCAACTAAAGGAATGATTGAGTGCACAGGGTTAAGCACACAAAGTCTATATCACATGACAGCCTTATTTTGTAGGTTTCAAGCACTGGCAAAAAAAAAAAAAAAAAAGACGACAAATCCCTATATTCTCCATTCTCTGCTAGTTCTTCTCAGACGTTTCTTAACTAAAGGCTGAATACTGGCAGAGTTTTTATAGTCATACTAAGTACGAACATCTTACAAGCTATCTCTAAAGTTTTTTATGTATTTCAATTAGTTTTACAATTTAAAATGCTTACCTATTTTTTGATCAATGCAGACTTGATACAGAAAAGTACTCTAGGTTCCAAATTACAAAAAGAGATCTAAGTACCTGTGAACATATATCCTTGGGCAAAGAATGCAGAAGACAATATGAATATAATTGGAAAAAAACATTTCTTCAGTATTACCATTGTTTACCAAATAGATTTGGTTCTACCATATTTAGTAGCATATTACTGCAGTGAAAATTTGTCTAAGCGTTATATCTTCAGAGAAATTAAAGGATGAATTGGTTTGTATGAAATTATGAATACCCCCTTTATCCCCCCCCACTCCCATGTATTACACGTACTCAAACTGCATCTATAATGCAGTCCCTCTCTCCTTCCTGATACAATTAAAAAGAAACTGATATAGATCCCTGTGATGAACAAACAAGCACATACACTCAGGAAAGCATATTTGGGGCTGGGGAGAATCAACTGTGTACATAAAACTAAGAACACTGACTTTTTATAAATGAATCAGTCTCAGATGAAAAAGGAGAAAATAAGAACAAAAACAAAGAATTGCATCACCACAGAAAAACACTTCACAAATTAGCTGTAGTCAAACTTAACAATGCCATTTTCTAAACCCTTAGTAAGCATGTGGTTCTGTTACCAATAACTATGCAAGCATCCCTTCTCAAATTTCAGAAATAGTTAGGATAGTATTGATTGGCATTTTCAGAGATTACACATTTTCTCCTTTGCGACACCTGAAAATTTCTCCATTAAACATTAGTGTTTTACATAGTAATAACTAATTTACATGTGTTTTACATGCCAACTATAGTATTGCCATTCATATAACTAGACAACTTTCATTAGTTTCCTATTTTCAGAGTTCTATGGGAAAATTATTTCCAAATCTGAGACTTAGTTGATAGCCTAATCATTAGTTCTGTAGATTCATTTTAAAAGCCTTTGAATGAATAAGAAATATGTCTGAAAACATCTCACATTTAGAAAGAACTTGCTACTTCATGTCATGTGAGTAGTTTCACATTGCTCCTGTAAAGCTGTGTTCCAAGGAAGACCTATCATATATCCACTGCCACTGAATTAATTTAATCCAGTTTCTCACCTCAGATGTAGCTGAAGATGGTTTAAGCCATATGTTTTATTTAACAGTAAAATATCCTAGAAGTGATCCACAGTCACTTAGCAAGATTTGTCACAAGTGGTAACTATCAGTCAGCAGTCCAAAGACTTCTGACCATAAGAAGTAAAGAATTTATTTATTCTTTTCATGAACTAGGATTACTCATGGGCCAATTTTCAGAACTGCACAAATTCTGCAAGAAGACTTTATGAGACTTGACTTTATAAGGCAATAAAATTACAGATTAAATTCAGTATATAAACATAAATGGGTACATAAGGGAAAAACAATCATTAACTTGTATAAAGTTCCCCACTGTTAATCAGAAGAGAAATTTGGGGGTTTATAAAGCAAATTATTTTCTGACTTTATCAAATTACAATCTCTATGGTGGATCCCCTGGAAATGTTATGATCGTTGTTCCCTTCTGTATCTGTATAACCTATATTCAGAGGCCCCCTAATGCCACTTAGTCTCTTTGCCCAACTCCAAAACTTGCTGCAATCAAACTGATCATCTATAGCACCAGGCTGAAGAAATTAAACAGAGGTAGGGTGAATTTTCCTGCAACACGTGGGGTCTATTTCCAGCCCCTCTGGGGTTTACTTTTCATGGTAGACAAGATGCAACACCACAATCCTCTAATATCTTCAAGAATAAATGGCTCTGGCTGGGCATAGCATGTGTGATATTCATATGATGTTCCATAGGTTTAAGCTAACAACATTCAGCCTCACACAAACAAAATAAAATATTAATTAGTTGCCACCAAATCATAATTTCTTGCCTCCTTCTCTCTTTTCTTTTAGTCTGAATATCCTTAATTTCAGAAAGTTTAAGACTTTTTTTTTTTTTCCATACAGAAATCAATATAATGTCTATTGCAGAATACCTAAATCAGTATATAAAATAGAACTCAGTTGTATTTACTTCCATAAATACTTTTTCTTTCCTTTTGGCAATCAGCTGTTTATAGACTTTTTGAGGCACACGTGGCACCTGGACCACCCTATTAACAAAGTATGTTTTCTGATCAATGCTATGTGACTTTGCATCTACTATGCTTTTCAATTTCTACAGTATCTTGTAGTAATGAGTTTGAAAACTTTCCTTTTCTTTGTTTAAACAGGCTATCTGAAAATTTAATTAGATGCCCCTCTTTTGTTATAAGGAATGGAAAATTGTTCTCTATTAATATTCTTCACGCCATTCAATGATGCTAGTCTATCACTATGTTCTGAAAAATTATTTTTCTTGAATCTGAGTATTTTTAATGTACTTTCTCCTCGGCTTGAAACTCTTAATCTGTGAGTTTTGTTAATCTTTCCACGCATCTTTTCCCATTCTTTTTTAAAAAAGGGGATAAACAGCATTCCAGACAGAAGCACAATGCAAATTTGTACAATGGTTTAGTGATAATTTCAATTTTCTTTCCTGATGTTTCTTGTTTACTATCACTGAGCTTAATTTTTTATAGAACTAGTCAAAAGGACAACCAAATCTTCATTATAAGCAGTAAGAGACAACTATTATGTAGTACAGTTTTGTGTATGTATTTACTGATATGCATCTGTTAACACTGTTTTTCCAGCTGCCATCTTATCACCCAATTTGTTAGCATTACAATTAGGTTTTACATTTTGATTATTTTCTGAAATCGTGTATCACTGGCAAATATGTTGGGTTTGTTTTTTTGTTGTTTTTTTTTTTTTTTTAAATTACTTTCTGAACAGCACAAATGCCACTACAGGTTTCTTTGGGACCTAAACAGTATCTGCCTGCTGCTATGAAAGTTAAACATTTTTAATATCTGCTTCGTAACTTTGGCAACTAAACTGTTGAAGATTCTTCCATCTACTTACTTGATAATTTAGTATCTTTTGAAGGCCAAGTACCTTGCTGAAAGCTTTACTGTCCTTCACCATATTTTTCAACTGCACTTTCAAGAACATAATGGATTTGGTGGTTCATCACTGTGCTTTGGAAAAGCCTTACTGACATTGCCCAATACATCTATCTTCAATGTCTTTTACTTTTTTTTTTTTTTTTTTTTATATCCAGCATGGATTTCAGACTTGTCTACAGATCCCAGCATCCCTTCTATAAGTCTTTTTAAGATTGATACCACATTTGTCCCATTCACACCATGTGACTACCCTTAACTTAAACAACAAGACTATCCAATATTTTTAACAGATTAAGTATTTCTTGTTTGAGTTCCTTGAAAACTAGCGAGTGAGTACTATTGAGACTGGGTGATTTATTGTTGCTCATTTTATTGATTCATTCAAAAATCACTTGTATGACATTTTAGCTAAGAGTATTTCTTCTTGTCAATCACCAATGAATACTGGACCCAGCATGGAAAACTCTCTAACCTGTTCTGCAAGAAACATAGATACAAAACACTTTAAACTTCTCTGCTACAGCCTTATCTTCTTTGAAAGCTCCTTTTATTGCTCTGCTGTCAGCTCAACCAGCACACTACGAGCTTTCTGTCTGCTTGTGATGTTTTAAAAATATGCATTAATAATACCTCTAGTATATAGGTCTTTTAAGTCTTTTTTTTTTTTGTCTTAATATTGTATTATATCCTGCCTACTGTGGTTTGCTATATTTCCTTCTGGGGGAAAAAATGTTTCATTATTATTTTTATAGCTTTAGTAAGATGTTGCTCCAAGTTTGGTGGGGGATTTTTTTAGCCTGCGTTTGTTAATACCAGAACTTAGTTTCTTTACTAGTTTTATCATTTGGACAAAATCTTTATTTTAAAGATGTCTTTTATTTATAACAATTTTATTTATCCTATTAACTACATGAACTTCTTCCAGTCCTCTTAAAAATCTTTTCTGGTTGGTGTAATAATCTAAACATGGTTATATTGCCTGCATATAGCCTCCTACTTTCCTCACTTCTGCACAGCCTATCTTCTTCAAAGTCATGTTACTGCAATAAAATTGTAAAATTTTTGCTTTGTGCCTGTACTCCAATGTTTTCATTAAAAAAGTAAAAATACATGCAACAAATTCCAAGTGCTAGTAGTAGAGCAGGAAGCTGCCAAAGGCTGGACCTAAATAGCAAAGCAGACGTATTTTTAGTATGCTAACAGTACAACTAATGCTAATTTCCATTTGTGCTTTCAGAATTTATTTTTTGAAAGTATATCCTTCACTCACTTATCTGGAATAAAATTTGTGTACTCACCAAGAATCATATATGAGGCAATGTAAGGACTGCTGAGCTTCCCACAAAGTAAATGGCTGGATACTTCTTTCTCCCTTGAAAATTCTAAGTATTGTTACTAATAGATGAACAGTGCTTTCTGAGGTTACTGGCTTCTTTTAAACCAATTTGTTGCTCATTTAAATATAAATATTCCTCGTTATGAACTTATTTTGATTAGTTGTAATGACATTATGAAATACTGTATTGTTGAAATATATATATATATAGCGATATATAAATTCATACTTACCAAACTTTAACTGGCTATCAGATCTTAACGAGTAGTCAATCTTAGCTTTTTGATAAAAGTATTTTCTACCATAATACATGAGAATTTTCCAAGAAAGTTTTGTTAAAACCACAACAAACTGGCAGCCTAATTTTTCACTAGTATTCTAAAAACAACTAGAGTTATCGTTTGTTCTTTATTTGTTGAAACACACTGCAGTTTGAGAAATAAGTCTTGAGAGATTGTACTTGTGTTTCCATAGCAATGACTTCAAGTTATAAAACCAACTCTGAAGGCCAGGTCCTGCTCTCAGATGCACAGCTCTCATTTCAAGGTATTAAAAAAAGAATAAAAACAAGAAACCACCTGTTACTGTGTTAGCTCTATGCAGAGCTAGCAACACACCTCTTCAAAGTTTTTTAAAAAAATCTATTCTAGCTAAATAAAAATGTGTTGTTTATGTATTCTAAGTAGAGGTGAAATGAAACCTTAATTCTAAAAGTGGTAAATAAGGTCTGAATTCAATAGCAGACCTCAACTTTATCTAATAAAATAGATTATTAGCTTTCACCAACATGGATTTTTAGTCAATGTACACTTTTGCTACATTATAATGTATGCTGAAAGCAGTTCCATTTAATCATTATCAAAATTAATGATGAAAAGTTCAATAAATTTATACCCATATTTTTTAGATAAAAGATTGTAGGAAGTGAGCTTGAATACTCTGATTACTTCTGACTATTCACTGCTTAACCACTAGGATCAACAAGAGAGCCATTCTGGATCACTCCATGAACACTGACAGGCATAGACCTGGAAAATGTGTAAAACAGCACTAGATTTCCTCTATCATACAAGGGAAGTTATATTTTCCACATAGAAATTGAAAAAACAAATTCTGTGTGCATACATATATGCTAAGATCAGAATTGATTTTTTAAAAGGCCCCATTTTTGCAAGTGCTAAGACAGTTTAGAGTAGTAGCAATAATGGAATATACATTCTTCTCATCACATTCAATAATCACACTGCATGACAACATATGTATCTTATTCCTTGACTCCAGCTTAATAGACTACCTTTCTATCTGTAAAATACTGAAAAAAATATCATAAGCCTAAGATATTTTTACTCCAAATGTACCATTAAAAAGTGCAGGGAATTAATTTTTCAAATTTTTATTGTATTAAACTTTTGGATATTCTATTATTTTCACAGTATTTTTTAAAATGTGACTAAACTGAAGTTGAAAAAGCAAAAGCTATAGGTGCTTCTTGTTGTATTAGTTTCCTCTACACTGCTCAGCTGAAAAAAACCAACGAACATAGTCTTTCTTCCCTATTTTTCACACAAAGAATTTATTGAATATACATATCACATTGTATATATAGAAATTGATCAGATGAGATAAAAAAGGCCATAAATACTGTTTTATTGTTAACTTTCTACTAAATTTACATCAGGTGACATGGAACAGTCTAGGAGATATTTTATCTACTAAAATGCAGAAGTACTCTTACTAAAGTGTAAATTACAGGTAATACATAAGTTCAAATTTAAAGTACACCTTGTGTTGATTACCTTTTGCATTTCCTGAGACAGAGAATTTTCAAGAAATCATTTGCATTGTGGAGCAAAATAATCTTTCTTAACTACAGGGAAGAGTCACAATGTGATACACAAAGGAAACACGAAATCATGAAATTATTCATCATTACAAAACAGTTTTGATTCATGTACAGAAATACACAGTACTGACTATGTGTGTAAAGTAGCCTTAATTGCTGTATTAACAATGTAGCTAGCTTGCTGGGAATAACAAAATGTATTTTTCAAATACCAAGAAGGTAGTTTTACATTTCTGTGAAAATTAAGTAAAATAGCAACCCCTTACCTCCTACAGTTTTTATACCTGAACAGCACAATATTCTGTCAGAATGCAACAAATACTTTTTTGACCCCACTGTAGTATTCAGTTCTAAACCACTCTCCTTCAAGGTTAATTATTTGTGTGTCCATCCCTCTTAAACTTCTGTATGAGCTGTAAACTTCAGTTTTACCTTGTCAAAAGACAGTCATACCATGGGACTCAAAGACACCTGTAACACTATGCACGAGTGAACTTAGTAGCCTAGTAAGATGTAATAGAAATAGGCCTAAAAACTTCAGGAGTATTGTCTGTTTAAAAACATGGTGATAAGCCTGTTGTTTTCAGTCTAATTAAATTCTACACATACTGTAATATAAAAGCAAAAATTCACTTTCTAAACTCATTATTAAAAAAAAATATTATGACACATTCCATTTAAATCAAACTTTTAGGGCATATGTTTATTGTTCATGGAAGAATTCATACATAACTAGCTTTTTTGTAAACATCATAGGGAATTAAAAACATTGCTTACTCAAAAGTAGCATAATCCAGCCTGTAACTTTAATACAATGATATAGTACTTCAAAAATAATGACTTCAAGTTATATGCACATATATAATATATATAAATATACACACACACACACACTTGTTTTTATATATTCATGTAAGCAAATGCATCTCTGCCACAGCCAGATAGGGTATTAAAAGAAATGATTTTTTTTTATTCATGTTCAATACATAGCAAAGACACACTATCCATTCACAGCAAAATCATACCTATACAATATCAAAGTCATATCAGGCTTTCTTGCAGTGCCAATAATCTTGTAGATTCTCTTTACTGACTATTACAACTATGAAGTCTTAGAACTACAATCATTTTAGAAGTTTATGCAACATTTAACATGTTGGTCAAAAGTAAAAGGAATGTAATATTGACACTATCTTAAACAAGTAGAAAGATGAAGACAAACATTTGTAAAATACCTTAAGACTGGGAGAGAGATTTTCAGCTTACATTAAGTGGTAAATAATTTGTCTGTAAATACTTTATTTCCTTTTTAGGTACACAAGATTCAGAAAAAAAGTGGCCTAAATTACAGTACATCCTTGTTTATGTTCCCAGAGATACATTCTCCTACTAGAGATCCAGTGCTGAAAACACCCCTGTGAAATGTTTTCAAAAGAACCCAAGAGCTATGTGTAAAATGTGTTAATTCAAACTATGCAGAGTGTATACATATCAAGTTTCATAATAAAAATAAGTTCACTAAAGACCCTTCTGCTTCAATAACCTCTTAAGAGAGAAATCACTGGCACCTGAAAAGAAAGGCACTAGACAAACACGATGAACATGAGTAAACTATATTCACAATAATCTACAGCTTGCCATTGAAGTAGTAACAGCATATGCACATGTTCTTTCCCTCAAAATTCAATACAAGTTTATAGATCTGAGAAACATGCACTACTATACAAGATTTAATATAAATTCTTATTTCAGAGAAGATGTATTAAGCTTCAGTTCTGAAATAGCTCACAGAACTAAAACAATTTACTTGATCACAATTGACAGAAGCAGAAATGAACCTATAGATTTTCCTTTAAAAAGAAGTTCTCTTTCACCACAAAGACTTGCTACTTGTCACAGAAACCACTTCCCCTCTGGGGATACTCAGTCAGTAGTATGTGATCAATAACTTCAGGTACTTCTATATTTGCAGAGGCGTAGTATGGCATGATCTCTACTAAATCTTCCCATAGTGTTTCTTGCCTAATCTATATAAATGTAATACACCACTCTAAGTAGTATAACATACTACATATAACAAGATGGGTCAAGTGCAATTGATCAGTGTAAAAATATTCAAAGTAATCATTACAATATTTTTATTTCAATTAGTCAATAAATAGGGGTGTGAAGCCAAACTGAAATATGATTCAGATATTCCTTAAATTTGACTTCAGATCTGAAACTCATAATATTCTTCCCTCCCTCCTAATTTTGGTTGCACAGTTTTTTTTTCTTTTTAATTAAATGTAACTGTAAAGCTTGGAGCAATCGCCTTTTAAATACATTCACCTTTCACCTCCCTCACCCCAGTAACTGTGGACGTGTAACAATCTTATTCCTCTGCATTTGTACAAATCCTCTCCCACAGATCTATTTTTACTCAAATTTCCAAAAACTATCATAACTGCAGCAGCAGTCCATCAGCAAAACTCTCCATCCCCTACAACAAGAAGTAGCACTAGTACTTGCTCTACGTACAGAGAAAGTATCGGGCTGGCAGGTAGGGTAGTTCTAGTACCTGTTATTCTATCAGCTCTCCTTAGGATCATCAAATTAAATTCCAAACTCTGAAATATTTTATCAGGTTGCATATTCGTATTTTAAAACACATCAAACACATAATAAAGTAAGTGCTCAGGGGCAACAAATTTCTAGGCACTTATTCATTCTTTTCTACAGAAATTCTGTAAATTCTTCTAAAGATGCCATTAGACGCCAATTTTGTCATGGCCCATACCACTTCATGGCAAGGGCTAAATAATACCTTTACAGCAACTACTGAAGTCTTTCAGAGTAATGAAGATCCGTTACACTGATACTATAAATTATATTTTAAACAAGATAGATCATCTCAGTTGTACAATACAATAAATGTTAAACATTTCTATAAACAGCAACAAAAGGAACAACTTTTATTGTCACAGAGAAAATAAACTGCCACCAGGAGAAAGTAAGGAGCTGAAAGCTGAGTGCACGGTTGTCAAGACTAGTAAAATAATCAAACTACTACAGTGAGAAAAGACCAGGGGATGATAAGATTGGTGGAAAACAGAGACTTGTCCTTTCAACAGGTTTGATTTCAGATTATTTTTTAATAATATGCAATATTTAATTATTCCCTCACATTTAAAATAAATATATGGGTTCTTCAGGCTGTAAAAGTATAAACATATAACAAATTGTGTATAGCTATTTAAGTGATTTCTAGTAAAAACATATACATCAGTTTCCTTAATAAAGCTTGTTAATAAAAATTGGTTAACTTGGAAATGGTAGAAGTCTAGCAAGTGCTTCATGTCTCAGACACTATTCTATGACTGTGGTCATACCTATATCTACTTCAGTTTATCCACCTGAGCATAAGTAAAACAAAGTAAGCATTAGTAAACATCTCTTTCAGAAGCACTTTGGAGTTCGCAGAAATGCTGTAGAAAAATGCAAAAAATTAAGAGATATTAATAAGAATAATAACTCAAGGTGCACTTTAATACACCAGGTTATATATGTCACCCAATCTCTTAATTTTTTTTTCAAGCAGCTGAGGGCATTACGATACCTCATTTCTTTAACAACTGCAGAGAAATGGCAGGAGAATTAAACTGTAAATAAGAGAAAAATACATAAACAAACCTCTTTCATACCAGAAAGACTCTAGAAAAATATTAGTAGTAACTAGTTTATGTTTATTTGGAATTACAATAATTTTTGGAAAAAACACACTGTTTTGTTTTCTTCTTTTAACCAGAAGTCCTCACATTCATCTTACAACTTCATGAAGAGATTTCTGTGAGAACCAAGTAAGGAGTGTAATTTCCATGGGTCCTGTTGAAACCAGTGGAATTCTAGTGGTCACAATAGTTCCAGCATATGAACTAAAACACAGGATCAGCACCTTGCACATAAATGTAAAAAAAAAAACCTAAAAAAAGCGCCACTTTGCTACAGATTAAACACTTGCTACAAACAAACAAACCACTGCAATTTCTACTATTCCAAAGTTGAGGACTTCCCTATGAAGTTGCATGAAAATGCCAAAAAAAAGGGTTGCGGAGGAGACATGTCCATGTGACTTGATCCTTTCAAACTCCATTAAGAAAAACAATTAATAATCACAACATTTGAAATGTGAGATTCTTAGGTCTGGAAAGTACTCATTTCCAGCCACACCACAGTATGAAAGACAGCATTGGTAGGCAGCTTAGCTGAATGATAACAAGACTTTAGTATCTAACTGCTCTGAATCCTGGAACAACTAGATGAACTATATGAAAACCAGGAATCTCAGATTACAGATTAAATTAAACGGTAGTTCTGTCATTGCTTCCAAACCAGACTGCTCCTAAATCAGAAACAAGAAAGCATTTCCTAAAATTTTATTTATTGTAGGACTAGTAAGATATTAGCTTTAGAATCTTTAACATTTTAAAAACCACACTAGATCTGTGTCTGCAGTCAATTAGCAGACATGTAAGAATGGAAATTTTAGTATACTTTTTGAATGTTTAGGGGTTTTTTCCCCCCCCTCACAAAAATCTTTTCCACTCTCAGTTTCAAATACTTTTTTTTTTTTTTTAAATTCAAAGTAACATAGAAAAAAATGTTACTGTTAGTATCCAGTAATCTGCAAAAGTCTGCACCAAATAGAACAAATGGAACTAAACTAGAAATCTTTCAGCAGTTCTTTGGAACTCATTCTTTCAAGTACTTTTTCTTTTTTCTTTTTTAAAACAAAATCCACTAGTGGTGCATCACACATACTTCTTCAGTGTTTTTACCACAAGCTAGTCATACGTCAAGAACTCCGTGTGTGCAAAGCATTAAAAACAGTAGATGTAGATTATTCCACACACTACAGACATGCATCCTGCAGAAGCTATCATGATAAAAATTTAGATTACAGCATCATTTTGATTAGAAACACAACCACAAGAATAAAGGAAGTAAGTATAACTATGCCAAATTTTTGTTCTACTTCAGTCATGTAGTTATCCCATGCAGATGTTCTGGAAGATCAGCATGCAAGTTATGAAGTTTAAAAGTTTAAAAAAAAAAAAAAAAAGACAAACAAAATCCCAGCATTTTCCCTGAATATTGTTGAACTACAATATCCAATTAGACAGAAATGCCAATATTATCATCTTTTCAGAATTCAAATTCAGTAGTAGTGCATATACATTCAAGAGCTATAATAATTTGAACATCTATAATATAGACATTTAATAACAGATTTTTCAGCTCTCAATTTCTTTTCAATGTAGTCAATGTGTTAGGAAACAACTGCAGCAGCAACAGCTCACATAAGCCACTGTTCTTGTTCTTTTCTGTACTTCTCAGACCACTTCTGAGTAAGCTCTAGGTAAACATTTGGTTTATAGGGCTTATAATCAAGGTAAACCACCTGTCCAGTCCGCTTGGGGACAGCTTTTTCAATCTGAGTTCCCTCGTGCCATTCATTAAAAGATGTAATAGAAATAATTTCTGGTCGCACCAGAAGGGCTGCACTGAAAGCAGTTTCATAGTACTTCCCATTGACACGATTACGGGTGTTGTGGTTGTTCCATGGTCGGATACTGGTATCAATATACCCTGGCCCCACACTTGGAATAAACATTAAGTTGTTACTATCACAAAAGGCTTTTAAACTTGCCCAGTTATGATGAGATGAGCCATAGGAGAAGCCATTGGTGGCAAAGTACGTGTACATTCCATCAAAACCACTTCTGTGAATGTCATGCTTGTGTCTTTCTTCTACAAGAAGTGCAATGAATAGTGCATCATATGGAGTATTCCGAATGGTCTGGGATCCAGAAACAGTTAACAGATTTGCCCATATTTCAGGAATTGTTACATAGGAATCATAAACATAAAACATGGGAAGAAATCTGCCTGTGCTGGTCTTATGCCTGTAAAAGGCTGGATGGCCTCCATATCTATAAAGCAAACAAGTATCGTTAAGACAAAATTTGTCATTTGGAAAATACTGTTTCACAGTCTGAGCTGAAGACTTTTCCTACAAACTAATTTTAAAAGACAGTGCATGCCTTTTAAAACATAGTAATTCATAACCATTTTCAGTCCAGTGTTTGCTGAAATATCAAATAATGAATCTTCAAAGAACCTTTAAATTACTACAAACTAGTAACTTAGTGTCAAGTATTAGTTTTCTCTGAAGGACAATTCTCTAATTCAGTATGAAGTAAGACAGACTAAGTAGCATTGATAAACAAAACAAGTATCTGTATAGAATTTGTCAAGCTTAATTAAAATCATTAGAGGTCCACATATTAAATCTCTAGCTGCTAGTTTGTCACTATAAACATGTATGTTTAATTTACATATCATGTAGCTAATATATTAACTGCTTTAATGAGAAGTATCGTGACTTGTGATACTAATGAATGTTGAAAGCAATTTACAGTTGGGTATGTAAAATTCACACTTTGATATTCAAAAACAGACTGAGTTTTATACCACTGAAATATGAACAAAGTTTGTTATAGTTTTTTTCAGTCTCAGTACACATTTTTATACATTCTTCCAAGATTTTGATAATATAAAGAAGTCCCCTAAATCAGCATGTAACAGACCCCCAAGGAAACCATTCTGAAAGCACTCACTTGTCAACGATGTATTTGACATTGTGGTACATACTGCGATCATCTCTATCTTTGTAAGGTTCAATATGAAAAGTGACCTGGAAGATGAAAACGTAGTAAGAGCAACACAAATATAAAATACTACTGAAAACATGGGCACCACATTATATGAAGCAAGTACAAATTACATTAAATATGGTTCTTTACAGAGCAAACAATTTTGTTAGTCTATTTTGAGAATAATCCAACCCTAACTTAACTCCTGCATTGCTAAGATTAGAAGCTTGGGATCCAAGAAAGTCTGGTAATAGAGTAAATATTTAGGTTTTTTACATTAAAACAAAACACTGTTTTTGTTTTACGTAGGCTACTGCGAGTAGTAAGCATGCTTCAGAAAACTTAAAAAACTACAGCAAAAACTAAAAATTGAAATAAAATATCTATTCAAATGTCAAAGAACTGATTAACCAATGAAACATTTTAATATTTAATTTCTAAACAATGTAATAAATTTGCTATATATAATTCTCTAAGGAGACTTTTCAGTCTCAAAATAGATTTTAAGTTACAATTTCACAGATTTATCAACAGTAATAAAATTTTGGAACTAAATCTAATAAAATGTACTGCTAGTGTTCTGAATGTCAAGCTTGGAGCTTATGAAATTATTTAACCTATACACGTGAAGTTTTTCCAATGTAAAAATGCGACTGTTTTCAAACATACAATTAAATGGAAGTGTATTACATATCAAAGTAACTAGTTTTTCAGAAGCAGAATGCATTTAATGAAGTATTCAACAACTCTGCAACAGAAGCAAATTTCCATTGTAGAGTCAATATCTACGTCAACTAGATACAAACTATAGAAAAATACTGTGTTAGACTAAATCACTAGGACTGACAGGATAGGTTGAAAAGCACTATAATTTTGTATTTCATTTCCAACTATCAAAACCAGGCAAATCAAAAGGTCCTATCTTTTAGCAGACATAACTGAAATTCAATTTGTATGTTGGTTTTGGTCTACTGACATTCCTAACACTTAACTGTAATAAATTACTAGTGCAAGAATGTTTAAAAACATTACAGTGAAGGTAGTATTCCTTGGTAGTATCTATACTTAATATCTGTATTCCACTAATTATTCCAAGCAATAACAGCAGTTCCATCCATATTCCATTTATTACCATACTATTACTTGCATTTTCCTTGGTAGCTTATTTCATTTTGCCTTGGATCCCTTGAGAGACTTGAATGTTAGAAGTTCTTTGAATGTTAGAAGTTCTTTTAGGTGAGAGCAAGCTCCATCAGATGATCTTAAAATTCTAGGGAAGGATAATACTTTTTTCTTTTTAATAATTTCCTACACATATGTTCAACTTATGCCACAATGTAATTCACACAGCATTTTTAACAGTTTCAAAATTACTTCTGTATCTCATTTAACCTTCCTACTTTCCTCCTGCTTGTCAAAGAATCTACTGTTGCTACTAGTGACAGAAAATTTCTCTGAGAATCTGCAACTTGCATGACCAATTAAAACCAGAGCAGATGCACAGGCTGTATTTTTAGTCCCCAGTACAGACACCATGCTCCAGAGATCAAACATACAGCTACTTAGAGAATTTAAAAACTCAAATGTACTACTCAGCAAGACTAAAAGGCAATGCATGTTTTCTTTATCTCAAGGGAAAATGCAAGTTTTACTCTAAAAATAAAATCAAACCACAATTTTAGATTCTACTGATCGATCCACATAATCTTTAATTGATTTGATATTTCACTTATTTCAGAAAACCAGTAATTCAGCCTTTCTATCTTGTCATGTCATGGAGTAACCTAAAGTCAGAGCAGCAACTCTGACCCTACTGTCCAAGGCAAGTGTTTCTGATACATTCTGGAATAAAGACATTCATTCAAACTAGAACTTATAAATCCCTTTTCATCATTTATAGATGCCTGCTCCTGACCTCTATGATCACATGCCAGAAAGTTATGTGGTAATGAAAAAAAAGAGGTTAGTCTTTCTTCTTTCTTCAAGTTTCTCAGTTTACAGATCATTGTATTCCATAATATTTTTAAATATGTAATATTTCCCTCAATTCCAAAGACTCATTTGAAAACAATGTATTGTCTTATTTTAAAAACTGTTTCCCAAAAAGAAAAAAATAATCCACACCATCATATCTTAGACTCTGTAAATTTTAGATCTGAACCAAAACAGAAAAAAGGCAGAATATGATATTTATTCTAGTTATACGGCAATATTGCTTAGATCTTATCAAAATTCAGTGAAATTCAAAGGGCACTTATACCTGCTTTGCTGACCCAAAAGAGCAGCAGCATAACAGAAGACAGAAACAGAAGCCACAAGTGTAAGGTCTTGCACCTGGGAAGACAATCCAGGAGCGCAGCACAGACTGGGGAGCAGCTCTGTGGATAGGGACCTGGGGGTCCTGGTGGACATCAAGCTCAATATGAGCAAACAGTGTGCTGCTGCGGCAAAGCAAGCCACCAGGATGCTGGGTTGTGTCAACAAGGGCATCACCGGCAGAGATAAAAAGTCATTATCCCACTCTACTCAGCACTTTTCAGGGCACACCTGAAATCCTGTGTTCGGTTTTGGTCTCCACTATATAATAAAGATTGTATACAGGCTGGAGGGGGTCCAGAGAAGGGCCACAAAGATGATCAAAGGGCTGGGCAGCCTGCCAGATGAGGAAAGGCTGAGAGAACTGGGTTTGTTCAGCCTTGAGGAGAGAAGCCTTAGGGGAGACCTTATCACCATGTTCTGGTATTTGAAGGCTGGCTACAAAGAAGATGGAGACTCCCTTTTTATAAGGGGTCACATGGAAAAGACGAGGAGCTATGGGTACAAGTTACTCCTTGGGGACACTCCAACTGGACACAAGGGGAAAATTTTTCCCAGTGAGAACAATAAGCCACTAGAATAATCACCCCAGCAAAGTGGCAGATTCCTCAGCATTGGACAGTTTTAAGATTCAGCTGGACAGGGTGCTGAGCTGTTTGTCTACACCTGACTTTTGCCAAATATGTTGGACCCGATGATCCTTGAGATCCCTTCCAACATTGTATTCTATGATTCTTACATGACAAGCCTTCTTGCTCTACACCATGAATCAAACGCAGTAAACTCTTAGCAAGGTTACTTTCCTAAGTAGTCCTACTTTATGCATCTTAAAATACTTTACCTTTAGATTATATTTGTGTGCATAATCCAAAATAACAGGCACCAAATCATCAGTTGGTTCTCCATTTTCATCAGCCATACCTGGTGGGTACCATGAAAGCACTATTACACCTGAAAATACAAAACTTGTTTTAAATCATGTTGTTTAACATAAAACATGTACACTATAACACTGTAATGAGTTATAATTAATGTTTGATGGGAAATCCACATAATATAAATTAGAATGTCAAAGTAGTTTTTAACCAATTACAAAACCTCAGTATTCTCAGAGTGGATTTAATTTCTCTGTTTAGAAGACAACAAAACAAACACTGGTAAGATCATCTGTCAAGGGCACAGATCTGTGCTCAGTGTCCCAAGCCTAACGCTTAGAGCCATTCCCACCCACATTTCAGCACAGCATCCTAGCTTCCAGGTTGTACCAAGAGGAGGAGAATGCTCCCAGCTAAGGTGTTACAGCTATGCCACAGCACAGCCAGAGAATATCAAGATACATAAGGTTAGAGAACACTCAAGAGAGAAGGGCTATGCATGTGATAAAAGAGATTCTTATTTTATGAAACTTTATCCCCTCCATAATTCTGCATAGTACCTCTGAATCTACTACAAAACAACAATTTAATACTAGAAGCAGTGACTATAATCCCACAACTTTCCTTCTTGCTAAAAGCAGTTAATATGGTGTAATCCACCCATCCAGCCATATGAAAAATACAAAGATATTTACTAGTTTCACACATTTATTACAAAAAAAAAAAAAGTTTGAGTAATTTAAGGATGTTACTATTCCTTGACTATTTGTCAATAAAAAAGACAACAAATACAATGTCCCTATATTGTAAATTTCCCTAATGCTCTCCATGAAAGCAAAAAACCACATACCTCTTCAGAAAGGCTAAACACTTTCCTTCTAAAAAAAAATTCTGTCAGATAAATAAATTACACCTTTTAGGTGTGTAGCTGGAAATAATATCAGGAAGAAGGTAACAGAAAGAAATACAATGAAATACTGATGTAGGAGTATTTTCGTAACAATACTATTTAAAAAATACGGAAGAATAAGTCAATGTGATTCTTTTTAACTAGGCAAAGATTTAAGTACACAAATCACATCACAGAGATAGGGAAGTATATACTCTAAATTGTATCTATTTTACTAACATAACATTTCCGACTGACAATTTCCAAACAAACAAGTCCAAAATTATGAAAAAGAAAGCATAGATTAGAGTGAATACACAATCATCTTCTACCATCAAAACCAGAAATTTGAGCTCACTATATATAGCAGTTAGTTCAACTATATTCAGCATATTCTCTCCACATTTTATCAAAAAGAGAATCATAAATAATAGACTATCACAAGAGATAGTCTGCTCAAGGACAAGAAAAATGCAGTGTTTTACTGCATTTTATCACCCTATATTTTATTTCCTATGAAAGAAAAGGACAAAATTCAAATGAGTAAGATGTAAAGGACAAGTAGAACAGCAGCGATAAACTCAGGTAACAATCAAGGTATCTTAAATACAGTGTCTGTCAAGTCCCTCTTCTGTAGCTTTAGGAGACAGGGAAGAAAGAGTTCAGGAGACAGAACTGTTCATCAAGGAACCTAAAGGCATGTTTGCATTGATCTCTCCCTGAGAAAGACTACTTAATATTTTCTTTTCTGTGGTTAAAAAATAAAGTTATGTACCACTTCAGGAGTCTAAAAAAGGATAGACTCAATGCCAAAAATAGCATAAATATGTTTAAAACCAGAGTAGAGTCATTCAAGGCAAAGGACTTCAAACTGGACTACTTCAAAAACAGTTTGGTGCAATAAAATAAATTTCACCAAGTAATCCAAGGAATAAATCTACTGTATTAATCTGTTACAATCTAGGAAACCAATAAGGGAAGAATTGTAAAATATAAGAATGCAAGGAAGCACTGCATGACACTCCTGCTGCTCAAATCGCTTGTATGCCTTTGATCATTATACAATATTGGCTGAAAGAACCACTTACATTTTTCTCCTATTTGTAAGATTCTTGATAAAGCCTCAAAAAAGGCTAGAAGAAAAATTATTTGATGGAATGTAAAATAAAGTAATAGATTATATATTGGCTAAGAAACAAAGAGAAACTGTAAATAGTCAACCTCACAGTACACAAAAAATGAGCAAAGTATAATTCTTATTAAAGAAGATGCAATATTTGAAATAATGACCTGAGAAAAAAAGTTAATGATTTATGTTGGTCAAATCTAGATGGAAGAGAACACATTCAAATGTACTTAAATCCATGTTAGAATAACAGCAGAAAAAAATAACTTCTGACAAGTATCAGTAATATGTTATAAAGAGTATGTCACAAGAAGCACTCATTCACATTGCTGAATTTTAAATAGAAAACTAATTTAAGCTACTAAAACCCCCCTTATTTTGTAAAGCATTTTGGTGCCTTTTCCACCAGTTCAGCTTTATTAGACATTTGTTTTAAGGGGATGAGAAATATCACAGATACTTCTAAAGCTGCAAATGTCCTCTCTGCTTTCGTCATACTATCATGCATTATTTTGCTTTAGATAAGACTAAAAAAGTGCTTACTGGCAACTAATACTTGAGATTTCTCTGCAGCTGTTCAGAGTTTAATATTAGCCTATATGACTGCTTATTTTAAAGAAGATGAACATAAAAAGGACCATAAAGCCCAACAACAAAGAATGACACCAAAAATACATTGAATATTTTTATATACATGTTTCATCTTATTTAGAGAAAGGAAACATCAGTTTCTATTGGGAAAAGATGATACTTTTGGTCAAAGAAATAAATTGTAATTATCTATGTTGAAACAATCATACCAAAGAAGGTTTGGATTAGACATCTGTATACCTAATGAGAACACCTATAAATATAAAAGCTACAATGCTACATGCTCTTTAAGATACGAATTAATACATAATTATTACACACGAAGAATCCAGAAAAGAAAAAAAAAAACACTCCTATTTGAACAGACTGCTCCATAAGCATGTTAACATGATTTACTGAAACCTGTTCTTAAAGCTGAAGTATTTATCTCCAAAAATAAAATACGCAGACAATATATTCTAGCAATGGTTTCTGTATTTTCTACATATGTTATCAGTTCTTAACAGTAAGTCATGAAACACGTACACCTACAGGATTACAAATACAGTTCTTATGTTTCTGTGCTGTTACACTCATCAGACACAGCTTTGAAGATGTAGTTGCAGTTGGGGATTAAAACTCAAAAATACAAAGATATTTACTAGTTTCACACATTTCCAGAATTACATAGAAAAATGGTAGAACGGGTCAGTTGTGTTCATTCATATTTAAGGCTGGATAAATGAACAACATGCTGAAATGTTAACATTCATTACCAGTTGAAGCTGAACGCATTTGTTTCATGTGGGCTTCTATGACAGAAGGGTCTTTGGAACTGTAAGATCCGAGTTCAGGATAAAAATTGGCCCCAATGTCCTCAGGAGGATTATGCCTTCCTTTTGGATAATTGTTTGCGATTTTGGGATCCCAGTGTGGCAACAACGGATGGTTCCAGTGAATATATTTACCATCAAACTGTGGATTCCCAAACCAACTATAGTAAAATATGTGAAAGTTATAATTAGGAGAAGACAGCTCTTCTTCCAGCTTGTTTACAGGAGGCATAGATGCTTTCATAGTATTGACTGCGATACTATGCAAACTACCAACACGCGTTACAGTATCTCCTTGAACCCTATTTAATGCATTCTGTTTATTATCTAAATGCACTGTCCGTTGTTGAAGCTCAGGCAACAAACCAAGTCCAAATGGATCCCCAAATCCAGCTCTATCAGGTCTCAGAGTCTTCAAAGCCATCATTATGGAGCAAATAAACAAAATAAAAAGCAACAAAATGATGCATGTTCTTCTGCGAAATCTTGCCATGATGTCATAGTTCAGAATCCAAACAGAAGGATTTTGGCCGCAACTGATCAAAAGACAAATATTTTAAAGTCAGATTTCTTATTACCAAATTCAATAGTATGAAAGCTTCATAAAGTTCCTACATAACAGAAATAATATGGACACAAACGTGACACATGCACTGACAGAAACTAGCAGTTCTTTGCAGAGGGAGGGAGAACAAAAAAACATTTCTGATTTGAGAATATTTGTCAGATTTTGAGGTTCTGCCACCATGGACTCACATACTTCATAAAACATCTTACTTCTGAACTTCATTGTTTTCCTAGCCCAAATAAATCCCAGTATATGGAAATTCTGGTTACATTATTTCAGAACTATCATGTTTTGACAAGTCTGATAGAAACAGCACAGAAAATAGAAGAAAAAAAGCAGAACTTAGCAGAACAAGAGTAAAGGACAAAATGCAATATGACAGAAGTACAGCTTATGTTCAGAACGGGTTTCATTTGCTAACCTATTTACTGGCTTCAGACAAACAATTTCATTGTAGTTAACCGATACTCTGACTTAATACAATGGCAAATTAAACCTGAAACAATGATGCTCTGCAGCTTTACAGATCTAAAATTTTAATTTGTTTTCTGAATTCTGGAAACAAAAAATAGCACAGCATTAAGGACATACCTCAACCAGAAAGCCTGTAAGTTAGCTGCTGGCAGCCTGTTAGTACAATGTCACAGCTGCATGACACTTCATGTAGAATTCCAAGATTAAGTTCAAAACAAGACTAATAGTACACGGCAAGATTTGAGACCTGAAAGTAGGGGGGAAGAAAAATCAGTATAATGGAATGTCCAATTACTTTATTTATAACTTCAATTCCTGTTCAACATTAAACACAAGAGAGCCAGAGAAGAAGATTAACAAAATTTAGGTTACCACAGAATTATGTGGAAAAAGATTATGCATAAAACTAACATTAAACTTGAAAATCTTAAATTTCTAATTCAACAGCTATTAGACATAACATACCTGTGACTTTGTATTTCTATCACTGACCTCCAAATTTTAGAGTCTTACTTTCATTTACTGAGATATACACAGGTTGTTTTAAAATGCTCATAAAAATATCTCACACTAGTTTCCTCCCAATGTTCTCTACTACTGTTAGAGTGCATTAACATATAGCTCAGTTGTCACAACACTATTTGTTACTGCTGTGATAATTTTAGATAAGGAATTTTAGAATATGCTTTTTAACAATACAGCCTGAATTGGATTAGCATTATGACACTGCCAAAAATGGAAGTTCTGCTTCCATTTCCAACCTTAATCTGTTCATCCTGCTGTCTACTTTTAGTTACCTCTGGGATTCATCTGGTTTTCACAGTGATGCCACTTATACACTTCAACAGCAAAACCCTGTTAACATCTCAAAAATAAACAACAAAAACCCCCTACGCACTTTTTGCCTTGTTAGAGAGCTGCCTCAGCTGAATGAGTATGACAGCACTAATGCCAACAAAAGTTAATAGCACAGATGGGGGAAGGGAACAAAAATGATGCTGCTCATTTTGCCCAACTGGATTGCGAAACCATACTTTTAGCTACTGTCAGGAAAAATTATATTATGGCATATATATGCTTATAGTACTTCATTTTAGACTTTTTATTAACAAATTTCACATAATTTTACATCAAATTATAGGGTTCTTTTTCTATAGCTCATAATCTATCCCAAGATGTTAGAATTTTGTCCAAGATTATATGGAGTCCAGAACATTTTTCTTTTACTAACTTTAAATATATTCAAACTACTTCTACTACTTTTCCTGACCTTTTCAGTTTTCTTTCTAGTCTACAATGCTACCCCTCCCTGGGAGTTTAACTCAATTTTCAGATTAGATAAACTGAAGTTTTCTAAAGGGTCAGGATTTATTTTTTTTTTTTAATGAAACAATATTATTCATCTGACTAATGTATTAATGTATTCAATTTTATTTAGTTTAACCCAGATGCTACTGATCTTCATCAAACAACATAGAGGACTGCCAGTGATAAATTACTTCTACAATTATTATTTTATCTCATCACTTCTGTAAAAAAGAATTAATAACTGTAATGACTATAATTAGAATGTTTATAATGACTCTCATTTGGGAGTTCCTATTCCATATCAAAGAAACCGGTCCTTTTTATTCTTTGACATGTCTGCTATTAAATTCCTCCTCTACTGCATCAAGTTTTTGCTATCATAAAGTGCTTTTTCTGAAGTGTCAGGAACTGATCTTAGTGCTCCATGTTCTTATTTCAACAAGTAATTTTTCAATGGAATATTTAGCAAGAAAAATGAAATTTATACATGAATAAACTGAATTACAAAAAATTGAAAAAACAAGAATTATAAATGAAAATTACTAAAAAATGAGCAGAATACTTACTAAAAGTTGACTAGCATCAGGACAGACCCTGGTCTACCACAGCATATTATGAACCTCTAGTATGCTTATATATAAGCTCAGCATCAAGTGCAAAATTTCTAGAACAAGTGATAGCTACGGTAAAGTCTTGTGTTTCGGGGAGACATCAGTTCCAATGATGATGACATAATTCAGTCCTGGCATAGATACCTATACTGCAAAAGCAGCACTGACAAGCTACAGGTTGGCAATGCTTGTTCAGAGCTACTCTTTAGAAACAGTGACAGATAAATTATACTCATCAACACTAGTGCCACAGCAGAACAGTAATCCTGAGGAAACAGACTGAGCAAACATGCCATGTGAAACAGCTACTTGAAGTTATGTCTGTCCTTGGAACTGGAAAAATCTTAGAATACATTTCTGATTCAAGAGTCACTAGAGATAGCATAGTTGTGATTTTGTATTTCTGTCATGGGTATCCAAATTTTACAATGTGACTTCAATTTACTGAAGTACACAGGTACATACTACATTCCTGTTGTGATTTTGTATTTCTGTCATGGGTATCCAAATTTTACAATGTGACTTCAATTTACTGAAGTACACAGGTACATACTACATTCCTACATACTTACGGAGTATCTTGCCTTGGACTGTTGGGTGCATTTGGACCCAACAGCAAGGCCCTTTCTCAGTAGAAAAAAGTCAGCCTGAATAACTTCATCTTTATGAAGATTAAGATCTCACACACAGACAGTTACTCTGACTCATATGATGATTTGTTAACTAGTAGCAGCTTTTGGATTCTAACTCCAAGGGTGTTGGCCCGTGGTGTACCAGCCAAATATGTAAGTAGTTCCAAGCTAGTTCTCTTGCCTAGTGAATTAATTGTAAAAGAACAGAAAAATCAATCTGTAACAGGTCAGAAGGAAGAACAAGTTAGTTTAAATCACCAGTCTCTGTCTATGGGAAAAGAACAGGCCCAATACAAAGCAATGCTTTACCAGAATATTTAGGCATCTTCAGCTATTTATAGATCAGAGATTTCCTCCCCCAAGAAGGTCAGTTCTTTGTACAATATGAAAAAACACCTTCCATTTAGAAACCCACCTATTAGTTTAATGAGATGATCCTAGATTTCAAATCAGAAGGGAGAGTAAGCAAAAAATTGTTTACATTTAGTATTTACATTTTCTATTTCACTAATAATTTAATTGCTTCTAGGTGCTCTGAGTTTTCCCTTAGAGAAATTTCTACTCTAGTCTGCATATTGTATCACTATCACTGGACACATTTAAACATTTTGGAGGTGTTTCTTTTCTGTACTGTTTCTGAAATTAAGAGAACATTTGAATACAGTGTTGCTTTCAACCTGTATCTGGACATAAAATAAGGTGGTTTTGGTTGTTTTTTTTTTTTTTTAAGCTTTTCTCCCTATCCCTTTTCCAAAAATCTCTGCTTTCTAACAATACCGTTCACAGCTAATGCACACAACCTCACTACAGAATCATTACCATCCCTAAATCTAGTTCCTGACTGGTAAAAATGAGCTGAAGTCATGAACTGTGAAATTCAAATTATTTTCTTTACTCTGTGCATTATACTACATTTTTTTAAAATAAATTTATTTTTCCTTTAATCACCCAGTCACTCCATACTAGAAAGTTTTTTGGCACATTTTCCACTGATAGGTGCCTGAAAAAAGTCAGGATCTTCAGTTCACTCTTCACTACCACACACATTTTCCAAATAATGAATTGTTACCTTCAGGTCCAGATTGAAAGCACTGAAGTCAATTGATGCCTTTTGGTTTCTCTTTTTATGATTACAGATACTACAATTTCTTTCATTATATATCAGAACAATACAAAGCTTTACCATGAAACGGTAGAACCTATATCTCCATAACATTCAGTCCCCTTCTTCAAAAACATTGTACACAGTTATTTTACTTTTAATTTGCCAGCTGCTACACGGACTTGAAACCACAAAATAAATGTAAATATATTCATCCCTCTCTGACAATCTCTGTTCCAAATTAGTTTCTGATATGGGAATAAATAGTATGAAACTGATCACAGTAGTATGAACGCTCCAGCTGTTCTTCCTAAAACTAATACCTCCATGAAAAAAAGCAAAGAGCATCTGTGAAAAAAGCTAAAGTATTTTCAAAACTGTTCACCAAATTTAATAGCAAGCCTGCCTCAAGTATAACCTCTCCCACTCAAACTCATCCTTGACAGTGATGTGTTGGGCTTTTTTTCCTTCCTCACCACTGCTTTTTATACCCTTAACTTGTCCTGCTGGCAAACTTTCCATTTATTCTATTATATGAAGAAAAAAATACAGATGACAACAAAGGCGGGTTTTTTTTCCCCATCACATTTTGCAAAATAAGGATGTTTCTTTAGTCAGAGGAAAAAAAAACCCAGGGGTTTAATTACTCTAAATCATTTTGGTTATATGATAACTCAAACTTCATCACCCCACCCTATGGGTTGTTTTTTTCAGTATTACTGATTCCAAAAGAGAAATATGTAATGCAAAGAAAGTATGTTCAAATAAAACAGATGTATCTATTTAAGTAAGAACCAGCAAATGCTGTAATTTATTTTTTCTATGTTCCTTAAACATAACAAATGAAAGTGCAATACAGAAGAGAGCTCTGAAAAATCTGACTATCTTGATACAATGGTAAGGTCATCCAAAAGTCACTGAGGTTGGTAGCTCATGGGCAGTATCAAAGCTTCTCAGCTAAGTTTTCAAAGCATAGCTTCTCCTAAGACTTCCCAGATTGAAGAACTTTCAAACTGTTGAAGTGACAGACCAGCTCTAGAGAGCTGAAGCTTCTAGGCCTTCAAAGCCCTTCATTCTGGAGCTACAGTGCAGATGAGCACCTAGAAACATTACTTTGGTTCCCAACTGGTCGACCAGGTCAGATTTAGTAAACTTCCCTGAGGGCTGATAAGAGTCTGTCCAAACCACAACTACATAGCACATTTTGGTCTGGGGAACACAAGTAATTAAAAATAAAAAAAAAAGCAACAGAGGCCAACCACACCTTCCTTGTGAGAACCTCAGGAGTGTTTCTAATCTTAGAAAAATGGGGAAATTTGACAAAAAGTGTCTGCATAGGAAAAGTCTTTTTCTAAAGACTTTTATTCAAAGACTTTGAAAATCACTGAAGATGAAAGCAGACATTACGTGTTGCATGCAGACACTTTATAGCTGTGCTTACATGCTAAATATATATATTTTTAAGCACTTTCAATAATATAAGTTTTCCTTTTGATTCACTCGATTTAGAAAGAGGCATTTGAAATATGTCAATTCTAACATGGATAACTGTACCACTCACAAAACAGGGAACGTGATTTGTTTGCTAACCAGACCTGAAGAAAGACAGCAGCAGGAACAAAACCCTGTCCTGCTGCACTTTGTTCTAAATGTGATAAGACAGCCTTCAGCATTAAATTATATTTACCACAGAATTATATTATTTACTATACAATATAAGAGTATTTGATTTCAACATGCCAGCGTTCTCCTGCTTTGAAATGACTTTGACACACACCCCGAACTTTGAGCGGCTTCAGACCATCAACAGAAAGCAACCTCGGCCCAGCTTCCACACCGGGAGGCACCTGCGAACCGGCTCCCCGGGGCCGCTCACAGCCCAGGCAGCCGCAGAGCGAGGCTGTTTGACAAGCCTCGGAAGTAGGAACGGGGAGCGAAGCCAGCTTGCCGTGCTGCTCCCCTTCCCCGAGCGAGTCACCACCAGACTACGAGCGTTCTCCCCTCTCTCTAACACTGACGAGCCGAGCACCGGAGCTTTCGGCCAAGCCCCAGCGTTTGCCAGAGCCGAGCACCTGCCGCGGGCGAGAGCCGCGCGAGGGGCCTTCGCAGGAGCGAGGCCACCGTCCGAGGGGCGCCCCCGGCCCCTCCGACAACGGCTGCGGCGGGGCGGGCGCCTTCCCCTCCTCTCCCAGCCCGGAGGAGCGCTCCAGCAGGGCCCGACTCCGAGGAACCCCAGGGCTACGCCGCGGCGCCCGGCCCGGCCCGGCCCGTCTCCTCACTGCCGCTGCCCCTTCCCCAGCCCCCGGGGTCGGCGGCGGCACAAGCGGGGCAGCGAGGGCCCAGGGAGGGCCGCCAGAAGAGGTGCTCAGCGGGCCGCTGCCGTTACTCACCCGGCCGAAACAGGGGCGCTGCCCGACGGCCGGTGGGCGGGCGGGAAGGGGCCGTGCTGGCGGGGCGGCCGGGCGCGGCGGCCACAGCAAGGCTCCGCCGAGGCTGGGGGCGGGGGGGCACATGCGCATGCGCCCCAGGCGCGCATGCGCGGAGCCAGCCGGCGGCGGGGGAGCGGGCTCGCCGGTGGCGGCCTGCGGCGGCCGGTGCTCAGTCAGCGGCGGCTGCAGCCGCGCCGGTCAGGCCTCGGCGCCGGTTGCGGCAGGCTTGTGGCGGGGAAGCCGGGCTGGTCAGTCTGCCTGCAGCTAGGTGCTCCCTGGCTTTTCCCTCTGTGAGGAACAGAAGTGAGCTGCAGCGAGTTAGACCTCCCTGGGCTTTGAAATAGCCATTTTTACACAGAAGGCCTAACAATTCTTCAGTGCTTTAAAGTTCTGTGCTGGATTGTTGGTTGCTTTTCAGCTGGGGAAGAACTTGCTTAGTGGTAATGGCTGAATAAAGACCATGGTTTAAGTCTGTGGACAATGCCGTGTAGAGAACCTGCACCGCTACAGGTGGTAGCTGACCTCAGAGTAAGGCGTTCGAGATGGTGATGCATTGAGCAAGTCAGTGTCCTGGGGTAGCTGCCCATCTTTGTACCACATCAGCTGTATGGGAATAAATCAGGAAAAAATAGATGGATAAAAGTGTGATAAATACTTCTTTTATACACTCATATAATTCCAATAACATAAAAAATGGTGTCACTGATGTTTCATATCATTTCATGTATGCTTTACTCTTTTTTTTTGTTTGCTTCAAAATAGTGAAGATGGGCTGTAAATAGTTGCCTTGAATGAAAATAATAACCAAATCAATATAAAAAAGGTATGCCCATTTTCTACTGTAACATCAGAACTCTCAAGAAGACCTTGTTGATAAGCACATCAAATCGACTTGATAGAAATTGTTGCACTAGGTAAACAGCATAGTTTTCCTATAGAATGAAAACATTCCTTCCCTTTGCTGTATGAAAAGTGGATTCCTGTGATTTTTTTATTTATTTATTTATTTATTTTTCCTTAAGAATCTCTTGTAAGCCTTGAGAGAAACAGTGCAAACAGTAACCAGAATTGTGGTTTCATTGAAATCAATAGCAAAACTCTAATTGATTTCATCAGAGGCAGCATTTCATCTTGTATGTGGATGAAAAGATGTGGAACGAGTGTCTCATGCTGTACATATAAACAATTCAGCATCTCCTATGGTTCTTCTTAGTTCTGAGAAAATTGGCAGGCAGAATTGTTGTATGATGTTTCTTTATGCTGTCCAAGTGCTCTGATGGGAAATACATTTGCAATAATGTTTATTTCTAATGTTATTTATTGTGTGTATCTGAATAATTTCATTAACAGGTAATAAGTTGTAAGCGTTTCAGGAATTTCATATGTGGTGATTTAGGAATGTCATGCTTTAATAAAAAACGAGTTGGCATATGAATAGACTGGAAGTGGAAATTTGGAAAAGTGATAACCATATAATTTCCTCACAGTCCTACAAAATATTTCCTTTGCTGCATTTTCTTTCATTGTCTTTCTTGCTTTTTCCTTTTTTTCTTCCTTCTTTCTTTTTCTTTCTTTTCCAAAAGAAGATAGTCTAAGAGTGCTCTTTGCTTCTATTTTATGGAGGGCACAACTTTAATTTTCACTTTTTCTTTACTATGTGGAAGAGCTCCTACTGAAACTAGGAAAGTGTGTTTGAAAATGAGATAATCAGAAAACTTAAGAATGGAAAAAGTAAATCTGAAGCTTCATTTGGTCGTGTTCCATTAAGAGTATGTGTTTACAGATAAAAATTTACTAATGATAGGAAATGAACAGAAAAAAAACCCCATTTATTCATAGGAAAAACCCCTAAAATTTGTTGTTCTGACATAGTTCTTTTATGTTGGAACATTTTTGCTGAAGAGACTGAATCTACTGGCTAAGATTTAAAAAACCCAACAAATCAAAACTGTTATATCCCACAATTTCCTCCAACCCTTTCTGCATAATAAGGAAGTTAAATGATTATGTTCACCCTAAGTTTAGGTGGAACAAAAGAGGTTAATATGAATGTGGTAATATTATTGGTTAACTTGCTTTTTAAATGTCTTTTGTTACATTTCTTTTCCTTCTTGTTCTTATGCCCACTTTTTTCTGTGTTAGATCAAGGTATACCTTGCCCTAGCCTGTTTTAAGTGTATATTCTTATCTTTCCTGCAGCTTCTGTAATTTTGTCCTCCATTATATCCTATAACTAATCCTTTGTTGTTTATGGATATAATAGATGTAATAGACTTTTCTGGCTTCAGAACAAACACAGAAGAGGGAATAGCCTGTGCTTGTAGCCTTTCCTTTATCCTCAATAGTCCTATCTGTCTCAGAATTGTGAATCTCTCTGTTTTCCTTCCAGTAATCATCCTTAATCCAGAGCTCCTTGTTTGAAGTTTCGTGAATCTTGGCCACTTTATGTGATACATAGCCACCTCTGAATTCTTATTTCCTGAGCCTCTTATGCTGCATCCCATATTTTCCAGGGTAGAAACTAAAGACAACCTTGACACAAAAAAATGGCAAAGTGCTGGTCCATTTTTCACTCAAAGTTTTCAAACAGCAGTAGAGAAACTACAGTATTTTGGTGGGATTTGGATAACTATGCGCCTGCTTCTCACATTCTTACAAAATGTAATTTTGAAACAGTAAAGACTGGTCAAGCTTAGAGTAATGAAAGCTTTGATTATGAAGACTTCAAAAGTACACAGCCAGATTACCTGACTGCAGGCCGTGGACAGCTGTAGATATTCAAGCTGTGAATATAAACAAGCTTTATTAAATGTTGGACTTTTTGTCTGTCATGACACTAATCTCTGGATTTAGTGAATGGTTCATTAAACTGTTGTGTGTATTAGAGATTTGTTCCAGACTTCCAGAAATGAAACTGTTCTGTACATATAGAAGTTATGTCAGAGCCTAAAGTAATTTTGAAAATTAGCAAACCAATGTTTCTCTTTAGAAAACAATGAGGTTTGCCTGTTTCTAATTTTGTGTTGTGAAATTTTTAAAAAAGCAAAAAAGAATAAGCTAGTGAAAAGGTTGATATGTTGATATTTTAGACATTGGAAATACAGTATACTTCACAGAATCACAGAATCGTCTAGGTTGGAAAAGACATTGAAGATCATCCACCCCGACCATTTACCTAACATTGATAGTTCCCAACTACACCATATCTCTCAGCGCTATGTCGACTCTACTCTTAAACACCTCCAGGAATGGGGACGCCAACACCTCCCTGGACAGCCCATTCCAACACCCAACAACCCGTTCTCTAAATAAATGTTTCCTAATATCCAGTCTAAACCTTCCCTGGCACAATTTGAGGCCATTCCTTCTTGTCCTATCACTTGTTACTTGGTTAAAGAGACTCATCCCCAGCTCTCTGCAGCCTCCTTTCAGGGAGCTGTAGAGGGCGATGAGGTCTCCCCTCAGCCTCCTCTTCTCCAGACTAAACACCCCCAGTTCCCTCAGCCGCTCCCCGTACGACCTGTGCTCCAGACCCTGCACCAGCTTCGTTGCCCTTCTCTGGACACGCTTGAGTCATTCAATGTCCTTTTTGCAGTGAGGGGCCCAAAACTGAACACAGGAATCGAGGGGCGGCCTCACCAGTGCCGAGGACAGGGGTAAGATCCCTTCCCTGTCCCTGCTGGCCACGCTATTGCTGACACAAGCCAGGATGCCATTGGCCTTCTTGGCCCCCTGGGCACACTGCTGGCTCCTGTTCAGCCGTCTGTCAATCAACACCCCCAGGTCCTTCTCTGACTGGCAGCTCTCCAGCCACTCCTCCCCAAGCCTGTAGCGCTGCTGGGGGTTGTTGTGGCCCAAGGGCAGCCCCCGGCATTTGGCCTTATGGAAACTCCTCCAGGTGGCCTCAGCCCATGGCTCCAGCCTGTCCAGGTCTCTCTGCAGAGCCTCCCTACCCTCGAGCACATCAACACTCCCACCCAACTGGGTGTCACCTGCAAACTGACTGAGGGTGCACTCGATCCCCTTGTCTAGATCATCAATAAAGATGTTGAACAGGAGTGGCTCCAAAACTGAGCCCTGGGGGACACCACTCGTGACCGGCCACCAACTGGATTTAACTCCATTCACCACAACTCTTTGGGCCCGGCCATCCAGCTAGTTGTTTACCCAGCAAAGTGTGTGCCCATCCAAGCTGGAAACAGCCAGTTTCACCAGGAGAATGCTGTGGGAAATGGTGTCAAAGGCCTTACTAAAGTCAAAGTAAACAGCATCCACAGCCTTTCCCTCATCCAATAAGGAGGTTGCCCTGTCGTAGAAGGAGATCAGGTTTGTCAGGCAGGACCTGCCTTTAATAAACCCATGCTGACTGGGCCTGATCATCTGGTTGTCCATTATATGACTTTTAATGGCACCCGAGATGACCTGCTCTGTGACCTTCCCAGGCACCAAGGTCAGACTGACAGGTCTATAGTTTCCTGGATCCCCCTTTCTGCCTTTTTTGTAGATGGGTGTCACGTTTGCCACCCTCCAGTCCAATGGGACCTCCCCAGTCAGCCATGACTTCAGGTAAATCATGGACAGCGGCTTGGCGAGCACATCTGCCAACTCATTCAGCACCCTTGGGTGTAACCCATCCGGTCCCACAGACTTGTGTGCATCCAAGTAGTAGCAGGTTACTTACCTCAGAAAGTTCCATTTACTCTTTGTATGTCTAGGCAATGTATGCAAGTAGCAATTTCCTTTACCTACTGTGGAGGTTTGAACTCAGGCAGCAGCCAGATGCCACGTGACTGGCCGTTCACCTCCCCCTCTCCCCTCTGGTAATATAGGGGAGGGACAAAAGAAGGGAGTTAATGGGTTGAATAAAAAGAAAGGATTTACTAAATATAACAAGAGAACAACAGTAACAATAGTGAGTTCAAAAGAAAATGCGTAAAATGTAACAGTGGTTTCCCGAACAGCAGCAACTGCCCCCTACTCCCCAGCAACAATACCGACTGGTGAGCAGAGAGTGTGTGTGGAGCAGAGGGAGCTGTAGTGCTAGCCCCACCCCACCTGGGCATGACATCACATGGTATGAAATACTCCTATGGAAATTAACTCCATCCTGGTTGAAACCAGGACACCTACAGAGATATCATCCAATGTAGCTCATAATTTTATGAGGCCAAAATGCTGTATTCCTTCTTCATACAGAAGTACCTACCAAACTTTTGAGCTGTGTGCTGGTTTATATATTGGATTTGTATGAAAGTTATTTTTTGGGAACAGAAAATCTATCACACATCACTTTTGTTAGCATATACTTGGATGTGCTTTTTGTTTCTTTTGTTTCTTATTAAGTTTTAAGACCTTTTCTGGAGAGGTATAGCCAGTTAAAATGTTACTCTTTCTCATACTCTTTTGTGTGAAGTAAAGTTACATAATATCTTAAAGGGTGAGGGGAAACATTTTTTTCTCTCAGCCCATAAAGAAAATGGTACAAAAAGAATTTACATATTGATTTCAAGATTTACCCTAGAGTACCTATCAATCTATGGATATATTTGTTTTGTAGTCTCATCTCCTTCAGAAATTAGAAGCCTCATTTGTGCTTCCTCTCAGATTAAATGAACTGTGATGAGACAATGATGTTTTCTTCTTCTGGCAGAAAATGTAATTCAGCCAAGGTAGTCTTGTGCACAGATTTTCTTTTTATTTTTATTTTTTTCTTTTATTATTATTTATTTTTACTTTTCAGCAATTGCAGCAGAAGAAATAGTTCTTCAAAGGAAGATGAATGTTTAGATGACAGGGTGATATATGATTTAAAAATATCTGAGTTAGGTGGTATTGGCAAGAAAAGGATTCAAAGCAAGGGAGCGTTTAAAAAAAAAATGACACACTTAGCCTGTAGGTACTATTTAAAAACATATCCATTGGAGTTCAGAGTGTTCCAATACCATTTAAGCATCCTTAGTTGGATTAGTATTAGAAGAAATAAATTAGCTGAATAATATTTCATCCCACTTCTAAGATTAATCAAACATTTCAGTTGCTAGTCATGCATGAATGCATACAAAATTTCAGAAGAAATAAGTACTCTTCTTATTGACATACAGGACAATTTACATGTAAAATGCAAACGTACATGCATAGATTTCCCTTACTGTATGTTCAAGCAGGCTGTAGTCCTGCAGTTTTAAGAGGCCCCATTTTAAAGTGCCAGTTATGTTTCTCAGGATACAGCAGTGATATACCTATACCAAAATCACATACCTAGTGATTTTGTTTTGTTGTCAGGATAACTCTGCAGGATGAAAAAAGTTCTTCTAGTCTTGTAAGGGACACAGCAAATATCGAGATTTCATAACCCACTGCAGAGTTAAAAAAACAACCACCAGTGTTCAAAACTGTGAGGTTCAAAGTGACTAGTGCTTAATTACTGCCTATACACAAGTAGTATGACTTTTTTTTTTTTTTTTTTTTTTTTTTTTGTGGAACATCAGTGTTGAAGATGTACAAGTATCAAACAATGTACTATGTTTGCAATTCCATCTTTTTACTAGCTTTGATTTTACCAATTAATGAAACACTAATAAATTTCACATTGAGACATGTAACTGTCCTACAAAGGCTACTTTGACCATTTTGTCATTTTGATCACTAGGTACATGATTAATCTATAGGTGAATGAATAGTACAAATATACAATTTATTTTTTTTTAAGGATTCCTGGTTGATGTAAATTATTTTTCTCATTTCCCAGTAAACAACAAATTTAAATTTGTTGTCATATATTAAGCATAAATATTGGTTCAAAGTAAGTTAGAGGTACACAGTATCATAAACCACCAAAAATTATTGCATGACTTGATAATAGAAGTGCAATTGTGATGACAAAATACTACAAAGAAATGTCTATTCTGCCTAATCAGGCTGCACCATGAAAGGTGCTGGCATTAAAGGGGTCACAAAAGAATGGGAGGGAATATGTGGAATAGACTATGGAATGAGAACTTCTATAGTGAAAGCACTATGAAACACAGATTTTCCTCATAAAGAAAAGAAAAAGTGGTGTGTTTGTGTTAAAAATATACCTGCCTCCCTTTCCAGTTAGTCTGAGCTCGTAAACTAGAATGGGAAGTGTTTTACCATTTTTATTACAGTGTTGTTCTATAAACCAACATTGTTTCCATCTGTATATCTGTGTGGATGTAATTGAGATGCATAAAACATCAGATACATATTAGTGACAGAATCCATATTGTTCTTTTAGCCATTTCCTACACAAACTGCAGCTGAAGAGCTATTCTGCCTACAGAGAAGTTTTCCTGCATTGGGGGTCTCATTTTGGAACATTGCTAGAACCTGGAGTAGCAAAGCAAGATTGTGGAGACCTGGATATATTAAGAAGGTGCATAAGTTCACAAAAATATCTGTTTGTACTGTAACGCTAAGCATTACTGCCTGGAATGTTGCCAAGTGACTTCAGTAATTTCCGTAATTATGCAGTTAGAACTGTCTGCATCATGAAGGCATCTGATGAATTTGAAGATCTTATTGTTTTATGTGATGAGAGGGAGATGAATTCCATGCAGTTAGTGTTGTACTCAAGACTGTAGACCAACTTGGCAGCTGATTTGTCACAAAGAGAAAAGGAAACCTCACTGAGCTGACAAATGATCAAGTGCTGCAACTTTCATTATTACCATCACTAACAATTTTTTAACATTAGATTATTGTCAGAGAGTGATTCTCCATTGGTCAGTGCCTCTATAATAATAATTTAACAACAATCATAATTTATTTCCTGTAGCACCTAATTGGATGAAACTGCTTCTCAAAATAGATGAAAAGAGATACATACTGCTTGTCCTGAGAGCTTAGGAACTTCTCAAGCATGATTCAATGTGGTGTTAGGAGTGAGAGGTAGTTGTAGGCCATTAATTAATTTATCCTGTCTTACTGTCATTTTGATATTGGTACTATCAAAAATGGAATAAAACACAGGTTTTAGTTGGCTAGCTTCTTGTAGGATCTGTGACATAAATTGGTCGGAATGCGGACCTTAGTGGCACTGCAGATCAGTTCAGGAGAAAACATATGTAGAATATCAGGAAGCATAGACAACTGCATGGATGAGTGTGGAAGCTGGTAGCAAAATGACGAATGGGAGCACAGATTTTTGTCCAATTCTTTGTTCTACTAAAACAAATGTAGTAGTCGGATCTGTAGTTATTCCTGGTTTACTCTCTGGGAGCAGTGTTGTCAAGAGGTGACATGCTAGTTGGTCCTCACTTGGAAATACTTGATTTTTCCGGGAATAGAGTGTCCTTCTTTGGGGAAGAATACCTTTCTCTAGTATCTGTAATGAGACATACAGACTGTTTACTCTTAAGAGTTATTGTATGACTCACTTTCTGCCCACTTGTTAAAAATCAGCTTATATGAGCACCAAAGTTAATCAAAATGCAGTTCACAGCATAGATGATGACTTGGAAATAATTTTGTAGTTACTGATTTTCTATTGTAAAGATAGTTCTGCCTAATGATACAGTATTATGCTGCAGGCAATATGAAGGTTGATTGGCAACTGATGTGGGACTGAATTCCTTCCAGGAAGTCACTGGGGATAAAACAAGCATGTCTTAGGGAGTAAACATATACCTTGATTAAAAACAATTCAATGCATTTCATAACTTTTACAATTTTCTTGCAAATAAGTAGAAGATCATGAGAAATTACGCTTTCTGTTTTGCTAAGGTGGAAACCATTTTAACAAGCATTTTGTTGACAGGAGCCAGCAGCACGTGAGGTGTGCTATGAAAAGCTAACACAACTGTAAAAGTGTTCAAGTACGTTCCTTGGCTGTAGGCACATTTCAGCCTCTACTCTTGCTTCAAGGGCATCACTTTACATAAGCTTGTAGTATGAGATCTGCACAGGTGATTAATCCTGCTGCCTTGAAGGTATATTAGGGAGTAGAATATTTGTTAAACAGAGCCATGGATGTGCATCATACTAGGTTATAGATTTGTTCTTTTCCTATATTATATGCTTAAAAAAACCCCACCAAACAAACAGACTAATTTAACTAGCACAAAAATTATTGAATCAAAGATAATAATTCATAATCCATCTTGCAAAATGGTATAATACAAAACAGAAACAATGGGGGACAAAGAGGAAGATAAAAGGAACAGTATAATGTTAACACTGATACATTTCAGTTGCTACTTTCTGAAAGTTAACCTTGATATTTTGATGGTCTTGTAGACTTCTGTTGTGTTAACTTACAAATAAAAGCAACAGATGCCTGGAAACAATTGTTTGTCTAAGCCTCATGGGAAAGATGGGGAGGAAAAGAAAGGCAAATGATAGTTCACTCTATTTACTTTTCCTAGTGGGGCTTGAAGTGACCCTTTCTCCAATTGATTCTGAAAGAAAAAAAATAGAAAAATATGTAAAAAGCTTATATATGGAACATGATGTATTTTAGAGATAGTGATTCTTTGTGTACGTATTGGAATCCAAGGTCAAATGCACATTCTGACCATGTTCTTTATGAGTGATTAACAACATGCTGGGAACTAAGATACGTAAGTTACATAGTGCATTAGAAAACAGCTCAAAGAAAAAGCCCTTCTGTTTCTTAACTTATAATGCATTATTTATCAGAGAAGCTTGATGGACTGTAAGCATTAAAATTTTAGGGAGTAGAAATCATTTTTTTTGTACATGCAAACTATGTAGAATGATTAGGGTTTAATCCTTAATTATATCCTGTACATGTTACCGAAATTAAAACAGTATGTTGTAGAAACATGTTTTTCCCATCAGTATTTCCCTTCATTACTCCTAAAGTAGAAAATATTACTTTCAAGTCCCCAGTCATTCTGGTTTTAGGAAGTGTTTGAGATACTATCTGTACTAGCTTAATTTACCTCCACCACAACTATGACAAAAATATCACCAAAAGATTTTTACAATAAATTATTCGCACATAGCCTTGTGACCTCTTTTTGTTCAGTACTTGCAATCGTGAGATGTTGTTTTACCAGGAGGCGGTAGAAATCTGGTGTGATGCACTAAAATGTTATCAATCCTTCCTGAAGAAGCATAAAAAATAACTAAATATGGAATCACTTCTTTGTTAGGTCACTGAAGGCTCAAGGTTTGGATTTAGTTACTTAAACAGAGACACCCAGTGCCCTCTAAGATGCATTAGGTTATCATAAAAAATCATCCCTTTGGAGCTGGTAGTTTCAAGACAACTACAGGAGACCTTTGCCTTTCTGGTACAGCTTTTAGAGGAGATATATTGTGTAACATATAAAAGCTCTGAATGCTTATGCTTATAGACAACCAGATTCCACATACATTGTCTCTCTAGTGCTTTCTATATTCTACGTGGAACTCCAGAGCTTCAGTTCCCCTTTCAGGGGTGGTGTAGATATTTATGTAATTCTGAAAATCCAGGTTCACTTTCTGCATATGCCAAAGATACCTATATATGGTGTCTTGTTTCTTTCTGAACTCAAAGTTCATCAGGTCCTTTGAATGCTTCAGCACCTCAGCTCCTTCCTGCTCTTGCATCTGTGGCATTGAATGACAGTTCAAATTTCATTGGGTCAGTGCAAAACTCTGAGTCTTACTCTAACTAAATTTATAGTTAGAGTATCATTTTCTATATTTCTGCATTTATTTCTGTCAATTTCTATAACTATATATGTCCTATCACAGTCCTTACTTTGATGGTTAACTGTTAAAAATTTGTGCTCTGTATTCATTAGCTGTTACAGTGACTTACATCCTAATCTGATGCCTTGGAGATCCCCTTATTTTTTTAATTTCTGTTCTTATGGAGGTAGAGAGACTAAGTCACTCTTTGTTCTTTTGTTTGATAGGTTAAATTCCATTCATACCTCTAGAAAAGATGCTTTAGAAGGCTTTGATCATTCTTGTGAATCTTCCTCAAATCTCTTCTTATGGCTAATGTGAACTCCAGTCATAAGAACTAAATAGACTATAACAATTTAAACCATTTTTCCCCAGTGGCATTTCTTTCAAGACTTACATCCTGTAAGGATATATTTACAGGTATCTTTGATCATCAGAGTCATAAATAGGACTGCAAGAGGTTATCTAGTCCTTGGATACATTTCTTGCATAAAGACAGTGTATGCTATAATCCTGTCATTCTTAAGAGATGTTTGTAGAAAATTTCCTTTAAGAGATTGCACAGCCTTCCTAAGCAACCTGCTTCACTGTCCTCACTCTTGAATAGATTTTCACGATTTCTAATTTAAATCTCATTTTCTGGAATTTTAGCTTGTTGCTTTTTATTTTGTCTTCAAATGACACAAAACTGGATGAATTTTTCTTTTTTAACCCCTCCTCTTAGACTGTTAAAGTTGCATCATATATGTTGTAGGTCAAGCTATGTATACCTGGGATCATTTTTATTTGCTTCTTTCTGACTGTTTCCAATTATTTCATACCCTTCCTGAGCTGTAGTCCTTCAAAATGCAAAAAAGGCCAGCAGATGCTGTAGGATTACCAAATTGACCAAAAAATGTATTCGGACTGTTTTTAATGCACCGCTTCTGCATGTAAATCCCAGAATTATATTTGCTTTTTATCACAATGAAATGATACTGTTAACCTCTGTTCAGAGACCATGATCCAGTGTAACATTAAAACCTTTACTGATGGCTATCCAGTCTAGTCTTGCATTCTTCCTTGCCAAAGTGTTAAGGTTTATTTTCTTTTTGTTATCTAACGTGAAACCATCATTACTGTTACTTTGCTGGTGATCAGACCAGAAAATATTTTGTTCACCAGCAGGTTAACATTAGTGACAGTTTCTTTCAAGTCCTTATCTGTTTATTTTTAAGCTGAAAACTATAGGTTCAAATATATATTGTTTATAGAGCTCCCTGGAAGATTTTCTGATTATATCTAAAGTGAACATATTTGTCGCAATTGCATTTTGCAATGCAGCATTTAGCAGTATTTTTGAGTCCAGAATCAATATATCAAAATCACAAGTGCCATGTTAACATAAGCTCTGTGATTTAGCATCAAAGCAAGATGTCATTAGAAATTTGCAATGCTAGTATGGCAAAGTATTATTCAGAAATGAAATTGGCATTAGTTATATATCTTTCTTTATTTTTTAATCAGTATTTTAAAATTATTTTGTCCTTTCTTAGCAGTGAAAACAAAACAAAACAAAACAAAACAAAACAAAATTCTTTGTTTCAAGCCAAATTTGGAAAATCTACATTTTATGTAGTAACTTGAAAATTTTTATTTTTTTTTATTTTTTTTTCTTGGAAAGGCCTAAATGTTCTGGTATTCTGGTAAATTCATTGTTTTGTTTCTTCCTAAAATGGATCTTCAAAAGAAATCACAAAGTTTCAACAAAACAGTCTCTGTTAAAAAAAAAAAAAAAAAAAAAGGAAGTTATTTTCCACTAAAGAAAAACACTGGTTGGAAAATGGTCCCTTAATTGGCTCCCTTATTTACCTGAACTTGTAGAATTGGTATCTAAGAAGTTAGAAAATATTTTGTCTCAGTGCTAACTGGTAGCTTCATTACTTTTCTACTTAACGTCTTCATTTTGTGCTAAACGTATGCTCACCTTTCATTATTATATTTAGTTCTTCTAGTTTGCTGTTACTTTAATAGCTTTATAATATCATTATAGTAAGGTTTTATCAGACAGTAGAAGCTAGTACTGGTCTGGTCTGGTCTCCAACTGTACTGGTAAGTACCAGAAATTTGGTAGGAAGAAATCAAATTCCCTGTTATCCAAATGAAGTCTAAGAATATTTTTCATAAATATCATAATAAATATATGGTTTATGTCATGAAAAGCTTGAAATTGTTTTATTTAAATGAACTTACTATTTTAATAGTAGATTCTAGTTTTGCCTCTACTTCTACATTGTAAGCTTTCTGGGACTTTACATTAAATTAAACTGTATTGCTTAGGCGCAGGAGCCTAAAAAATAAACACAAATCCATGCTTTCTTCTCAACAGTTTAACCCTTTTTCTTCTGAAATGCCTCTGCACTAATACAAACATAATGGGAAATAAACTGGAGGAGTTAGAAGTCTGTGTGCAGTTACAGGTCTATGACCTCACTGGGGTCATGGAGATGTGGTGGGACAGCTCACATGGCTGGAGTGATGCAGCAGAGAAAGGCTCACAGGCTCTTTAGGAAGGACAGGCTAGGAAGATGAGGATGGGGAGTTACGCTTTATGTGAGAGAGCTCTGGCTTGTGACATGTCTGGCATCAGTCAAGGGCTTCACTATGGGTGAAAGTTACTAGACAGACCAATGTGGTGGCTGGTTTCATGGGTATCTGCTATGGATCTTCAGATTAGGAAGAAGTAGATGATGTCTTCCTTCGACATCTGAAAGAAGTCTCATGTTCACAGGCACTGGTCTTCATAGGGGACTTAAACCAATCTGATATCTGCTGAAAGGGCAATATAGCAGGGCTCAAGCGATTGAGGAGGCATCTTGAATACACTAATGACAACTTTCTTACATGAATAATTGAGGAGCCAACAAGGAAAATTGCTCTACTGGACCTCATATGTACAGACAAGGAAGAACTGATCACAGACATGAGAGTCAGAGACGGCTGCAGTGTTAATGAGATGGTGGAATTCAGGATCCTAAGAGGAGGTAGCAGGGCAAGAAACAGGACCGTAGCTGTGGATTTCAAGAGAGCAGACTTCAACCTCTTCAGAGATTGGTTTATAAGAATCTCCTGGGATATGGCCCTAGCAATAAGAGGAGTCCAGGAGAACTAGCTCATATTAAAGAATCACCTCCTCCAACCTCAAGAAAGGTCCATCCTGACAAGTGGGAAATCAAGTTAAAGCAGCAGGAGGCCTTCATGGATGATGAAGATGCTCCAACTAAACTCATACATAAAAAGAGCTATACAAGAGGTGGAAGAGGGGGCAGGTAATCCAGGCAGAGTATGGAGTTGCTGTCTGATTTTACAGATAAGAAAGAAAACATCAATCCGGAGTTCAATTCAGCAAGGGGCACTAGCAAGGGATTCTACAGATAAACAGTAAAAGGAATATATTGCTGAAGGGGGCAGGGGAAATGGTGACAAATGACACAGAAAATGCTGAGGATCTCAATGCTTTGTTTGCCTCCATCTTTATCAGTGAAACTGGCCTTCAGGCATTGCTGGCCCTTGAGACCAGAGGGGAAGTCTAGAGCAAAGAAGAATTACCCTTGGCAGAGGAAGGCAGGTTAGGGAGCACTTAAACAAACCGAACATACAGTCAATGGGGCCTGATGGGTTGCACCCCCAAGTGCTGAGGGAGCTAGCTGATGTAATTGTGAGGCTACTCTCAAATATCCTTGAACAGTCACTGTAGTTGAAAGAGGTTCTTGAAGACTGGAAGAGAACAAGTATGGCTCCTATTTTCAAAAAGTGCAGGAAGGAAAGTTCGGGGAACTACAGGCCAGTCATACTCATTTTAATTGCTCTGAAGGTGGTGGAGAGAATCCTCCTTGGAACCATTTCCAAATACATGAAGGGCAAAATGAAGACCAGAAGCAGTGAGGATAGACTCACAAATGGGAAGTCATGCTTGATGAACCTGCTAACCTTGTCACAATTAAGTGATTGGCTTAGTGGACAAGAGGAAGGCAGTGAATGTTGATTACCTCAACTGCAGTAAAGCCTTTAAAGGTGTCTCCTATAACATCATCTTAGACAAGCTGACAAAGTGTGGGTTAGAGAAAGGAACAGTGAAGTGAACTCAAAACTGGCTGAACAAGTGAGTGCAGAGGGTGTGTATCAACAGCAAGCCCAGTCAGAGAGAAATCCTTAGTGGTGTATCCTGGGAGTCAATACCGGGGCAAATACTGTTCAACATCTTTGTTAATGACCTGGATAATGGGACAAGTGCAAACTCAGCAATTTTGAAGATGACACAAAACTGAGAGGAGTGGCTGATATGTCAGACTGTTGTGCCACCGTTCAGATGGACCTTGACGAATCAGAGAACTGAGCAAAGAGGAATCTCCTGAAGTTCAACAGACGGAAATTCAAAGTCCTGCACATGGAGAGGAATAATCCAAGGCACCAGTACATGCGGGAAGACAAATAGCTGGAAGGCTGCTTGGCAGAGTCCTTATGGAGTCCCTGGGAGTCCTGATGGACAACAAACTGACCAGTGCAACCTTGCAGTTAAGAAGGCCAACATGATCCTTGGCTGCATTAGGCAGAACTTTGTCAACAGGTCGAAGGACATGATCTTTCCCCTCTACTCAGCACTGGTGAGGCCACTGTGTCCAGTTCTGAGCTCCTCAGGACAAGAAAGACAAATACTGAGCAGAGTGAGCCCAGTGAAGGGTCATGAAGAGGATTAAGAGACTGGAACATCTTTCATATGAGGAGAGGCTGAGAGAGCTGGAGTTGTCTAGCCTGGAGAAAATATGGCTCAGGGCAGGGCGTGTGTGTGTGTGTGTGATCAATATGGATCAATACCTGATGGGAGAGAATGAAAATGAGGGAGTCAGAGTCTTCTCAGTAGTGCCCAGTGACAGGACAGGAGTCAATGGACACAACTTAAAACACATGAAATTCCATCTGAATGCAAGAGAACATTTCTTTACCATGAGGGTGATCAAACACTGGGACAGGTTGCCCAGAGAGTTTGTTGGGTCTACATCTGTGGAGATATTAAAAATCCAAGTGGATGCAGTCCGGGGCAACCTGCTCTAGCCAGCCCTGCTTGACCAGGGGTGTTGAACCACATCATCTGAAAAGATCCCTTGTAACCTAAATGGTTACATGATTCTGTAATTTGTTTTTTCTATAATAAGGAACTGAAACAACAATAAATGCTTATTTTGGTATTTATAATAGATTCTCACAAAGTAACAAATCGCCAATAAGAAGTAGTTTTTCATTTGTTGAATATGTTTACATTTAGATATCATTAGAATATTGGGAAAAAAAAGTATTGTGAAATTTATCAATTCCTTAGACTTTGAAAATATATTGAAATATTCTTTCTTTACTAGTAAGATGAATCTTACCCTTTATTTCCTTCAAGAAGGACTATCTAAAGCGACATTCTTCCTCAATAATTGTTATTGCAACTGTAACAAAACTAGTTTTCAGTAAGTACGTTTATTTTCATAGAAGTTTGCAGATGCTGTGCTGTCTAAACTAGATGAAACATAGTTTTCTGATCTTCTCTTGTCATATGGAGAGAACTCCTAATGTGGTTGAAGTTAAAAATAGTAATTTTTTCTGACGATTTATGGCTATTTTACTTTAGGGCTTCTTCCTTTGGTACTGTTATCTAAAAAATGCATGAGCCATTTCAGGTGCTTTTTGAAGCTCTTATATTTTCTAAATATTATCATTATATTCCACTTGTTTCTATTCCCTCAAGAGTTCTCCTGCAAGAGCTGTAACAACCCATTTCATTTTGTTTTCCAACAAAAACAAGATACCACTCTGTGTAAATTATTGTTGAAGACAAAACAGATTTTGCCAGCGAAGACTTCAGCATCTTCTTTCCCAGTCTTGAAAACCTATGAAAGATATAAAATAATGAAGGTCAGTGTGAGCTGGGACACTTGCTGCTTTCTTTACAATGGAAAGTGCTATAATTACTTAAGTATGCAGCTTGACTTACTAACTCACATGACTGAGAGATACAAGGAATGTTTTTGCTACAAAGCACCCCTCCTGTATGTTCAATATAATATTTTTCCCAATCACTTGCATTCCAGGAGGAAGTCAAGCATATTTCTCTTTCCAGGTCCTATTACTGACCTGTGACATCTAAGCAGCTTTTACTAGAAGACAGCTTTAGAAGACCAACCCTGCATCTCATTTTAAGTCCATATCTTCTCCAGTGAGCTGTGGGAAAAAAGGGAATCATAACAAATGGAAAAAAAAATACCATTTCATGCTTAGGAGCAGATCCTCTTTCAACGCAGGAGCAACTGTAGGGCCGTGATGCTAATCAAGTGCACTGGCAGGTCTTTGTGGAAGAATCGTAATGTATTGGTTCAGTCTAAGGCAATCCATTTCCATTTCATTTCAGTCAGCTCTCTTTGGGTTAGCTCTTCTGAAAGCACTGCTCCCCAACAGTCGCTGCTGCAACAGAAATGTTACAGCCTTCCTCGCGTCATAGGTCAGAGCACTCAATCAACTTTCATTTTTCCATGAGAAAGGCAGAGCAGGTGTTTGTTACTCTTGTTCCACATAGGGACTATGCTTTACATCACTTCTGTATGGCAATGCTGGGGACTATAACATGGTTAGAAATATCTTTCTTACTTTAGTTAGGGAGGAAAAAGCAATTCCCTCCCCTCATTTGCCGTAAGCAAGGTTGTAATTCCCTGTTTCACCTATTGCTCTTGGAGGACCAGTACATGGTATGTACAGTCACATGGAGGAATATCCAAAATGGTCAATCAAGAATAGGAATAAAAGTACAATAAATTAAGTTGTCAGTCCCTAAGAAGTAAGTAGAAAATATATGAAATTAGACAATTCAAATAATCTGTATTCCATACTGACAAATACCTTCCCCCAAAGTAGGAAAATTCAACTCTTCTGGTCTCTTCAGATGTCTCTGTCACAGGTTGTTTCATCTGGCATGACCTTAAATCACTATTACTGTATAGTAAATCTACTTTAAATAAATAATTTCTAAAACCCAGAAAATGCATCATGTTGCTGTTTTCTGTCATGATAATAAATAAGAGCACAGTAAATTAATATTTTGGTTTTCTTATTTGTAAAATAGTATCCAACGATGAGTAGTTCCATACAATATCCTTAGCACTGGAGAATCTGCATCTCTTTAGCACAAATGACGAATAAAGAGTAGTTTGTATTTGTTTGTAGTCTTATACAAATCTTTGCATGCCACATATTACTCTGCAGAACAAGCATTAAGAGTATCACTTGTTTTCATTTATGTTGCAGCTTGTCTATGTTTTGGATATCTGCACTGTTGAATACTTTTGCATATCTCTGTTGCCTTTCTTTGAACTCCAGATTATGCTCCCAAATAGACATCATCACACACAGAAAAGCAAACAAGGTAACCTCTTTGTTTAGCAGCAACTTTTAAAATTAAATATAATATATACAGTACAATGCAAATTGCAAATAAAACATAGAATCATAGAATGGTTTGGGTTGGAAGAGACCATAAAGATCCTCTAGTACCAACCCCTCTGCCATGGGCAGGGACACCTTCCACTAGACCAGGTTGCTCAAAGCCTGGTCCAGCCTTGAACACTTCCAGGGAGGGGGCAGTCACAGCTTCTCTGGGACAACCTGTTCCAGTGTCTCATGACCCTCACAGTAAAAAATTTCTTCCTTATATCTAATCTAAATCTACCCTCTTTCAGTTTAAACCCATTACCCCTTGTCCTATCACTACACTCCCTGATAAAGAGTCCCTCCACATCTTTCCTGGAGGCACCCTCTGAGTACTTGGAAGGCCACTGTAAGGTCTCCCTGGAGCCTTCTCTTCCTCAGGCTGAACAACCTCAACTTTCTCAGGCTGTCCTCATAGGGGAGGTGCTCCAGGACCTCTGACCATCTTTGTAGCCTCCTCTGGATTTGCTCCAACAGGTCCATGTCCTTCTTACGCTGGTGGCCCCAGAGCTGGATGCAGTACTGCAGGTGGGGTCTCATGAGAGCAGAGTAGAGGGAGAGAATCACCTCCCTTGACCTGCTGGTCACACTTCTCTTGATGCAGCCCAGGATATAGTTGGCTTTCTGGGCTGCGAGTATACATTGCTGGCTCATAGTTTTCCATCCACTGATACCCCCAAGCCCTTCTCCTCAGGGCTGCTCTCAATCCACTCATTGCCCATCCTATATTTGTGCTTGGGATTGCCTCAACCCATGTTCAGGATCTTGTACTTGGCCTTGTTAAATTTCATGAGGTTTGCACAGGCCACCTCTCAAGCCTGCCAAGGTCCCTTCCCTCCAGCCTGTCGACTGCACCACACAGCTTGAATCAGCAAACTTGCTGAGGGTGCACTTGATCCCACTGTCCATGTTACCAACAAAGATGTTAAACAGCACCGGTCCCAGTACCAACCCCTGGGATCTTCCAGGACTCTAGTCATAGAAGTCATCTCACCGTGTCTCTCTGATGCCAGTATTGCAGCCCTGCATGCATACATATATAAATACATATTCCTCTTGTTTATTCCCCATGCTATGTACATTTGCATAGAGTTATTTAAGTTGGGCCCCCAATTAATCTGACTTTCTGGCTGGAATTCCTTTGTACTGTTCTTCAGGTGCTCTCCTGCTGACCTGTGATCCCTCTCAAGGTTTCAGGCACCTATTGCTATCACTGGCATCAAGCTAGTAGGAGTGGGAGGTATTGAGGTTTCCCTCCCCTAGTAACTTTAATTTAAAGCCCTTTTCACCAGCGTGTCAAGCCTATGACTAAAGATGCTCTTCCCCTTCTTTGACAGATGGACCCCATGAGCCACCAGTAGACCAGGTTTCTCAAATTAAGTCCCATGCTCTAAGTAGCTGAACCCCTGGCTGTGGTGCCAGTCCTGTAACCAATTGCTGATTTGACAGATACAACTGGCCCTTTCAAACACCTTCCCTTTGACTGGAAGGATTTATGGAAAAACTACCTGTGTTCCAGAGCCCCTTACCACCACTCCCAGGGCTCTGTAATCCTTCTTGATACTCCTCAGACTGTACCTGGCTATATCATTGGTGCTCACGTGAAACAACAGCAGTGGATAATACTGGACTGTATAAGGCTTAGCAGTCTCTCGGTGACATCCCTGATTTGAGCCCCAGTAAGCAGTACACCTCTCTAGAAAGTGCATCAGGCTGGCAGATGTGTGCCTCTGTACCTCTCAGAAGAGAGTTGCCTGCCACTCGTCACCTTTTCTTACTTGCACTGGTGGTTATATGTTTTCTTAGTTGTGCTGGTTGTATGAATAAACAAATAATTCAGGCATTATTATTTGGGAAGCACTCTCTTCTTTTTTTCTCACCTGGGCAGAATTTTGAAAAGTACTCATTGTGCCCAGGTTTCTTATATCTGCAGAACAGATGATCAGGTTTGGTTTGTCTAGGAGAGAAAGGCTTGGACAGCTGCAAAGATGGGTGGATATGGCTGGCTATTTGCAAAGCCTGACTGAAGCTGACTAGAGCAGAGGACTTGGAGGAGGCTAAAGAAGTGGGTTATGTGAATTCTTAGCTGAGATACTGCTGTTCTGTGGCAGAATGATGGTGGTTATTGGGTAAATGAGCTTCAAGTCTGGGAAAGATTGTCACTGTGTAGTAGTACTGCTTAGATGTCACCAGAAGAATAGACTTGAAAGCATGTGACACACAAGACCAGCTGAAAAATGAGACAAAACATCAAAATATTATTTAGCAGATGAGAAACTAAACAGTGCATTCAGGGATGAGAGTCTATTGGTTAGGATTTGTGATACAAGATAATATAGAAAGATAAAAGTAATATAGCAGAAAAAGAAGAAAATGGGAACTGAACTTTACTATCTTCAAAGAAGTGTATCTTCAATCAATAAACAGGTATAACAATGTTCTAATATTTTCTGTATTACCACTGTTACAACTAGTTCTCCTAATGAATAGCAACCTAACCCGTTACAAACTTCTCCAAATATATGTAAACCCACGATATGGCATAAAACTGTGTGGATAATAAAAAGAATAATAAATAGATCTTATAAGATAGGAATTTGCATGTTTTCCCAGTGTAGGATATAGATTTCTCTAACTTGGTATTTACTCTGACAGCTTTAAAGGTGAAAAGTATGGTATTGCATTGTCTATAGTTTTCTGCAAGATAAATCTGAACATATCTGTTGAAATTGTAACTGTAATTAGCTAAGAAAAGTATCATTCATATCCACTGTGTCAATCCATACTGTTATTTCATCAGATGCTTCATAAGACAAAAGTAAAGTCAAATAGTTTAATGAAGTCATAGTCCCCTGAGAAACTTCAATACCCAACAGCAGAAAATCGATTTTATGGCAGTTTCATAATGATTTTCTAGGCCATTGACTTGAGTAAAGAAAGACCTCACATTTTCCTTTAGTCTTACATAATGAATTTCAGTATAAAGTAGAAGGAAATAAGGTATTCTATAACTTGATTACTTTTTTTTTTTTTAAACTTTTGAATCATGCAGTGATTATGGCATGAAATAACAAGTTGATGCTATCTGTTTTACATAGGATCCTATACTATATTTATCACTAACATATATTATCCAGTGTTTCATTAAACTTGTAGACATCATTTGTCATGTGCTGCTTGATTCCCTTTTTTTTTCTCAGAGCAGAAAATTGTATGTCAGGAGGCATATTTTGGACAGTTGTTGATATTTCAGTAGCTGTGCTACTGTTTAGAGCACATGTTGCTTTGTACTAATTTGGGAGAAAATAGGGTCAGAAGAAAGGGCTTGTATTGCTGCCAAGTTTTGTAGTGATTTTAGCTGCCGGGGAAAATTATGTTTTGCATGTCCGAGTCGTGAGCTTCTTGAACAACACTTATGACCTCCATGTGGAGAGACAGCGAACTGTTGATATCAGTCTTAACTCCAGAACATGAGAAGAGTTTGAGGAGATACAATCTCTTCAAGGATCAAGCCTGTGAATTCACTTGGTATTCTTTACTTTTTACTTTTGTACTAGGACAGACAAAAAATCATTTTCAGCCCATATTGTCTTTTTGGCAGTCACCAGTTAAGTACATTAATTGACCAAGCCTGTGCTGAGTTCCCTAGAAGATCCTGCTTGCTTCCACCAGTCAGCTGTGAAACATGGACTGTATTCACAGCTTGGTGTCGTCAGCAAACTTGCTGAGGGTGCACTCAATCCCACTGTCCATGTTACCAACAATGATGTTAAACAGTGCTGGTCCCAGTACCAACTCCTGGGGAATGCCACTCATCACTGTTCTCCACTTGGACATTGAACCATTGATCACAACTCTTTGAGTGTGACCATCCAGTCAATTCTTTATCCACCGAGTGGTCCATCCATCAGAACCATGTCTCTACAGTTTAGAGACAAAGATGTCATGTGGGACAGCATCAAATGCTTTGCACAAGTCCAGATAGATTATGCTAGTTGTTCTTCCCTTATCCACCAGTGCTGTAACCCTGTTGTAGAAGGGTTACCTATGACCATAGGCACTCATCATGACAGAATACTGATTTTGTGTTTTGTTCTCCGTTTTCTTTTTGGCATGTTTGACTTGCTGACCTCTCTTGAGCAACAAGTTAACTTTTTAATCAGACTACCTGTGCTGTCTCTTTTCTTAGCACTAAAAAGCTAGTTGCTTGGGGTTTTTTGTTTGGTTTTTTTTTTTTTTTTTAATTTCATTTTTCAGTTTTTCTTTCCTTTTGTTATGCATTTACTGACACAGACTTTCATCTGTTATATTACTCTCCAGACAGCTATTATCATAGGCAATACATTTTGGTCAGCTTTTCTTTTAATAATCTGTTCCTTTTCCATTGTGGAATCTGCAAAATTGCTTTCACCCTTTGCTTCCTGTCTTGTAACTGGTTAGTAACTAATGAGAAGCCTTATTGCTTATCCATGGCATAGTTTCTTTAAAAGCCACTAACACTGAACTTGAGTAAAACCTTTTAGAAATTCAGATATACTGTACCATTCTCTCATAATCAGTTTTCTAATGTGGGGTGGGTTTTTTTTGTTTGTTTTTGTTTTCCTAAACATGCTCTAGATATCCAGCTTCTGATATATTTGAACATTTTGACAATTTAGAAAATTGTTACTGAAAATCTTTTTGGACATAGAGCTTTCTTTTAACTTGTTAGAGATTATGCTATGTTATATCTCACATAATCATAATTCTGTGATTAAAATATCTAATTTATTAAGAATACCTTCTGACTTCTAATACACTCTTTTGTTTAAACAAACTGCTGAAATAAGGTTGGTACACTTACCCTTTAAAGACTGTATTGATATTTTCATATTCATCTAGTGCCAGCTTCTAAATGAGTTCATCTGAACAATTTCTATACCACCCACATTTTTTTCTCTTTTAACCATTTGTTTAAAATAGTTTTTTAAAAAATAAATTGTTGTTTTTCTTTAAAAAAAAAGTTAACAAAATTCACTATATTAATATTTTATAGTGCATTTTGTTAACTTTTAATTTCTTAGATCATATTGAAATTAATTATATTATGATCTTCAAGTATAGTGTTCTACCAGATCTTATGCAGTAATGAAGACTTTTCTGGTGTGTTGACTCACTAATCACTTCAAGGAGTCACTGATAAGAGACAGAAATGTCATCACCTGTTGACGTAACTCTTAGGCAATCTACATATGCCAACCTAATCCTTCACTGACATTGTCTCTGACTTAATAGCAAATCATTTTAATTGTTGTTATCCTGAGTGTTCAGGGAACACTATAACCTTAAATATTTACCTTTATCTATATTGTTATGGGTTTCAGTACATTTAGTTTCTGTGTTCCTTGTTAAAATGGATAATTTATAGTTAACCTGATTTAATGTATAGCTCCTTCCTTCTACTGGTCTAACCTGTCTGTTGTTTCTATAAATTATATCCTGTCATCTAATTCATTATCATCTTCTAGTAAATTTCTGAGATGCATAATAAATACAAATGAAAAATACTGTTATATAAGATCTTAAAATGTCTAAATGGCAAAATAAATTCATAACGTATGTAAGCTTTGATCTGGATAAAAGATCTTTGAAAACTGGATTTGATCACTGCAGCCTAGACTCTTTTTCATTGATTGCATGTTTTAACTGAGGAATGGTTTAGACAATGTAAGACTGTCAGACATAAAAATAATATCTGTGGCTGGTTAAACTGGTCAAATTTATCATACCTTTTGGCATTATTGTATAAAACTGAAGTTAGTCCCTCAAAGTAATATCACTCAGGAAACCATAGAGGCTGAGGCCTGCATTGAAATTTCTTCAGAGGGTCAAATATTAAGCAGTATTTGTCCCCTGTGTCTTAAAAGACCACATGCTACAGCTGTTGTATATAAAAATATTATTTGACCTTTACATAGACTCACACGTCTTCAGAACATTACTAAATACTAATAATCTTGACTAAGTCCCTCTGAGGTAGATGTATGTATTATTAAACAGTTTTTAATTACATGATTAGAAGATAGTCTAATAATGCAAAACAATATCTGACAGTTGTATAAGCTTGTTTCTTGTTCACTTGGAGATTGTTCCAGATACTGTTTAATATTTTAACTATTAGATGACAAAATTACTTCTTTGTTTCTTTGAAAAGCAAAAGAAAAATATTCACCATGCTTTCCTAAAAATTTGGGAATATGCTTTATTGAGAAGAACTGTTTTTACTAAATCTATTGAAGGGAAAAGGACATTTCATCAGGTCAAATTGATTTTTTTTTTCTTTAAAAGGCTCACTGAAATCTCTGCTATCACTGCTGTTTGTTTCTAGTATCTCAAAGAGTGTTTATGCAACAGCAACTATGATATGTGGAGTTAATTAAGAGCTGAGTAGTTACAGAATAATATTTTAAATAACCAGAAGCAAAAAAAAAAAAAAAAATAGTTAAAAATGTTAATAATGTCCCTCTACCTCACTTTTTCCCAACTAAAAATAAACAGTTCTTGCCAGAAGTTCAGCAATTTCCTGGCCATGAAACATTTTCTCCAGTGCTGGATCTGCAAATTTGAAACTGAGAATCGGGAGGTAGTAAATGGTAAATTTGGTAAATGTTGAGCAGGGATGTCAACTCCTCTATAACTTGCAATCAGAATGAAGGAAAGAAGCTTTTTAAGGCATTTATCCTAAGTATCTAATTGTGTTTGGAAATTGGTCTAGATGGCAACACAGTCAGTTAAGAGATTTTTGCCCACTGGAGTCATAATTAAAGAAAAAAGAGACTGGCTTTGAAGGTTATCAAAATGTATGTCTAAATATCACTGTCGCAATGAAAATATAATCTTTATTTAATCAATAGAATAATATCTAGCACGATTTATAAGAAGTACTTGTATGTGTATGGGTGCACTAAGGTAGGCATATGAAGAATCTTCAGCAGTCACTGCTTTCTCCATGCACACATAAAGCTATTTAAGTAAGTCCTGAATCTTTCTGTACTTCATGAAAAGCTACAGCTCTTCTGAAGACTGACATAAGCCAAGCAACTTATATTATTATCTAGATCAAAGTAGTGCATATAAAAATAATTTAAAAACCCAGTGGAATGATATAGAAAAGATTAGCATGGCTCCTGCTCAAAGATTGCCTGTAAATTGTCAGAGAGAAGGCTATGTCTTCCTTGAGAACTGACCCTACTTGCCTGAAAGAATCTGATGAAACACAAGTTGGCCAGATAGAAATGAGAGAAATGGCAATTTTGTAGTGTGTTTGGAGAGAAGAATATTGAGTTATACAAGGAGTGGACACAGCAGGTCTCAAAGGCTAGGAAGGGAAACTTTCTGAAGGCATGGAAGGCAGCTGGGTAGACAGAATTTAATCTAACCTTCAAAACCAATGGATATTCCTAGGATAAGGGCTGACTCTACAAACTTTCAGTCAGGCCTGGAAAAATTTGTTTTCAAATCTCTTGTTTGTCTGTCTCAACTAGGAGAGTCACACTTTCTCCCTTTAAAACACAGCTTACTCTAATTTGTATTCTCATAAAATCTGGGCATTAAAGATTCATAGGGCCTTTGCTGTGCTTACTTTCAGAAAGAGTTGCTGGTGGCTCAGCCTATACATTTGATCTATACATGAAACAAAATCCTTTAGGGTAGGAGCTACAGCTTCTCTGTGTGATGGTGTTTATTAATCTTCCCTAGCAGTAACAGCACATTGAAACATTAGACATTTCACTGTATAAGACATAGTTTCTGTCCCTGGCTCAGATAATGGAGTTGCTTGATTGCCTTAATATTCTTAGGTGCAGTACACTTTCAGCAAGCAGAGAAGTCTCTAAAGTAACTTAGATTGGAGTACAATCAGCAGTTTCATCATCCAGATGAAGTTATTTAGATAATGATGCTTTCACTGTGAGAAACCAGACCGAGTTGAGAAAACAGTAAGATGGATACTTTTTGTTTCTTGTCCATTAAGTCAAAGCTTTCATGCACAAGGCCATTAGTCTATTCCTACATTTCGTTCTGTTGTTATAGATTTAGTATAAGTTATATTCACTCACCCATTTAATGACTAGACTTGCATTATCAGTACAGGTATAGGCATCAGCAAATTCACTTTTATTATATGCTTGCTTCTGCAGTTTTTTGTAAATATTATAAAATATTGTAAATATTGGTTTGATCTCTAGTACAATCAGTTTAGAACCAGTCATGGCAGAGATTTTTTTTTTTGTTGGAACGTGTTAATATTTTTCTGTATATGTACAGAATAATTAGTCTTATTAGTATTAAGACATTGGTGCATGCAAAATGGCAGATATCATCAGAATAATTAAGGTCTCCACAATACTTTTTTGTAGCAAAATACTGGTCTCTTGTGTCTCTTATATATGTTTTTCAAGCATTAGAAATCAGCACAAATTATAAATTAAATGATCCACACATCCTTGGAAAATGGTTGCTGTCATGCTTAGCAGTAGACATGCATTTATTGCAAATTATGCTTCATTAACAAATGTGGAAGAGTACATGTTAAAAGCAATGGCATTCCTTTAAGCTTTTAAAGGGCAACATGTCAGTTGCTAATGCACTTGCTATAATTTCTCTAAATGTTTGAAGAGGACAAAACAACAGTCTTAATACAGATTACTATTGCAAATGAGAACAATGAAGTGAACACAGATGCATTCCAAGGATTTGATTTAAAAAAATAAAAAAAAAAAAAGAAAGAAAATCCAAACATTTAATTTGGGCAGTGAAACTCTGCTGTTCATATGAGTTTTGTGTTTAACTCAACTAATGGTTCCAGTACAGATAAAACAGATTAATTCCATTCAAGGTTATATAAAAATAGAGGTTTCACTACACTTGTTGGAAATAGTGTAAGTTTAGTGAAAAATTGCAAGGCCTCCCCTGAACATCATTGATGCAAGTTAAAGGATTAACTGGTTTCACTTGATCCGAAGTTGGGATACTATAATTTAACAAGTATAAAGAAAAATGGGAAAGCTAAGACTACAGTTTATCAGTTTAAGATGAATGGGCTTGATATAAAATCTTCCTATCTGGGTAAGTAATCCTTGCTTCCTAGATTTGCATTTTGGTGGTTGAGGGACACTCAATTCTTGGTGGAGATTGATATTCTATTCCTGCAAAACTGAGTAAAAGTTGGAAGTGATTTGTTTTTATTAATTCTGGTCACTTTTAATCTAAAAGGAAATCCTATTTTTAAACACAGAGGTTTGAAAATTTTAGATTTTAAGTCTTATGCAACAGTTTTTAACCACAAATTTTGAAGCTATTTGTAAAGGGCTATTGCATTTATTGCCCATATGGAAATCTGAGTCATGAGGTATTAAGATGACTTGAGTATGACTGCAGACTAGGTTTGCAGTGAAGCTAGAAGAAGAATCAAAAGTCTTCGGTTCCTTGATCAGTGTGCTGTTCATTGGACCACAGCCTTTTATCCATGCTCTTTCCACATAAGAAATTATTTAGATGCATTAAGACTTGTATTGTGCTTTTCACGTTACCTCTTGAGTCTTTGTGAAGGTGGAATTTGTTGGCACTTTCCAATGTTCATATATTTTGTCTGGTGTGATTGTAGTGAAAGCAGAGAAACTGATTTATTTTCTACCTCAACCGACAAAGAGAAAGAGGTGTGCTATATAATTTTAATGGAGTACTGACAGAAGTCATAGCCTATATCACAACGCCTTCACTTTTTTTATCTGCCAGCAAAGTCAGAATTTAGGAAACTTCACTTGCATTAATTGTTTTGAATACTTAAACTGTAACTAGAATACTTGATTAATGATATATATTCAGACTTTCTGAAGGCATTATCCTGGAAAGATTCAGACTTACAAGTTGTGACTTGCCTCTCAGGTTTATGACACAAATATTATGTACTAAAGATAAAGCTGTCATTATTTCACATAGCAAAAACAAAAAGAAAAATAAGCTGAAATAGTTGTTGAAGGAGGAGGCTAGGGCAGGGATATTTAGACTATGAGAAAGCCCAAGTCTCTGTTCATTGTAAAGTTTACACATATTGTATCAACATATAACTGGAATATTATATATTCTGGAATATATATATATATATGTACATTCCAGAATTGTCTAAGTACACAGTGCCAATTATTTAGTGCTTTACCATATAGCTTACTATGTCTGCCAATCTTCTGAGGAAAAGGAGAGCAGAAAGACATCTGAGACCTTGATACCAACTCACAAACTGTCATATCCTTTATGTGACCACAACAAAATTTCTTCGCTTTCTGATGCAAAATATGAAATTTGAAAGTCACAATGTGTCAAAAGAGTAGGTGAAATCAGTAGTTCCTCTTTGTTCTCTAATGGGGTTACAAAGTCTCCTCAGAAATTGAACAAGAGCAGCACTATCCATTTTACCTTGGTTTGAGCACAGGGAGTGTGCCTGCTGACCCACCCTAGGCAGAGGTCTGATCTGTGAGACCTCTAGCATCAAATATATTTCTTTCTACAGACTTGTACTGCCCCATATGCAAAGTATTATTCCTTTGAGTTTTTGACTGAAGCAAAGAGGCTGGGCCCCAGGGACCAGGTGTCTTCTGGGAGGCAGGCTGTAGGAACCATCCCTTTCACTTTCACTGGAACCTGCTGCTCTTCCCAAGAGCAGGAGACAGTGGTGACACTACACCTGTGCTTTGACCTCAGTGGAGAGGTGGGAAATAAAATCCCTTTTTCACCAAAACTTGTGCTTGCTTCCTCTTGGAAGAATAAATGAGAGTCAGCTGTGCAGCTAGGGTGGCAATATCAGCTGAGAAGCAATGCTGCTGCTTCTCACCTTAGTCTGATCCCAGTTGACACAAATAATTCTCCATTCTTCGGTGTTAGGAAACAGTATTTAACAGCTGCAAGGTCACTTGCTAAACTTGCTTTCAAATGTTGTCTAGCTCATGTATCAGTTTGACATGGCGGGCTGATAGGTGTGAGATGTACAATCCAGTAGAGTATTCAGACCTATTTACCAGCGTGGAGACTAAGCAAGTTAGGTGCAAACCTAGGGTCAAATAGATGACCTAACGTGCTAGCTATTTTCCTATCATTTAAATATGACCGACTGTCAATATAAGAGCACAGGGGCTTTAGCAGGATGGGTACAATGCAGCCTGCATCACTTCACCTAAAGGTGTTTGCTAATATGCTTCCCAAGATAGAATAGATGCAGCTAAAGGGAGCCTGGGGAACAAAACTTGATAGTCAGGGAAGGGAAAGAGGTTGTTTGAGTAAATAATTCAGATTTCCTTAGATGCATAAAATGGCCCCACATTCCTAATTCAGAGTGGAAATACGCCCTTGCACCGAATGCTGTCCTTCATAACAAAAATAGTGATTGTAACGCTCAGTACTTTACGGTATAGGTATGTGTATTCTGGGGATGAAGCAGGCTATAGGAAATTTTTGGTCATAGGATAGAGGGGACAAACAAGTTCAATGTTATATATGTGCTAAATATATAACATCTTTTTTCCTGAGGCAATTTCTGATATGAAGTTTTCTTTTTGCATACTATATTCTGCACACATAAAGATTCGTTCTAATGTCACCAGCAAAAACTACTTTAAGGCAACAGGGCTCTGTTTTTGGTTTTTTTTTAACATTCTCTGAATTTTCAAGAAACAAGTGTCACTACAGTAGCATATATTTTTCTAAGAACTGAGGAAATGATATACACATCCAAACTATCAGTTGAATTCTTTTGGACCCCTCTACTTATTTTGTCTGTATGTATAAGTATTTCTCCTGCCTTAGCAGTCTCCCTTCTGCACCCATCCCCTGAAAAAATCAGCAAAAACTTTGGACAGCATAGTGTTTACAATGCTAGGAAAAGAGAAAGTCAGAATGGTCTTAAAGAACAAGAGTAATTTCTGAAATAAAATAAAAAAGACACATGAATCTTCCTTGCAGTTTTTGAACAGTGTAACTAAAAAATAAATCTCAGGAGGTGATTTTAAGACAAGAAAAAATTTCTCATCTACTGTTTAGGATGGGGCATAATTTAGCACCACTTATTTTTATTTCAATGAAATATTACTTCAATGCTTTAACTCCTCATTAAAATTCACCAAGTTTATTAATAATACATCATACCTTTCCCTATGGGAACTTCTCAAAGCCTCTAAGGGTCATAAGAATTTTCTTTCTCACTCCTCATTCTGTTACCACAATGAATTCCCTGAGGAAATAAGAATGAAAACTTGGTTTATAAAGCTAGGTAGCAGATAAGGTTAATATAGATGGCTGTCTTCTTTTTTTTTTTTAAACTAATGGAAACAGTGAAATTTTAAATATCTTTCATGGTTCCTTCTCAATAAATATTCTGATTCTGTCCATATAATTTTGGATTTTATTTATTAATTAATTTATTTATTACTGCACATCCTCTATTGTGTACATCCTCATTTGCATTCGAAGCTATTTGAAATTTAGTGACATTTTGTATATTAGAGGATAGAAAATAATTGGACAGAATTAGCAAAAGTGTATTTTAATTTCCATCAAGAGAAATAATAAAAGGACTTCAGTTACAAGAAGCAGGTAATGACAGTGAAATAACAGCTGTTTAGTCTTTACTTTAATTAACACAGTTGGAACAGCCAACTGATAATTTAAGAATAATTAGTTTTGAAAGTGGTTTAATCAGTATTTTGATTACAAATAATTGAATGCAGAGATTCCAAAAGGGAAACTGGAAATTACATATCCATTGGATACCTTTCATTTTACTTCCTAAACTATGAAAACTGGTTTATTCATAAATTGCTATTGGCGATTATGTTAAAATGACTTTATAACAAAGTTTAAACCACTTCACTTAAAATTTTATTTCTAATTCTTCTAATATTATTTTTTCATTAAAAATGTGGTTAATTCAAATGAATCTCTGCATAAGTAACCACCTAATACTGAATCTTTTCACACTTAAAAATAATCTGCTTTTGACAGGGAAAGGAAGTTTGGTTATAACTTATTCTATCCTAGCCTAGGAAGGCATAGGTGCAGTGTGTACAAAAAGGTGGAAGGTAAGGCCAAATTCAAGACTAGAAATTTTCAGGGGTTTTGTATGTTATCCATTTCACTGTGAATAAATCAAATTTCTACAAATAAGAGAATTGGGTTAAATTTTTAATGAATTTGTCTTTGAGCTTTTCTGTGTTGTGGACCTCTTAGTATTTACAGAATTACATGAGAGAGGAGAGCCATAAGGTATTTAGAGCCTCTGTGGAGTAGCAAAGTCTTTCAGGTCCCTCAAGGCATCTCAGAGGTGTCTTCAACATCTGGGAGTCTTTGTGATGTCCATGTGTTTTGGAGGAAAAAAAACTTTGCAAATGAGAGAGGGGCAACTCTAAAACCTCAGACAGAATGCTCCCTGGTGGCTGAACATCTAAATTACTCAGCCAGGTATATGATTTGCTCCAGATGCCTGGCTGGGATCCAAATTGAGTTTGCAATGTTGTCTTATTTATACAGTTAGTAACAAGAGTCCAGAAGAGATGCAGAACAATATCTTCATTAACAGTATGCTAGATCCCTTTTTTGGAAATGCAATCAATGATGTAAACAGTGAAACATAAGAATGATAGTATTATAAAACATCAAGTTTTACACATTGATTCCCTTTCCACAGGGAAAGTAAAGCCTGACAGGTCAGCCTCAGGTATTCTGATTTAACCAAATTCCCTTTGAGTCACTAAAACTATTGAATAATACCCAGTTTATCACAGAGGACAATTGGCCTGATTTGACTTTTTTTGGTTCCTAATGGTGAAAAATATTATTAGCCCGAAGCTATGTTTCTTGTTAAAGCCTTTCTCACCACCACCTGATTGATTTTTTTTTTTTTTTTACTTATATACATAGGTATATAATCATATTCCATTATAGATTGTTGAATTTTTGTGTTCTCATTAATTTAGAGACATAATAACTTTGAAGCTGCTATTCCTGATATTTTATAAATGTGGTATCAGAACATGCTTGCGAACTGTGTTTCTTGTCACTGGAATTACCTGATGGGCTTGGTAAATGAGAGGAAGAGGGGTAAGAGATTATTATTCCAGATTTGAAAAGCAACATGATGGTGAGGGTTTTGGTTTTTGTTGTTGGTTTTTTTTTTTTGTTTTTTGTTGTTGTTGTTGTTGTTGTTGTTGTTTTTTTAAAGTACATGTCAAATGTGTTCAACTAGTGTTACAGCTTTATCCTTTCTTGTCTCCTTGAACATTATATTTTCTTTCTGCATTCTGCCTCTTGACAGTTATAGGAGTATACCAGGGGATTGACCTTTCTGTCATAATTCTCTCATGTTCATAATCAGTTTGTGTTCTTTGCTAATTAAATCACAGTGTATGGAATGCAAATTCTTTATTTCAAATTAAAAGCTTTGTTACAGGTTTAAGTGTCTAGGGCTTTTTGGTCATTCTTTAAGTGTATGAAGAATAGTAACTAGAAATGGGAAGAACAGCACTTCATAAAGGATTTTACATATGTGACAGCTGTCATAAACGTGAGTTACTAATCTGTATTGTATATGTTTGCTTTGTTTTGGAAATAACCAGTGTGTTTTCTGTGCTGCACAAGTTGATGTCTTGAACTTAAAATTGTACTTTATACTTACCACCATTCCCACAAGAGGAGTTATTCAGTGTTGCTGAAAATGTTGTATTGACTGACTTAAGTTGTAACACCTAAGGTTGGTGATAATGTTTGATATTTTAGTGGGTGACATCTGTTACCTGGGCTGGAAGTCATGGTGTTAGCTTCTTGCTATATTTGAACCCTGTAGGGAAGCTATTCAATATTTTGAGACAAAACAAACTCAGGATTTCCTTGACTGTGGAGTATTAAATTGTATTCAATAAGAAAAGACAACTGTTGTTGGATTCATATTTAACTATTAATTGCTCAGCTGTTCTACTCTACTCTTCTTTTATCCTTGCTGGAAGAGCTGTCCTTTTGTTACAATAATTGTATATACATAGAAAAGAATAAAGCATAAGTTAAACAAGTACTCCACATTTGCTATCCCAGCATACTTGTTTTGTCATTCTTGTTTTCTCTCCTGTCTCACTGGTTTTTTCTGCTATATCCTTTTAGCACATTCTCTTTATTTACCCCATAATTTGTCTCCAGTGCCTCTCACACACCCTCCTTTCCCCCTGTAGTTCTGTAGGTGCCCCAACTAAACAGACTCAAGTATCTGTTGTTGAGGAGTAAAGTTAAGTTTCCTGATCCTCTTCTTGCTTCATTCCATGTTTCATTATCTTCACTTTAAAGTCTGCATACATATTTCCACCTTCAGAAATAGGGAACAACACTACATCGTATGAAAAAAATCTGTAACAATTTAGTTTTGTTCATTGTCACTGCTCTAGATTACCTATCATTCAAGAAACTTATTTTATGAAAGAATATCTGATGCCTAAAATTTTGTAATTTAATTTTCCTATGCTATCTTTTACAGTCCAAACTCTCCTTGAAGTAAAATCCACCTTCTGAAATTATTAAACCTCTTCATGCTATACTGTTACCCTTCTCATTCTTCCAGCTGTTTCTTCTCTGTCTGTATCTGCTCTTTTGCATCTGTTAGCTTGATTATTTTTTTAAAAGGTCTAAAGCTAGAGGTAATGGACCTTTAAAAACCATTGCCTTTCGAGCAACAAAAATAATAAGCATCCTCATAACTGCTGAGCTGTAATTGCCAACAAGGAAGCATATGGATGGACAGGTTAAAATAAATGCAGGATAAAGTATATGTTTTCTTATTATCAATGTTTCATGAGTGAAAAGCGTAAGAGAAAACAATCCTACCATTCTGACATTATTATGCAGTCTAAACATTTGGTTAGATAGAAAATTGTAGTTTTCTTTGACAACTGTTAAGAAAGAGTATTATGCGCAATGCATAACTTGGGTAGGCTAAAGCCCTGCTTGCCTAAACACACCAGTACCTCCTGTCATGTTCTGCTGCCTTAAAAAGATTTATATTATGTAAGGGCTACCATGCCTGTCCTCTCTACAAAACTCATGATCAAGTTTCAGTAATACCACTATTATTCATCAAAATATCAAGTTTTATTTATGGGTACCAAGTGTTCTGTTTGAACTCTGTAATACGTTTTTGTGAAGTTAATCTCAGTATTTAAATCTCAGAACAGGAGTATTCCTAACTAAATCAGGTTTTGGCTGACAACTTCAGAAAACATAATGTTCTCTGGGAGAAGATCAAGGAATGGAATATTTAAATAATTAATATTGAAGAAATCTCAATTGCTCAGTGAAATAACATATAATGAATTTTGATGGACATTCTGCATATGTTATTGGGTAATGTCACTGGCTTCAAATGAGTGTGTCTTGCTCCTGTGGCTGTTACAGACACTGGGGTTAGCAAATTTACTAACTTCAAGTCTCCATTAAGGCAAAGTGGAAAAGCCCATGAGCAAAAGTAGAAGCTACCACAGAAGGACCCTGGGAAAACCTGGAAAGAGACATTTCCAGAAGATGAGGTGTCAGCTGATGGCAGTTGTGTTAACCTCTGCCAGAAACAGAAAGGCCACATAAACAGTTATGAATATGACAGAATCCAGGAAAGTGAAAAAACTTGCTTAAATCTTGTAGGGTTGGTGTCTTCCTTGTTTATGGACAAGTCTAGAATCACTTGAATGCCTATCATAAATTTTAAATTAATTTCTAAAATTATGTCCAAAAATTACAGTCTCCGTACAGTTACTATCTGAAACATACAGGTGACTTAATTCTGATTTGAAACTCTATGTTAATTTACATGTTTTGTGCATGCCTAGAGTTCTCCATTCCAAAATAGGTGCAAAACAATATCCTTATGGATTTTTTTTTTTTAATCTATTGAATGTATGCCATTAATAATATAAACTGTGAAACATAGGAATGACAGGTCTGTGAAGCAATGTTTTACAGATTCAATCCCTTTTTAGCAGTGGTGGAGGTGGTGTCAAACCTGACTGATTTGCCCAAATTCCAACCTGTCACAGAGTACAATCAGCACATTTTCAGAAGGCTGAGAGTGTTGCTGGTGTTGCCTAAGCACTCACAGGATCTAATATTTTTTGTAGTACTGTAAATGCTTGGTCAAATCCATAGAACAGTTTCTAGGACAAGATACCTTTTCCTTCAAGTTCTTGCATGACACTGCCATATTGCTGGTTTCTCTCTCTTTAAGAAAAACCCAAACCAAAACCAACATAAGTCTGTAAATTTTTGTTTCCGATTCCATTAATGGTTCTGTCAGCAAGACAACCATTGTTCCAGTAGGAAGGTATGATTCACTCTTGTTTATTTATGAAGCTTTTTTTTTTTTTTTTTTTTTTTAAACTGGATGAAGGGAATGCTTAAGCATTTGATACATTTAAATATGTGTCACTAAACATTGCTGAATATTACTTTGGGTTTGAGAATTAGAGTTCTACACTATCATAGAAAAATGTAGCTGCTATGTTACAAGCTACCTTTAAGACTCAGTGCATTGTGAAAAGATATATCACCATGTTACTGAAGTTATTAATAAATTATACAGATATTGTGATCACTTTTTTTTCTTGAATATGAGAAGCTTTGAGTATTAAGAATGTTGAGTTATTCTTCCTATTCTTGAATTAGGAACTCACTGTACTAACTGGATGCTGAAATGAAAAGGAGTTCTAAGAGTACTTTCAGTTCTGTCCAGTAAATCAAAGCAGAACCTTGTTGTCTCAGCTTGAATGCTCCTGAGAATTCAGACTGCTATGGATCGCACTGAAGTGCCTCTCTAAAGAACGCTGGAAAAAAATAAATCTGAAATCCAGATTTGGATGGACCCAATTCAGCATGCTCCCTATGCGTAGTGTTTTCTTTGTGCAAGTACTGTGATTTAAGCCTAGCTTGTTAGGAACAGTAATTGTAAAAGCTTGTATGGAATTTGAATCTGTCTAGCTGAATTTGATCAAAGATATTTAACTTGGTTTTGTCTGTTCCTGCCACAACAGCAGGGACTCCTAGGGAGAAAAAAAATTTGATAAGACTGACCATCACAATCCCCATCATCCTCTGTGAACCCGGTGACTTGTTTAAGCTCCTACATCTTTCAAGATAATGAAGACACCCTACAGAGTTTAGCATTCAAAGACTACTGCAAATATGTGACATACTATTGAGTTCCATAGAGTTTAAATATAACTCCCTGTCGTGATTTGAGTCCAGAGGGCAACTGAGCACCATGCAGCAGCAGCCCTTCACTCACCTCTTCCCCCCCAGGAATGGGAAAGAGAAAATAAGTAAAAGGCTCAGGAATTGAGATAAGGACAGAGAGGGATGATTTACTCACTATGGTCATAGGCAAAAAACAGACCCGTTAGGGGAAGACAAGAAGAACATAAATTTAATACAGACTCTAAAAGCAACAATACTTAACAGAGTAGGACCATGAGAAGCATTACTGCATCTGGAAAACACTTCCCCCACCCCTCCCTTCTTCCTTGGCTCAGTTTTTTTCGAGATATCTCTACATCCTTCAGGTGTAGAAAATGGGGGGCGAGTGGTCAGTTCTGCCACTACTTCCTCCTCAGTGTGTGTGGGACTCCTTACATTCTTTTCCTGCTCCATCATGGTGTCCCTCTCATGGGAGACAGTCCTCCACAAACTTTCTCTGATGTGGGTCCTTCCCATGGGTTGCAACTCTTCCCGACCTTCTCCAACATGGGTCACCGCTGCATGTTGCAGTCCTCCCAGTGCCAAACTACAACAGTCGGGGCTCCCCTCAGAGTCCCAGACTTCTTCGGGTGCAGATACTTGCTCCAATGTGGAGTCCTTCATGGGCTGCGGGTCAGCATCTGCTCCACCGTGGACCTCCGTGGGCTACAGGAGGGTGGACCTGTTATCTCACCATGGGATACAGAGGGGGGACTCCCTACTGGAGCACCTCCCTGCCTTCTCCTTCTTTCTACCACTGACCTAGGCATTCACATAAGTGTCCTCCTCACAACTCCCACTCCTCCTCCCAGGTTCTCCTTCTTAAATACTGCAGAGGTGCGGCCACCGTTGCTAACTGGCTCAGCCTTAGCCAGAATCAGGTCCGTCTTGGATTCAGGGGAACTTCAGGAAGCTTCTCACACGGGCCACTGCTGTAGTCCCTCCCCTACTACCAAAACCCCTGCCGCACAAACACAGCACACTCCCATAAATCCCTGCTACACCGTATAGACTTTTCTAGTGCGAGGTGATTAGAAGTCTTTTCCAGACTCTTAGCCCCATACTCAATTGACTAGCTATGTTAACATATCTTGATATATGCAGTAGGTTCCAAAATACCAACCTGCAATATTCAACATTTAAATGTCATTTGAAACTGAGAATTACTCAGAATGAGGAAATTCCCTCCTCAGAAATTATATCAGTAATTAGGGTAATCTGTGTCAAAAAATGCTTACAGAAAAGAACAAACTTTTTATATCACAAGTTTTAATTAACAAATGGTAGTTGATAATTTTAACTGTCTGCATTGAGAAACTAATACTCTAGTTTTTGTTAAAAAAAAAAAACAAACAACCAACTCTTTTTTTTTTGTTAGTGCAGTATGACATTAAAGAGTTTGGGAGTTCTGAACTTCCCCACACAGGCAATGTGCCTATATATATAATAAAAGACAGTCACTCAGTTGAATAACTTGTCAAAACATAGAATGAGGCATAACCTGGGAATGTAAAAGATGACATGTGGTAAGAACCAGCATATTCTTCCTATTAAGTGGCTGAAGTGAAACAGAGGGAACACTTTATTCTGGCTTTTCATTCCCTAACATTCTTAAGTAGTTTTTCAGAACCTAAGTATTCCATGTGTCCCAGGAGAAGATGCACTAAAGAAAGGATGGCATTTTCACAAGGTGAAATGGTAGTAAGCTTTATTCAAACAAATGGGTAGTGGAAGTAAAATTTCTTATTTCTACTGCAGCAATTCAGCCTAGTGCAGTACCAAGCTGAGGTCGACTTGGGAACTCTGTTCTAAGGTGTGTGTAGATCTTTTGACTTCGTTATCAGAGCAAATAAAGTAATGAGCAAGCCTTTGTTTTTTGTTTGACTGATATATATAGACCCTGGCTGCCACTTATAGGTACCATGTTGTAGACACATTCAAAAAAGTCTCCTAAAACAGTAATTCAGGGGCTTAAACATATGCATTATTAATTTGGAAGTTTCTTTCAATGCATAATGGTCAGCAGAGAAGACAAGTGTCTGCATTTATACTACTACTAAACTAGGCATCCTAAATCAAATCTAGAATTTCCTACCAGTGTAATCTTTTGGTATTGGAAAAATAAGTGATAATGACATTTTAGAAGTAGTTGTTGTATTTTCCTGATATTTTTTTTTCCCTGTGTAACAATATTACAAACCTGCAGCTTTCTTAGCTGTGAGAATACTCCACTGTAAAGATCCAACCCTCATTTTGACTAATGCAGGTATCCAGAGCTAGATCGGGAATTCCAAGACCTTTTAGTATGTTCTGCATTTGTCACTTGTATCACTCTTCTTTCTCTAATTATTGGGTTTATAGAATCTCAGAAAATAGACTAAATATTGAAATCAGACTATGATCAATTAAAAAACAGCAGATTGAAAACTGGAGGAGAAGAAAGAAAGGGGGGAGGGAGGGGAGACAATGTACTTAGTTACTTATAGCAGGAACAAAAAGACCTGATCTGTCTGTCCTTGTACTCCCTTACCTGAATAATTCAAAGCAGTAAAGTATAACAGCCAAAATGTTATATTTGCTATCTGAATTAAAGCACCTAAAACAAAAATGTCGGCATAATCCATATAAGTGAAGTTATGCTGGAAAGGGTCTTTCAAAGTCACTGTGTTTATTAAGCTAAAGCACTGCTGTATGTTAACTCTCTGTTTTCTATCAATAAAGTTTATTTCACTTGACATTATTTTACAAGGAGACACATATCAGACGTAGCTTAAACTCATAAATGTACCATATATTATAATTAAAAATGGTAAAATTCTGACATAATTTTGGAACCTGGTGATTTTAACTAGTATTATTTTTGCTTCACCCAATTGACCCTTCCAAGAGTTATCTTCTACTTTTCCTAGATGAGTGTAAAAAACTTAAAATCATGTATAGATCCACGACAGAAGTACTTCTTATTTCATAGTAGTAGCACAGCACTAAAATTCTAATAACTGTATTCCTCTGTAGTAGATTACGTCATGTGTTAAATTAAGTGTGAAAAAAATGTTGCAAGATATATAATTAGAATGTAATTGCTTCAGTGCACACCTGTCTAAAAATGTGTTTGCCTTTAGTGATGTACATGGATGTCTCTAGTCTAATAATCTTCTTTCCTCATAATTGGATATCCTGCAGCTCAAACAAAAGTACATTTTATATTAACCTTTCCTAAGCTAGAAGGTAATATAGACATGCACAATGGAAGCCTATTTGTAGTGGTTTAGATGGCTTCAGCCCATCACTTTTGCTGAACATTGAAAATAACTGCTAGTTTGCTCTGATATTAAAATTGAAAAGTGCACGTGAAAGATGGGAGAAGGACCTTCTCAGGTGCAAATGTGTTCTGAATGATAGGAGAACATTTCTGTATTAAAGAGTAAATAAACAAACATTTTAATTGTAGTTCAGGATTTTGAAATACCAAACATCAGACAAAACAATAAAGGACTGAGTGTTGTTGTAAAGCACAATAGCAAAATGAATGAGGTAACATTTCATACTTTCAATTAAAACTGGAAGTGTATATCTCTCCAATTAAGTCAGTAGTAAGGGTTTGGGACCATATACCATTTGTCAGCATTGATTCCAGTTAAACTCAGAGGTTCCCACTGTAAAGAATGGTAAGTAATCAATGAGCAATTAAGAGAAGAAGACCTTGAAAGTAACTTATTGTAGTAAATCTGGTATTGAGATAGTGTGGGCAGATTGCCATTAAATCACTTACACCAGTGATAACATGCTGCAGGCAACATCATTTCTTGCTCTTTTAGCCTGGACTGTAGCTCGAATGACTTTAGGTTTAACTTCTTAAATTCCTGGGACAACAAGCAACATCTGCCTGTAAATCCTGGTCTAGAGCTTGCTGGTTTGTCTCTTATAACCAGCTACTACAACTCCCATCTTTATTAGTAGTAGTTTTAAAAAGATAAATCAAGTCCTTAAGGATTAAGTAAACTTAAAGTTATTAAATGCAGAAAAGATGTCAATACAGGGATTGCCAAAGGTGAATTTAAGGACAATGGTAGCAGAAACTTTGAATACATTAATTTGCCCTTAGGTGCTGTAACTAGCTTTTATTCCAGGACCAAGGAAGGAAAATACAGGTCAAATGAACTTTTGGCAAGTGCCATGCATGCAAATATTATTTGCATAATAATTTAATGTTTTATTGTCAAACACAATCTCTTTGAAAGGTGTCTTGTCACTTCAAAGAGTCTTTGTCATGCTGACTGTATGCAATCTTGTTCAATTAATATCTTCCTTTTTTTTTTTTTTTTTTTTTTTAATTGCTTCACTAACACTTCTTTAATCTCGTGCCTGATTTTTCTTGTTGCAGGTCAGGAGCTGTTTCCTCTTGAATGTGGCAATGTTTCTCCAGGCAAAATACACACATAATATTTATGCAAAATATAAATATATGTATTTATCAACATAAAATGGATTTAGCAACTGGCCACTATAATTATCCAAGCTAATTTAGGAAGTGAAGCTGCAAAGTGTTGTTGCATGACTACTGACTAATTGATGACTGGAAAACACTATGCTGCCTGTGTGCCTGGACATTTGTATCTTTTATATTTTTTGAGTTATGCATTGTTTTCCATGTTGCAGTGCTAGGTAGCATTTAAAATTAAATTCCAGTGTTTAACGTACCTGCCCTAAAACCCCAAAATCTTGTTATGGACAAACAGGGGGACATACCTTACATGTGAAATGAAGGATTTATTGTTAGTCACCTCAAAATCCTAACAGACTTTACCAAAACAAAACAAAGTTATTGTGATTAGTCTAGTTAAATTTATAGTAACAGTTGCAGTCAAAATTAATACCAAATATGTCTCTATTAGTAATATAATTAAAATTGATATACCAAAACTTCCTAATACACCTTTTTTTTCCTGGTGTTACAGTCATCCTTTTGCTGTACCTCTGGTCCTAAAGGAGTGGGGCTGAGTGAATTGTCGGGATCCTGGATTCCTGAAAGGGAGGAATGTGAAGCTGGTGATGAAATGTCTTCCTCCTCTTGGCTAGAAGGAGTATCTTTTAGGATTTTTTTTTATTTTTTTTTCTTTCTGGTGTCATTCTAATGTCTGCTTGTGCTATTTTAGTGGTTTTTAAAATGCTTTGCATCTAGCTTATTCTTCAGTGCTCTGCAACTCTGTTACATCTCAAATTACAATATATAGTATGCTTTATGTATGTAAGATACTTGTTCTTTGTTTTGGGGATTTTCTTGTTACTCCTACAACAGGTTTTGTCCAGCTCTGAAGCCTGCATTTCCTTGACTGACAACCAGTGAGCTACATATAGCCTTCCAGGCTCCAGTGTTACTCTGTACCACCATTTCTAAGATTATCTTTTTACACATAACAGAAGATATTAACTTTTCCTAATATTCTCAGACCATCAAGCTACAATGACAATGAAAACTTTGTCCTATGAAAAAATCAGATTATATCTACTAGTGGAGTTTACCACTCACAGTTTATATGCCTACCCAGCTGAAAGAACACAAAATTGATAATTTTTCAATGACATATACAAATACTGCTTTTTTCTATTTTTTTCCCAGACACAAACCATATGCTATTTAGGAAATGTTTTTTTTTTTTTTTTGTCACGCATGGCAAACAACAGGATTTCTTTTGTTGGAAGATCCCTTGTCAGACTGATGATAAAGTTATTACTGAAAACCCAGAAAGACTTTACTCCCGTAATTACATACCAAAAAAAATCACTGGAAATTTGCAAAACTAGACTTAGAGTTCTTTAATATCCTATTACTGAAACTACTTACGTATGTTTGGATAGAAATATTTCCACAAGTCTGACACTATAATTACATATGGAAAATTGACCTGAAATATCTCAAAGACAAATCAAGTCCTTTCTACTTCAGATACATCACTATTTGGTTTGTTATTTTCTCTGGCAGATTAATTGCATTTGTGTACCCTTAAACAGGATCATAATGCAGGAGTAAACAAGTATGTGTGGTTTCTTTGTAAGGAGTTCTTTAATCAGAAAATGAGAATTATGTATGTTGACAGGTTTATGTGCATTCTGTCTTAGAGCATATGGAGATGCTTATAAGAACTTGTAATACTCTGACTAAAGACCTCACATCTTTACAATGTGCAGTGCTAAGTGTCTGACATCCCATGCTCATTTTGTTCTCTGGTAGGAAAAAAAATGTGAAATACAATAATGGAGCTTGAATCATGGAATTCATGAAACTTGGTGGCTTTTCCCAAACAAGACTGATGGGGTGAAAAAAAGCCCCACCACAACAGTTACACACCTCTTCAGTTAGTTTTTCTAGTGTATTCTGCTGTGCCAAAATAGTATTTCTTAATATAAGCAGAGAGAATTGGTTTACATATCAATCTATTTATGGTAATGCTTTTTAGATATCTTTGGTTTAGCTATCTATCTTAATGTTTCTATATCATCTGCTTTAACAGAAGGCACTACAATTTACCCAGTACTAATAGTACTAATAGCACCAATAGTATTAATATAATATTAATTTTATTAATAGTACTACTAATAGTACTAACAGACACTAATAGTACAGCTTTGTCTTGTGTAACATTTTGTGTGCATGCACCAATGTAGCTTACCTGTTCCTTCTCTAAGGAGCACATTCAGAACCAACACAATTTAAAATGTAGGCCAAGAAATTTCAGGCTTAATTCAGAAATTTATGGACTCATCGTATTAAAATGGAAACATTTATCTCATACTGTATTACAGTACAATCATGCCAAATGTTGTAGGTAGGGGACTGTCAGCAGTTTTAACCTCCTGTTGATTTTTTTGATGTTATGACTTATCTGCTGGTGGGCTTGGAACAAATAGTGCAGGTTGAATGATCTGCCACTCTGGAAACTGAATATTTTAGAGAGATGTGGCTCTTCAGAAGCTGTAAAAGCAGTTCATGCAGCTTGGATGGCTTCTGACTGGAAACATAAACAGGAGGAGGACAGAGGGGGAATTATGGGCAAATGGCTGCCAACAGTTTTGCCCTTGGTGCTGTGAGATATTGAACCTTTACGTGAGAAGTCCCCAGAACCTATAGAAACAGATTTCTCTGTTTGTGTGAATGTGCCAAACTTTTGTCATTTATTGGCTTGGTCTTATAATGAAAGGTTCTTTTTTTGGGATTTAGTGGAAGTAAGCAGGGTTGAAAAAGGTGTTTACATGTCAGCAAATGCTCTGCATTCTCTACAGCATAGGAGAAAATTTTGGCATGACCTTTTGAATCAGAGAATCCACTCCAAAGAACACAATGTATAATTGTTATTTATTTTTTCTTTTTTTAACTTTAAAAGGGTGGAGTGTATGAGAAACGAAAGTTTTTATTGTAGGGAAGTGCACTAAATTGGATGACATATGATTAATCAAGTTATTGTTTTAAGTGTAAACATCTCTCAATTTACTTGAAGGATACCATTTCATATATGTCTACATTAGTTGGTAGTCTGGACATGGAGATACTGGTTAATATTGAAGCTATCACAGTATCTTGTGTAAGAATTCACTTTAGTTTAATGCAGTAAGTGAAGCAATGCGATTTTAAGGGTTCCTTTTGGTTTGTTTACTGGAACTGGTAGGAAATAATGAGAAACACAGCTATACCATGTATCTGATGTATAGTCATGCTATCTATTACTACTTCTGGGTTGACATAGTGCTTAGGGATATGGTATAGTTGAGAATGGTCAGCGTTAGTTTAATTGTTGGTCTAGATGATCTTCAAGGTCTTTTCCAACCTAGATGATTCTGTGATTCTGTGATTTTAGATTGTCTATATTATTTTCTGTGGCAGAATTATTTAGGAACAGCAGAAACTTATCTAGTTTACGTGGCAGAATTATTTAGGAATGATTTTTATGCACAATAGCTTTTAATGTTTTTAAAGGTAGTAAAATCATACATTCTTAGAAAAACCTAATAACTTTTGTATGTTTATTACATGATATTGATATGCCAAGGACTACACATTAAAAGATAGCTGGACTTCAAGAAAGAGAACTTTAGTAAGATGATAATCAGAGTAACATCTTAAGTAGAGACAAATTCAAATATTCCTAGTCATGATAATTCATAAACTAAACAGACAGCTTTGAAACTTTGTATTCTCAGACATTTACACCTTGCTGTGGTTACCTTAGCCATTTTCAGCTGACTAACGTGTTTTGTAAAACAGGATCACCAACAGGACATGCTATTTTACAGATGGCATATTCATGCCAAATGGATATGTAGCACAACTTTGTATAAAGTGCACACCTCATTGTCATTAATTACCTTTTCAATTTAAGATCCAGCTAGGTAGCCTGAAACCACTCTTAAGTGCAAGTAAATCTTTTAGTGTTGGCATTTCAATACAGGCCCATACTCAGATGCAGACAGGCAAGTTTATGTGCAAGTTTGGGAGAAAGTTTGGGACATTTGAATAACATAGAAATGTTTTTTCTTGTGTTGGCTATGTCTTCCATCATGTGTCCCACAACAGATCAGTCAGCTGAGCCCTTCCTATACAGTTCTCAGCTTTATATGATGCAAGCTCAGACTGATACTGCAATGGTTTGACCATGGGGGACAAAGTTGTGGCTTACTCTCTATGACAGTGTGGACAGACAGTCAGGGTAGGCAGAGTCAGGCCAGAGAGAACGCCACACATTAGCACGCTTGTTCATAGGCTGCATTGCTTCAAAGGACGTTTGTAAAGAGAACATCTCTCCTGAGGTGTCACAGCAATGTTAATTTTTCAGGCAGAGGGAGCACCTTTCACATCTACTTGAGACCAAAAAGCCTATGAAAGACTTCATCATCTTCAGGCCTCTGTGCTTTTAATTCTTCTTCACTGTGTGTAAGTGTATTTTGGTTTTGTAGACTGTTTCAGGCAATAAGGAGTGCCAATGCTCAATGTGTCCTTCTTTCTATGACAGAAGGGCAGAAGCAGTGAGAAATACAGCCAGCACAGAGAAGCAGAATCAATAATTCAGCTTCCTTTCTTCTGACACAGAAATTGTTATCCCACAAACCTAGAGCAGAGAGAGGACCTGTGCCAATTCCAGTTGTGGGGAACATACTTTTACAGTAGAGCAGGTGTCTTTCTGAGGGCACTGATTCAAGAAGAAGGGAAAGATAAGTAAGGAGAAATAGGGTGTGAAGTGAATTATCAGAAGGTTATTTTACAGGAAGTCTGATATCTTAGAGAGAAAAGATAGCTGCATGTGTTTATATACAGGACTGTAATATCCTTGAATATACCTAATACCACATGGGAATTCAGCAAGTGAGGAATTATAGTAGCATTCAGAGTTGGTTCAGTTATTACTTATCCTCATGTCCTTCAACCTTTACCATTACTATTTTAGTAGTCACAATGATGGAGAGTATTGGGCTGAAATTCAGGGGGAAAAAATGTCCCCAAACTAAATCTCTTCCTTTCTTAAGATATACCTTTTGTTATGCACAACAATAAATTGAGCAGGCTGGTACTGGAGTTTTAATAAGACCATAAACTTTCTGCTCTATATGTAAAATGAAACAGTTGATTTAGTTTATAATGATACAAACAATAAAAGCTACTGTAAAATATATATAGTTCTCTGAAGTATGAATTTGATTACAAAGAATAATGCTGAAAAAATACACAGGATCTCATGCAGTGAGACAAAAGAGGTAGGAGGATAATTAAAAAAAGTTACACTAATTTATTTTAAAATTGAGGATCTGATTTCCAGTATAAACCAATACATTCTGTGAAAGGCCAGTTTGGAAAGTAACTGAAGTCACCAACCAATACAAGCTTCGGCCAAGGTAAATTATGTATGCCTCTTCCAATCTCCTTGCCTGCAGACATATGCTTTGTGCCATTCGTAGTTAATTTTGCACGAGAAATCCATGTGGGAGTGCCAGCTGGAAGCAGGGGGAATGAAAACAATGCATGTAAGTGCCTCAGACTTCTGGAAATATGGCGCTTGGCATTTAGATGTCAAAAAAATTGCTACTTGTTTATTGTCAAATTAAATGCCCTCAGACTAAGAGCTCATCCATTATTGAAGTTTAATTTTAAAGCAAACTTCAGCAACCTCTGCACTTTCTGCACTTGCCACCCATTTTATTGTCCTGAGAGGGCCTGGAAGTATGTCACACCAACAAAGACATTCCAAGCTTATGTGTCTTCAAGGAACTATAGATTATGATTAGACACTTCATCTCAAGGCATGAAGTTGAGATCATCAAGTTTTTTGCTATTTTCAGAAAAAAAAAAGAAAAAAAAGAAACAAACAAAAAAAAGTGCTATTACGAAATCATGGAGTAATTCAGGTTGGAAAGGACCTCAGAAGGTCATTTGGTCCAACCCTTGCTCAGAGCACAGCTCTATGTCATTAGTGGAAATTATTTTTAAAAAATGAGCTGAAAAAGGACAGAAGACTTTTTTTTTTTTTTTTTTTTTTCCCCACCCCTTATCTGTCTGGAGTGGGTCTGAAGGGTTATAGATCAGTTCTGATAGAAATGGAGACATCTAGATTTGGAGACTGAAACTGGTGTTGCTTATCTGAACCAGTGGTTATGCAAGAAAATACATTTTTTATTTCCTATCTACTATCCCTGAAGAATTCATCAGTCTCTTTTTTTCATGTACTTCTCTAATAGTGCACCACAGAGTGCATTCATGAATTTCTGGTAAGTGGAAGTCTATTAGGCTCTTGTTTCCACTTTAGTGGCGATGGATCACAGTGAAGCAACTGAAACAGTGCATTAGGTAACCCACCTCCACTCCAAAATATTTAAGAACACCTGCATCTAGAATTCAAAAGAGTAAGGTGGAGAGAAGCTAAAAATAAATACAAGCTTGGAAAATGCTTTTTATTTAAACTTTAGCAAGGTTTCTTATGTAGAGCTAGATCATCAGATTAAGAAAGAGGCACATGCTTTAGTTGATCATTCAGTGAAAGCTTATATTTATTGAATGGACTGCCACTGTCTTTTATGAGTAATTTCTCTGACCTTAGGGAATCTCTTGACAGAATCAGACCCTTCTTTCCTATACTGGATATCAGATCCATGATTTTTTGTTCTGATGGTCCATTTCAGCTGCTTAGCTCATATACATCCTTACTGCACCATTTTAACAATCAGATTCAAGAGCAAGGAGTCTCAGTTACTCCCAGGTCTGCTATAGAAATTTCAACTAAAACTCTATGAAATTAAGTTTTAAAGCTGCATAGGATTTAAAGGCTCTGCCTCCCATCTACCTCTGGCTCTTCTGTTGCTTCTCATAGCAAAGCACTGATTTTATGTGCACAGAAGCATGACACAAACACAGCTTTTTGGGACCCACCTATGTCCGCTAGCTTTTGGGTGATAGAAAGAGATGGGAAAGGAGGAATATTGTACAGAATAAAGAAGAAAGGACAAGCTATGCAAGTAATTTCTAAAACCCAATAATTACCTTAACTGTTAAATCTGTCACTTCAGCCTTTTTAAAACACCTTGATTCAAAGTAATATACGTTTTAACCTTATATGGTTGTCCAATTGTAAAAAAAATATAATTCTAGCTGATTTAACAGCCACTTAATTTCCTTTAAAAAAAACCCCAAAGACTGCAAATTTTTGCTGTAACTTCTGAAATGTAATACCGCAATAAATTAATTCATTTTTTCATTTACTTCTTGCAGAGTTTTATGATGCTATAATGCAAAAGCAGCCTGCCTGGGCTGGCTTATTATATTGAGCTAGATGATTCCAGTCGCTAATGGAGCCTCAGCAAACAATGAAACCCTGGAAACTTCAGATAAAGCAAATAAGATCAATTAGAGAGAGGGGGAAAATAATTCCATTAAGGCATGATTTATTAGCAATGGAGGTGGGAGAGTGGGGAAAATAGACAAGGTGTGGGCAAAAGGAAGCAGCTGCAACAGCTGAAGCCAGGAAGAAATAATAGAAATTAAGAAGCAAGGAGGGATAAAGATTCAAAGGATTTATTAATATATTTTATTCTCAGGGAGACAAAGTACTTTGTTGCAATTATCCCAGTGGTGAAATTTAATATTGTTACCAGGGCATTACAAGAATATTTGACTTTACTAGGATTATTGATTTTAAAGAATGACTTCCAATCTGCCTTCCAGAACTTGTGAAGATCATTCACCATTTGACTTTCCTATATCAAGTGTCTTGGAAACAGTAAGACCCATGCCAAGGATAATTACAAATTTGTTTTCAGTGGGCCTGGAGACAGCTCTACCATGTGAAATATATCCCCCCCAAAAAAGGAGCAGTGCCTCAGTAAGGGCATTCTTAAAAAACACCAAACAAAACAATACAAAAATATCACCAGAACAATTTTCAGAAGAATATGCTCCTAAAATCTCCAGCATGAGTACCTGGATAAATTATATGGAGTAAATGAAAATGCTCATTTTTGCAAAATATTGAATATGTGAAAAGGACATCCACTTTAAAAAATATTTCCTATAAATTTTGACAACCTACTTTCATGCTAACTTGTTGAAACATTTTATTTTCCATTATAATAGACCAGGAGATTTGTTACAATAGCTCTGTTAATGAGACATTATCTGCTAAGCTTGTGACATGACTATTTGTAATCCTACGACTATACATCATCATTTTGTTTTGCTTTGTAAGGGTGGTGGTTTGACATAATTCAACATCCTCACCTTCTCAAAATTATTTGAGAGTGTAGAAGAGTGTTCACCTATTTCTTTCCAGAAAATAAAACCTTTACATGGATAACAAGGTTAGGCTGAGGAGAAGAAAGCAGTGGGAAACAGTCATCAGGCTTAATTTTTGTTTCTGTGGTCTGAAAGTGAAAGCCAGCCTGTTCCAGCACAGACGAGAGATATCCCAGTCTCTCTTTTGGATCCAGGTATTCCTCAAACCAGAAATTTGCTATTTCAGATCAAACCCATTGCTAACATTTGTTGGGGACAAAGTTTCCTTTTTGTTCCCCCTCTCTCACCAGACACAGGCTTTATAAAACAGTTTATTTTTTTCTTTTTCTGTGGCAGTATTCATATTCAGGTCCAATGTAAAGTGACAACTCGTTAAACACTATTTATTTAACATTCATAATGAAGTATCTTTCTTCACACCACCAGTAAAACAAAACAAACACAGCTCCAAAATGTACATAAATTTAAAACCACCTTATCTGTAACATGTAGCTAACTAAATCAATTTAAGTGCTTCTGTATTAAATTTTACCTCTTAGGATGATGCATGAAGTTACATGTGTTTCAGATTTCATAAAAAATACACAAAATATAAGATTTTTTTGGTTGCCTTTGTTTATACTGAAATAATTGAATAGATTCAGTGAATTCAATAGAGATTCATTTCATTCATTGAATTCAATATTTTCCTTATTGCATCTTTTCCATCACTTCACCTTCCTATTATCTTTTAATATGTGCTGATGTGTTCTAGTAATGGAGAACTATTACCCCTTGGTTTTTGCTAACGTTGTGCTTTTTCCCACAGTTCACCTTCTTTGGTTTCTTTTACAGTTCTACTGAGCTGGTAATGTCAATATAGGAATTTTACTTGAAATAATTTCTTATATTTTAGGTTTTTTCTTCCACTTGCTAAGGCTTGTTTACATCCATCACACACAATCACTTAATGCTTCTTTTTATTTCTTCTTGATTTCATTCAATTCCCATTCCACTGACTGGCTTTTCTTTCCTTTTTCCTGCTACTAGCCTCAAAACTTTCTAAGTCCACAATGTCTTTAACCTGGGATTTTTTTTTTTTTTTTTTTTTTTTTTTGGGGGGGGAGGGAGGGCGTGTAGTGTTGGTTTGCTTTTTTATCCCTTATCAAGGAGCCAGTTTTCTAGAAAGTTAATTCTGAGAAAGAAGAGATGAGACTTTCTATGTGTACTACTTTATAATAATAATAATAATAATAATAATAATAAAAATAAAAAAAAATTACTATAGCTGTCTACTACTGCAGATTTCTTTCTCATTACAGGCAAGATATTTTTGGTATGTGTACAATGCAGACTTCAATATAGGGAGCCCTAGCTAGCTTGGCTAGTGGAACAGAAAAGCAATTTAGATGATTTATCATGATGGAGCTGTATAGTGCCATGTGGTTTATTGAGCATATGCATAGTTCACTGTGGGCTAGCGCCCCTGACGGGCCAATGACTGAAATTTATGCATTACTTGAGATCCTCAGATCTATTTGTTGCTGCCTAACATAATAAAATGTCTAAATTTCCTCAGTTATCTAGTATAGGTATTGCCTAACTGTTCAAATGCTCACCAAGACTGTCAGACTGTTCAAAGCATGGATATATGCCGAGGTGGTAGCTGATCTCTCTAAGTACAATTTCTTTATTCTTCTGTTTCTGAGAACTCAGACCATGCCCGCAAGAGAAGATCAGGAGTAGAAGGGACTTTGTGGATGTCTGTGAATGGTGCCTGCAATAGCAGAGAGCTGGACTCTATTTTCATATGTATATCAAAGCTTATTTCAATAGTAGATTTATTTTGGACTTCCTTTGCCTTCCCTTTCTGCCAGAGCTCCCATTGGAAAGCTGCTTGAGGGCTTCTGCTAACTTCCCTTTGACAGTTTATTCATAGCTGTATTTGTGCCAACATTGCTCCTCAGTTGAAGTCACTCTTCTTCCTCCTTAGTGTTTATCTTCCTGCAGTATTTTAGAGAGTTAAATCACACCTCAGCCTTCATTTCCATATATTGAAAAAGCAGAGCTTTTTTAGTCCTCTCTCCTATGATAGTCTTTTTATTTTCCTTATCATCTAAATAGCTGTTCCTTAATTCTCTTCCTTTTTATTTTGTATGTCTCAAGCTTGACAGTCACTATATTCTTAATGAAGATGTGCCAGCATTGCATTTGCCTTTTAGATAGTTGTATCACATTAATATCACATTAGTTAACCTATGATCAACAAATACAATCAGGTCCTTCTGCTTTCATCTTATAAGAATAAATCTGATATTAAAAATAAGTTTTAATTTAAATATTTTTAGATACTACTGCACAGCCACATATTTAGTATTGCTGAATATCCACTAATATGGTCCTTTAGGTCATTCTTCCCTGTGTTTTGTTAACAGTGTCTCCTATCTTTGTGACGAGAGCTTCTTTTTTAGCAATGGAAATTTGTAAAGAGATCAGGCCCAAAGCCAATCTTTGCTTCCCCGATCAATCACCCCAACCCAGGAGTTCTCTACTTAATCCTGTCTGGTGTTGTCTCCTGTTAGGTCAATTCCTTGCCAAGGTTAGACTTCTATTAATCTTTATCTTCTTTAGCTAAACTACCAGGTTTCAATGTGTCAGAGTGTTAGAGCCCAGATAGATGAGCTCTTACTTCATTATCATGCTGTAGGAAATAATTTCATTATTTAAAAGCTCATGTTACACTTTTCCTTTTTTTAACGAACAATATAGAGTCTATTGATGAAAAAGTGTGTCTAAAAGCCTTGCATATTGTTTGGGTCATATGAAAAAAGTTTATATTTTTGAGCTATTCTTTTCTCTTGAGTACAAGTAATACGTTTTGATGTTCTTCGCATTAGTTCTCTCCCTTTACGAAAGCTATCTTAAAGTACATGCTCTATGGCCTGCAACTTCATTTTTAAGTTTTCCAGAATTTGGGGATGGACTTCATCTGGTGCTTATAATTTGGAAATGTTTAGTTCCTTGAAATTTTATTTCACTTCCATTACATTATTTTTAGTTTCTTTATAGACACTTTTATTTGCCTTAACATTATCTACAAGGTCAATGTCATGGTCTCTTAAAAACTGAAGAAAACTTTCTGTTTAGTTATGAAGCCATTTATTATAATCAGTATCTACTCCATCACTTGCACTTTATAGTGCCTTCTTCTAGATCTCTTAAAAATAGGGTTATGTATCTTCCCAACCCAAGGTCATTTATAGCTGGCCAGGTGAGAACACAGTCACTGTATGGATCTGTGCCTCTGTGTTGCTCATAGAATCACAGAATGGTTGAGGTTGGAAGGGATCTCTGGAGGTCATCTGGTCCAACCCCTCTGCTCAAGCAGGGACCCCTAGAACCCATTGCTCAGAACTGTGTCTAGACACCTTTTAAATATCACCAAGGATGGAGACTCCATGACTATCGGTCTCGGACCAGATAGGATTGGGGTGATGTGCTTAATAATGAGAAACTCACGCCAGTTTGTTGAAGGGGGAGCATGGCCAAGAGCAAATGCACTGTATGCAAGCTCCCAATCTATTACTACCTGTTTACATAGGTTTGTTTTTACTTTTACATGCTGCTGACCTTCAGGTTTTGCCTGTTTAGTGCTCACATGCTCACCACACTCCACAGGTAGTGTTTTTTTACCGCTGTTTTTCACACAACATGTTGTTCCATAACCTTGCCTCAGTTATCCACAATCATTCTTCTAACCTCAAGGTCAGTTTACATTTTGCTAACCACCAATTCTTAATTCCCACACATGACCTCTCTGGGTAACCTATACCAGTGATCAGTTATCCTCACAGTAAAGAAGTGTTTCCTGATCCTCACAGTAAAAAAGTGTTTCCTGATATTCAGAGGGTACCTCCTGTGTTTCAGTTTGTGCCCCTTGCATCTCGTTCTGTCACCGGGCACCACTGAAAAGAGTCTGGCTGTATCTTCTTTCACCTTCCCTGCATATGTTTGATGAGATTAATGAGATCCCCCTGATCTTTCCCTTCTCCAGGCTAAATAGTCCCAGTTCTCTCAGCCTTTCCTGACAGGAGAGGTGCTCGAATCCCTTAATCATTTTGCCGGTCCTTCACTGGACTCAGTCCAGTAAAACCATATTGTCTTGTACTGGGAAGCCCAGAAGCGGACACAATACTCCAGGTGTGGCTTCACCAGTGCTAATTAGAAGATTCATCTCCCTCGACCTGCTGGCAATACTTGACCTACTGCAGTCTGAGATGCATTCATCAATTTTGTGGGGGCACATTGCTGACTCCACCACGACCCCGAGGTCCTTTTCTGCAAAGCTGCTTTGCAGCCAAGCAGCCCCCAGCATGTGCTGGTGCATGGTTGTAACTTTCAGCATCAGACTTTCCCCGCGTATTCTGTGTGACACTTGGCCTTCCAACTTGTGGCTGTAATTCAGCTGGAGAGAAAGACACTTGAAAGTTGATTTTTGCAACAGCTTTAATAGCTCTGTGCCTGTATGATTTTAGTCTCATGTTTTAATATGTCACTTGTAAGCATTCTCAATAAATTCCTGTTTGAGGGATATTGTGCATAAGCACAGTGACAACTGTGAAGATCTCTTTTACTAAATCAATAAAGATCGTAAATGCAACTTAGCTATACAGCTGGATCTTCAGAAAAGTGCAACACATATTTAGTCTTACAGCCAGCCAAATAAAAGTTAGTGCTAAATAAAGGCATCATTCCTGTGCCTATTCTAATTAACTTTTTTCCCCTTTTGGTAAATTTGTAGGCCTAAGCAAGTTCAAGTTTCCATTATTTACAGATATGCAAAAGTTTTAGTTCTGAGAACACCTAAATGTCTGCAGAAAGTAGCTATTCATAGAAACAAAAAGAACCTACACCGAAGATTTAACCTCATGAGAAACGCCACCTAATAATCTCCTCTCAGATAAAGGTTATGGAACAGTGTTTGTATTATTAATTCGTATTTTGTAGATAAACTTCTGTTTAATTCGGGGGGGGGGGGGGGTAAAGAAAAAAAAAAAAAGCACTAAAAAAAAAAAAGCACTATTTGGGGCGATTATTGCCCTCTATTACTTTTCTCCTTTATATAAAGGTGCCTGGCTCACTTCTGCTTTTAGCAATGGACATTTTGCCCTCTAGTGGTTTCTCTCGATTACAAAATATTCTGGAAAAACCTATTTCTTTACTTAGGAATGCTTGGGTTTGATCTTAATTTTTAAACTGTGCACTCAAATTCATCAGACTCTACTCAGCCTCTGGTGTGGAACTGCAAAGGAATAAATTTTAAGATTATTTTGAAAACTATGTTTTTTTTTTCTTTTTCTCTGCATCCACTGATGCACCTTTAAGACTCCACCTTTAATTTTAGTGTTCTCAAATCGGGGATATATTTTGCTCACACAGATTGTTGATAGAAAGTTACAACTCACTGCATTTTAATTTGAAAGTAGTGACAAAGGCAATATTTTTCTTTTTAGTGCATTTTTACTTCAAAACAGGGACACTTTATGGACATTATGAACAATGCTATTTGTTGCTTTATTTAACAAAACAAAGTATATTAGAATAAATGGAGCTGTAATATACTTGATTGGGCAGCATATATCTGCTGCAAAATTTTTCAATCCAATTATGCTTTTCAATCCAATTATGCTTATTTGGGGCATGAATTGTTGATAGAGTGATTCTAGGTTTATTCTAAAAGCCATAGTCACTGCTTTGGTACTCTGGGAGCATAAGAATGAAGTGGTACCATTTGTATTTTAACTCTTGGGACTCCAGCATACTGTCTTTCTGTTGCAAAATTTCTATACATATTTTACTATGTGGAGTTTTGCTGGAGTGGCATTTATGCACCCACCATTTATTTGGAGTTGAAAAGAAAAAGTATAGTGCTACATAAAATATGTAGTATTCTTCTGAAAGATAAGGAGGAGTCCTAATTAGCATGATTGGGGCAGCACCAAGTGAGATTAAAAATGCATGCTACTCAGGATTGTTTCTGTTTAAGATAAACTAAAATTAAACATCTAGGAGATATTACAAAAAGTCAACTTCAATACAAAGTTTCATTGCATCTATGAATTCAAGTACTTTCTTATTGGAATAAAAGAATTTAATAGATTAATGCTCTTCCAGTGCTCTGCTACATGGTTCCCAAAATTTAGTTTAACTAATACCTGAAAAGAACCACAGGTGAATTGATGATACCCGATGGTTTTACAATGACTGGATTAGAATAAACCTGGATTAGGTGGTGCTTGAGACCAACGGTAGCTAAACTACAACTACTCTATCCCTTATGTCAGAACCCAGCAAATTTTCATTGACAAAAATATACTGAAAAAAAACCCCAACCTTTTATTTGTGCTCTTAAGACTGCAATGAATGAAAATGTCAGACTATTCTTTCCAGTGCTCTATTCGCACTCACAAAATGTTAGTTTATAAATCTTTTTAAACCCTTTTTCTCTACTCTAAAGTGTAGAACACTGTAACTCCAACTTTATGAAATATTAGTATTTTTTCATAGGAAATCCCTATTATATAATAATAATTATATTTTCCTAGAAGAGTATTAGAGACATCTTTCCATAAATAGTGTAATTTGAGTACTAGTCTACAAAGACAGGACAGGACAACCATCAACTAAGGAAATTGTTTCTGAGAGTTTTAGCTATGCAGTCCTGAAGAATAAGGGCTGTGGGTCTGCCAAAATCACATGAGCAGCTATGACATGACTCGGGAGAAAGTTGGGTTAGAAATTTCTATGGTTTGAGGGGAAGTTGCTTAGGAAGCTGAGAGAAATGTATTAAACTCAGAAAAAATTATCTCTATAACTTTTTAAAAGCTATTTTTTCAGTATTAAACTGTTCTAAATATTAGCAGAAATTGTAAAAAAAGGACTAGTAGAAGAATAGAGGTAGATAGGATTTGTGTCAGGATTAAAGAGAAAATAATGTATTATTCTCCTAATTACCTCTAAATTTTCTTCTGTCTGTAACCGGTTCTCTGATTTCCTGCTGTAGTTTTGTTTTCTTTTGTTTTGTTTTGGGGAGGGGGGAGAGGGTGAAGTGTTCCTTTTTTTGATTCAAGGCCACTTCTTTTCCCAGGGATCTTATGATCTTAACTATCATTGCTGATGATGCTTCAGATCACCTACAGTGGGTGTTTCTGGTAGTCAGGTGAACACTGCAGTTCCAAAATGTCATGTGTGACCAAGGGCTCTGCCTAGTTCTCCCAGCAGACCTGGCTGTGCTGATGTAGCCGCTATTGCCCAGAGCTGCCTGCTCTGTCTCCCTGAAGACTTCTGCCCCTATAGCGGGAATAAATGAGACAGATCTGTGCCCCAGTACCTGAGACTGCTAAATTGTGGTGGTTGTGAGATGAATAGTACTCTGACAACTTTGGAAGCGCTCCCCAAAATTTTGAGGATTTTGAGAATTCACTCCATTTTGAGGCATTTGTCACTTCAGTATCAATTCTTGTTCTCTCTGGAGTCAGGAGTCTCCAAAGTTGGACTTTGAGAAACTCCAATGTCCCAGAAATCAGAAGATCTGCAAGGTCCCTATGAATGCTGCATTGGAGTAAAAAGTTAGTAGAAAATAAGTTTATTTTGGACAGGATGGCTTACAGCTGAAAAATGGCATCATTCTTATTTGAATAAAAGCAATTTTTCTGAACTTTACATGGGATGAACCGTAGTGGTGATTTTTGTTTTCTTTTGTTTTTCCCCAAAAATTGGTTCCCTTATCCCTCGTTCCTACTTGTAATTCTTAACATTATAATTTATTGCTTTCTTTGTGCATATTTTAACAGAATAAAATAGTCATTATTTTTCCTTTATATATAGTAAAAAAATATGCATTGAATCAAAAATGTAAAACATATGTCTATTTTGTTCTTCATGAGGAGGACCATAAATCTTACGAATTGTTGTCATATGCTGAAATATTCTCATCAGTTGGTGTTAAATAGATTAATCAGCTGGTGTCAATGTTCAAAATTCTATCACAAATAGTCTAAATCATGTATTAAATATTTAAAAAATATATTATTATGGCCATTTAAACTTCAATTAAAAATAATTATCCCAACCAAAGCAAGTGTAGTAAATAGAAGAACAGATTAAACCTGATTTTATTTTAGCTTATATTTCTCTAATAAATTATGCTAGAGTATTAAAATATCCCCTGGGGAACATTTACTGTTGGTTAATAAAGACTAAAATGATATTTCAATGTTTTATATCCATGTCATATGAATATCTAGATAGAAGATAAAGAGCTTCTGAAAAATCACCTGAAAACAACAATCCATCATGCTTAAGGAGAGTTTTCTGGTTTACTATGCTAGCATTTTGCTATAGTTTCAGTGGTCTTAGGAAAAATGGGATCCCTAGAGACATTCTTGTGTCATGGTAGGAATTTTAGCCAATCTGAAGTGCTTTTAGAACCAGAATGCATTTATTTCTGAAGAAAACCTTTCCTTTCATTTCACCTGCAGCTAATACATGACACATCTGAAGTTCTGACATCCTTCTAATCTCAGCCTAAGGCTGACTGCAAAAATAGTGTCTTAAAAAGTTTTAATTTATTAAACTATCTAAATAACAGAAGAGTTGTATTTTGTGAACCTTTAGTCCTTGTCAGGACTATGCAATGCTTTTGTACTTCTGTGTTGCTGCACCCGTCATCTTCCCCCTCCTCTGAGGTTTAATGACTACTTAAGATATCAAGACACCATAGCTCTTGTTTTAATTGGTCTTGTCGAGTTTAGATTCAATGAAGATTACTTGCAAATCTCAACAAGGCTTAACTCACATTATGTGGTCTCCAGAGAGAACTTGAAACCTAGCTCCTAACAGTGAGGTGTGCTTGTGAAGAAGAGAAATACCAGGCTGAGAAGTTCTCATATCTTTTTCCTCTCTAGATGTTATTATGTACCTGAACCAAGTCTGCAAGCATGTACCTTCAACTACTCAAGCTGCATCCCCAAAGGTGGGGCCTCAGGAAATAGTGGACTGTTTTGGATTGTTTCCCTCATTAATGATTAGAGGATAATTAGAGGATTTTCCCAGGGAGTTGAAAATCCCATCCAATGTCCTTCTCAGCCACAAAGGACTCAGACCCTGTGCTGCACATCATTTTAAATGTTAACTTTAAAATCTGTTTGAAGAATTTAAGATGAAGAGTTGTACTACAGAGTGTGAGGTGATGCACTTCAGCATTAACAACAACATTTGTGCAGTAAGTCCCTCAAGGGAAAATAGAAGCAGAGCATAAAGAGTAGACCAAATTAATAGATTAGTAACTGAGTGCTGTGATTCAACAAATGGCCAATTAAAATAGACATTGTGTCTGGAGACATATCTACAGTAAAGAAGGAAGAAGCCACTATACCGGTATGACATTGTCTGGCCAGTTATGTTCAAGAAAGATAAATTGAAACTCTGAGTTCAGGACAGGACTGACAAATCTTCCACTAGATTAGACAACCTACAAGAGGGGAGCAGAAGAAATTAATTTATTTAGATCAGCACAATGCAGGCTGAGGTAGGATATATTTGTTGTCTGTGAAGACCTTGGAACAGTGTGACAAAAGGTTAGAGGAGTATTTATTGAATTAAGAACAATATTTTCATGAAAAAAAGTATTAGGCTTGAATCTGTGGTTCCTTGAGAGAAGGAAATTTGCAGCTAGATCAGGTTATGGAAGAGACTGTATTTTGGATGACCCGTCAAGCTCTGGCTTCGACCTCTATTTCAGTAGTCATCCAAAGGAAAAAAAAAAAAATATCTGAAGCTTTTAAATTGCCAAGAACTCTCATTTTCTAATGAGTCTTACTGAGAATGTGATCTAGTGAATTAACCAGCTGACTCCCTCTACTGTTTGTTTCCAAAAGTTTTTGCAACCCAGTAACAGGCTGTGTAGCTTGTTCTTGCCCATCCTATGGTACAGGATCCAACATTTCAAGTTAGATGCATCAAGCTCTTTCAGATTATAAAAGAGGTTTCTGGGACTGTCTGTGTTAAGGGATGCTATGAGCGGCTGCTGCCTCAAGCTGATCCAAGCTCATCGTTTCCTCCTGTCGATCTGCAAGAGCCCAGTCCAGGAGCTCAGAGACCCGGGGGCTCAGAGACCCAGGGGACTCATCCCAGGCTTCAGCCTAGAGGAAAGATAAGTGCATATCCCAGAGATACACAGACACACAGAGGACGCTGTCAAGGCTGGTTACACTGACTATCACAAATGAGGTGCTGCCTGAAACAGCACCTGCATCTAGGACTCACTAGTGCTGTAGCTCACTAGCGATAGTATGTACATGGCACTCACTAGGTTCAGAAGGACATGTACGTTCATGGATCCCCTGACAGTGAGTCCACTTGATACCCTTGCCCCGTAGGTCCACTGCTCACCAGCCAATCCAGCTTGGTGCTCCCTGCAAACACGCAGCACTTGCACACTTGTCACACAGGCAGTCCCCAATTGCAGGACCCCCCCCAAATACCAGCACACAGCCCCTCCACCTGACCGATACCCCTATCAGGACCCTCTCACAGCCTTCTGCTTGCCAGCTGCTCCAGCTTGGTGTTTGCTGGTGAATACACATGCATCCTCTTGTTCCTCCTCAATCCCCTTCCCCTTCACTTTCTTTTGTAAGTTTTCCATTGTCTCACAGAATGTCCTCAAATATCCCAAACCTACATGTTCCTCTTGTTTCCTGCCTCTTGTCAGTTGCAAAGTCCAGGTCAAAGCTACATCTATAGATTCTTAATAGCCCATTTGTTAGTGACTGGAGATTTTTGGTCTTTGGCATTTTCCATTATCTCTTGTCTACTGTGTTTGTATTTCTGTGAGTTCTTGGTTATTGCTTGCCCCTTTATTATCTCTTTTTGCTTGAAAAAGGTCCTTGTTCAGAAAACCATAATGAAGCTATTATCTCTTTTTGCTTGAAAAAGGTCCTTGTTCAGAAAACCATAATGAAGCAGACACTCTCACCTTCTTCTTACCCTTGCACACACCCTTGTGTGTGGGTTTATTTCAGTTGGATATTTTGATGCTCAGAATCTCTGATGATCACCCTTCTTTATATGATGCGTGTATTTGAGAGTCTTTTTCTGGGCACTAAGGAGTAAAATATTAAACTTTCCATGGGCACCTACGGAAATTGTCATTAGAGATATTTAACTCTTCCCACCTCCCTGCTTTAGAAATAGAGTAGATCAGCAGCTCACAAACAACTACATAATAAGCATCAGTTCTGAGCACTGGAATATGAACATCTACACTATTAAATGTTCTGAATGTTCCTTGCATGCCTTTAGCCTGTCTCAATACCTTCTCAAAGAGTACTGGAACAAAGCCAACAAGTGGTTTAGTTGTGACAGCCCTTGTTTTGAGTGCCAGAATAGCTAGATACCAATATGAATGCAGGTCATTCCATGCCTTGTTGTATTTATACCCAGGACTCTTCCTGGCCAAATTTAATTTACTAGAGATAGCCTGAGAATTTTTTGAGTAGCATCTCACACTCAAGAATAGTTAAAGCGGAGTCATTTAGCACTCAGTTCTCTGAAAACAGTAATTCGTTGTCATTTTAGTTGCTCTTGGCAGTCTGAGCCAACTGCATGGTGCTGGTGGATATGACACAGAACTGATGGAAGATCTGCACTCATCTTGAGTAGCAGTGGGAACCCGGGCAAGAGATGCTGGGACATCACAAACAGTGCTGTTCTGTTTAGACAACTGAATCTCACCCCTGCCATCTCTGTTCCCAGTCACGCCTATGATGTAACTGACTCTGTGAAGTTTTATATTGCTGATTAGGTCAGGGAATGGACATTTTGGTAACATCTCAGTAAATCAGAGTGGTGCAGCCAGTGCTCCACAAGCCAGATCTCACCTGTGGGCAGAATTTTATGACTATATATAATTTGTATCTCATCTGTGCATGCTGAAATACTTGTCTTCATGAGATGTCACTAAGAGCATTCCCACATTCCCTCCATTATTCATGCTGTATGTGACCTAAAACAAAAAATAAGTTGGATCACTCTAGGACAAGAGTTTGGAAATGTGGTTTTATCTGATATACACAATATGGCTTTTTAATTTTCTCGATCACCAGCCTCACATTGATTTAATCAGTGCCCTCCTCAACTATCTCCAGCAACACTGTAAGATAGCATACCAATCAGAATGCTCAAGGGTCAAACATTTTAAAAGCTAAAACTTATTTCTATAGCTACATTATGTTTCATTTGCATAAACACAGTTGCTTCAAGATTTATGTGAAAATGAGTGAGACTTGTATATTAATTTGTATTACTGTCCTTTTTCATGTTGTCATTGATGATTCAATTTCTAATATGTGTTTTTCTAAACAGTACGGTTACACTGACTATAGCAGCGACACCAGCTGGTGTGCCAGGGTGAAAAATATGTTTTCCTTTTTTGGCTGCGTCTGAATAAGTCTATATAATCAATTGTATTCTTGAAGCAGATTTCATAACAGCTGCTTCCAGCTCTAATTTTTTCTCTTACCATCTGTCTTCTCTTAATTCTGCTATTAGAATGGCAGACAGAACCCCAAGGATGCTGTGTTTCTGAGAAATATGGGAAACCTCTAGCAGCCTCTGAACATCGAAAGCACAGAGTTGCATTTGAACGTAGCTCTGCCTTCCTGCTCCAGATGAAGACTTGGAGGAAATGAGATGCTTTGCGTTGAATAAGACAGACTAATAAGAAGTCTGAAGATGGATTAAAAAACAAACAAAAAAGTTTACTTAACTCGTTTAAATGAAAATTACATCACCAGGCTTGTGAATCTGACTAGTTCCAGAAAAAAATTCCTCCTACTAAATCCTGTCTTCAAAAGTTCTCTTTCAAGTGAATAAAAAAAAAAAAAAAAAAAAAAAAGAAAAAAAAGACTGTACACATCTAAAATCAGGTCATCACACCATCCCTACTGTAGCACTTCTTATTGCTACAGTGAGAAAAAAAGTGCTATATCTTCAGAAAAAGCTATTATTTGCTCAACGTACCCTAGAGATTTTTTAAAGATGGAGGTTCTTGTAAATATACATTTCTTGTAATGTGCTATTTACTACCTATTTTCAGTTTGCAACAGAGTAATATTGGTGATTTCATGGTGATCAATGTTTTTTTCTCAGACTGGCAACCTGTCAGAAGTGGGTTCCACCCCTGGGATTGATACTAAGCCCCATGCTGTTCAACGTCATAAATGGTCTGGATGATAGGATTGAAAGCACCTTCACCAAGTTTGCTCATGACAATAAACTGGATGGTTGAGGTGGACAAGCCAGAAGGGAGAGCTATCTTACAGAGAGACCTGGACTGGCTGGAAGAATGGGCTGGCAAGAACAGTGTTTAACAAAGCCAAGTGCAAAGTCCTGCACCTGGAATGACATAATCAAACAGCCCAGTACAGGCTAGGATCTGTGTGACTGGGTAGCAGTCTTGCTGAAAGGGATCTGGAGGTCCTGGTGGACAACAAGCTGAACATGTCAGTTGTGAGCTGCTGCAGCAGTGATGGCAAATTGGGTCCTGAGCTGCATCAGCAGGGACATTACTAACAGAGAAAGAGACATGACCATCTCACTCTACTCAGCATTTGCCAGTCTGCACCTGGAGTATTGTGTCCAGTTCCCCACAATTCAAGAAAGACACAGACTGGAGAGGGTCCAAAGGAGGGCCATGAGTTACTCAAACGTGTCCAGAGAAGGGCAACAAAGCTGGTCAAGGGTCTGGAACACATGTCCTGTGAGGAGTAGCTGAGGGAACTGGGGTTGTTTAGTCTGGAGAAGAGGAGGCTGAGGGGAGACCTCATTGCCCTCTACAGCTCCCTGAAAGGAGGCTGCAGAGAGCTGGGGATGAGCCTCTTTAGCCTAGTAGAAAGCGATAGGACAAGGGGTAATGGCCTGAAGTTGTATCAGGGAAGGTTTTGAGTAGATATTAGGAACCATTTCATTCCAGAACGGGTTGTTAGGTGTTGGAATGGGCTGCCCAGGGAGGTGGTGTAGGGTTGATTTAGAGCTTAAGGATATGCTGTAGGTGAGAACTGTGCTAGGCAAACGGTTGGACTAGATGAATTCCAGGGTCCTTTCCAACCTAGATGATTCTGTGAAAGCACTTGAGAACCTGCCCTGTGAGGAGAGACTAAAGGAATTAGGTCTTTTCCCAGGAGAAGGCTTAGGGGGAACCTCATTACAGTATTCCAGTACTTAAAGGGTAGCTGCAAAGAAGACAGAGGCTCTCTTTTCGTAAAGAGCCACATGGAGAAGACACAGGGCAATGGATACAAGTTGCACCAGGAGAGGTCTCATCATGATAGAAGAAAGGAATTTTTTACAGTGAAAACAATCATTAAATAGAATAACCTCTGCAGGGAGGTGGTAGTGTTGCCATCTCTGAAGGTTTTCAAGATGCAATTAGACAGGGTGCTAGATAATATCATCTAGGTTCCCTTCCCCACAAAACACTGGACCGGATGATCTTTTGAGATTCTGTCACATCTACTAATTCTGTTCTAGTAAGGGCAAGAAAAAAGTAACTTTTTAGGAGACAGCCCCAGTGCTTATTTCAGTCATGCTAATTGTTTAATAATGTAACCATTTCTACTGAATTATCTAACTACCTAATACCATCCTTCTTCAGGGTAAGTAGCAAGGTACTAACAGAAGGCAAACATATACGTTAACATATACAATGCACTACTTCTGACTTGCGCTTCCAGTTAGTCTTACCAGTAGAAGCTGCTTTAATTTTTTCTTCACTGATACCTGAAAGGGGACAAACATCTGTCAAAGAGAAGAACTTCATACATTTACATCTCTTTTGTTCTCTTTCTGTCTTCTGGCTGATTGTTACTATTTTTTGCTGATGAAGAGATGTCAGGGAAGAAGCAACTAGAAAACCTCACAATCTGAAATTAACACAAAATTGGCAGCTTTGCAGCCACATAAAATACAAGATTGGCAGAGTGATCTGCTGCTCATATCATGAATCGAGTTGCCCATTTACAGTGCATGTACTATATCCATTTGCTGCAAAGGCACTGAAATATCACTGTTCTCAGTGATCTCCCATCATCTTCAGTTACTTTGTGCTAGACTTGTCTCCTTTCTAAGTTCTATGTCCGTGTGACCCAAGTTCCATTCACGTATCCTTGGCTATCGATGGAAAGAGCCCATTATACTGATTTTTAAAGCCTGCAATATTAACAAATTTTTTTCTTTAAAAATTTTTTTCCAAATGTCAATCAATAAATATATGCACACTTTAATGCAGATATGATATGATTACTAAGATCTTTGTTATATTGTTTCATACTTATTTCCTCCCCAGAATATTAAAGACATTTGATGCTGAAAAATATGAAATCTACATTAAAATCACTTTGTCCCATTCTTTTGTGCAAAAGACTGCTTTTTTTTTTTTTTTTTTTTTCATATATTCAACAGTATAATAATAAAGATTATTTTTGGCTCAAAAATTGGGAAAGGAAACAATTTTTTCATGTGATGTTAATCACAAGGAATATAAATCACTTTCTGATAGTGAGAACTAGGAATATCAGTCATGCTTCCTTAGAGGAAAGGGAATAAGGAGATTGAGTTTTAGTCTACTCTCAATAGAATATTTGATAGTAGTCTTCAATACTTCACAGAACTGAAATTCAATGCATCATTTTAATTCTCTCCTGATAGTGCTGGGCAAAACCTAATATTAATTAGATACTATTCAACTTTTCCATGATGAAAAACTCATTCTGGTATATGAAGTGTTGACATAAATTGTATTTGGGCATTTTTATGGGGTAATTTTTATGTTGGTTTTCTGTAAACTGGCCTCAGATTTAATCTGTTAGGGTAACATCCATCTTGCCTAACTTTATTAGTCTAAGAACTAAATATATCTTCTATAGGAACTGTCTTGGTTGTTTGTCAGTGGACAGAGAGAGACATAGTCTCAAAAGTAGATTTATACTGTATATTTTAAGTTTGGTTAAACTGTATTTGTGAAAAGGTACCCATCTTTCTGTTCATGGCAGTCTTTATACCATTGGAAAATCCTAGGGTAAAAGCTAAGATCTAATCAACTTTTGCTGATGGCTAAAGTTTCATACAATTCCATCTTTGTCTTCACACAAGAGGTCATTTGATTAGCCAGACTTCAAAACTGTTTAGGGCCTTTCATCCTCTGTAATTTTTAAAGCAGAAGCTGGTTACACTTGACAACAAAGTTTAGCATGTCTGTGACTGATCTGATGTTAGATGGATGCATGAGGATACAATTACCAGGGGAATGTCTTTAACAGTTTATCTGTAAATTTGAGCCAGGGTGATGGGTTGATTTACAAGAACTATTGTAATGTACTTTCAAAAAATGAAAAATATCTAAAGGTAGTTTATTTACTACACTCACAATACATGCTATTCTAATATGACAACAATAGAGGCCACTATGGCTCCAGAATTGAAGATCTAAAGAATCTTATAAATTATTATTTCCTAAAGAACAAAAAATACAATAGTGGTTTTCAGGTAATGTTTACCTTTTAAATTCTAGCAAAACATTAAATAAATATGTCTTGATGGTGGTAAGTACCACTTGCTTGAAAGTAGTTTAAATCCAGTGGGAATAAAACTGTTTCTAAACTAGATTAGAAGCTTAGGAAATATTATATAAAAGGGTTAAAACATTAATATAAGAAAAAACCTTTTCATTTTGGAAGAATTGGGGTCCATTTTTAAGAGACTTTTAGATTAGAATGTACCTTTCATGGCTTTAGGGGAAATGGTCTTATGGCCCTCTGCTTTGTATTTTGGACAATATACGTGACACTCACTGCAAAAGCAGAGAGGTTGGAACAATTGTTTATACCTTTATGCTGTAGTGAAAAATGTACTTTTGACATTCTAGTTAATACTGGTTCAGATCCCACTAGTGGATATGAATTAGTGAAGTAGATTTTATTTTATTTTATTTTATTTTATTTTATTTTATTTTATTTTATTTTATTTTATTTTATTTTATTTTATTTTATTTTATTTTATTTTAATCTATTCTATTTTATTCTATTTTATTCTATTTTATTCTATTTTATTCTATTTTATTCTATTTTATTCTATTTTATTCTATATTCTACCAATATTTTTAGGTCTTGCAAAGGAGTAAGGCTTCATTATTAAAGATTAGGCTACTAAATCCATAGGTAGATACATGTTCAAGTTTATGCTAAGATGTTATTTAGGCCTTGTTTTTGATACTTACATGGAAACTCTGAAATGTTATCTGTGATTTATTCTAAGCACTGAACACTAGTGAAATTAAGGAAGTCTCAGGGATTTTACTAGGCTTGTAGAAACACAAGATCTGCTTATTTTCTCTTGGTTACACTGGTTCAATATTACAACTCCCAGTTTCTGAACACAGCCAGAGGGAACATGTACAGGAGTGAAAATTTGTTCAGTGCATGGCAGACTGCCCAGCAATTAAATATGCTTCTTTTTAAATGCATCATCCTCATTTGAATAGTTGTTTCCCTTGGAATTTGGCTGGGAACTGGGTGTGTTAGACTGGACCTAAAATACAAAACGATGCTTGTCCACTTAACATGCTTCATGTGGGCATGGTTTAAATTTACACATGGCTCCAGTAAAGGCAGTGATGCTCAGTATGGCCACAACTGCAGAGAATAATGGGAACATAGCTGAATTGTTATAGCTCTGATGCCTATCAGTTTCACCAGGCAAAAGGCCAATTGCTGGAGGATCTGTCTAAGGGGACACAAAATTTAATGGTGATACCATCAGTAAAAGTGTCACTCATTGAGTGGGGGAAGATGCATATTTTTATTTGGTTATTGTCCAACACTGAATTAAAGTAATTTTACACAGTGCATTGAACAGTCATCAGATGGCTCTTGGCTGCTTTCAGCTTGAGCTGGATTTAACTGACAATTTACAGATGGGAGATTTAAATCCTCACAAATGGATTCTGATATAAATTCTGTGTGGTAGCTAGTGAATACCTTTAATTTTTAAATAACTTCAGTGAACTTCTGTATTCAAGTCATCATGTATTTCACAGAGTTAAAATAGTAGAATCTAGAAAGCAAGCAATAGCAAGCTTATCTCACTTTCCTTCATCGTACAATTACATGTTCCGTGGATGATACCAGAGATCATGAAATTAAATGTGGGACAAGTCTTAGAGTAGCTGGAAGGTTTCTCTTAGTCTTTTATATTTCCTTTCCAGTGTCTACTGAATTCTGGATTTTTTTTCTGTTTTCCCCATATATGCCCTCTATGTGGTTGTTAGCAAGCGGTTTAACCTACCCATATCTATATCTCATATTTTGCTCACTATATACCATGTTTACACATGCTGACAGAGCTCCTTGGAGGATAACTTATATGGCAAAAGGAGAGCTTTGCTCATACAGCCACGTTACTGTTGTCAGGTCACAGGCTAAGCTGAGGAAAATCTGCTGTTGGCTGGCATAGCTGTATCCATTCTAGAGATGTTGCCAACTTGTATCAACCAGGCAGTGCAATTTTATATCTGTAGACTTTTTTTCCCAACATAGCTACCTTGGCAGAACACTGTAGCCTCACCTAAGGAGTATATCAGTTCTGCCGTGATACAGTTGATTCAGACAGCGTGTGATCTATAGCTGATACCTCATATAGTTTATTCATATAATTTAGGATCTAAGTATCTTCTGTTCCTTCCCTGTGTTCATTTCTTCCTCTCTTGAAGAGCCTCTGGAAGGAAGATTCACCTGATCCTTTCTCAGCAATCATGAGGACACTGAAAGGGATAAAAACAAACAAACAAACAAACAAACAAAAAACCTCAACAACAAAAAATAATGGAGCCTGAACAACCTTGGTTGTGCAAGTGACATAGAGTTGGAAATTCCTTTTAGGGACAAGGATTATCTTTTTATAAATTAATATATCTGTGATTTAATTTCCCTTAGGACATCTCAGTCTAACCTAGATGTTTTCATCCTGGCATCTTATCAGAACTAGATTCTCATACTATTGTGGGTTTTGGTTTGTCTGAAAACCTGCCATGTTCTGCAACAACAGCACTGTCTCAAGACAGAACAATTGTCATTTGAGGATGCTAACTTTAACAGAACTAATCTGCCATCCCTGTGGACTGATTCCTCACGTTCTCAGGCTCAAGCTGTCATCTGTAGGACCAGGTTTGACCAACATCACCTCATCAGTCAGCCAGTCCTCTTTTAATAGCCATCAGCAAGGGGAAAAATGACAGACAAAAGGCAATTACAGTAAGAAAAGTATTGTTTGAAAAATGACCTTTCTACCCTATACTTCTGTAAATGTGAAAAGTACAGTTTATAGTCTGAATGGCCAGAAGTGGAAAGATGCTCTCTTGAAGGGATACAGAGATACTGTCCAAGCATCCAGGGATCAGGTTAAGAAGGCCAAAGCCCTGATAGAGTTAAACTTGGACGGGGATGACAAGGGCAACAATAACAGCTTTTATAGATATGTTGCTGATAAACAGAAGACTAGATAAAAAGTGGGTGCTCTCTGGGAGGAAATGGGAGACCTGGTTACTTGGGACATGGAGAAGACTGAGGTACTCAACAACTTTTTTGCCTCAGTCTTCATTGTCAAGTGCTCCAACCACACTGCTCAAGTCGCAGAAGGCAAAGGTGGGAACTGGAAGAATGAAGAACCACCCACTGTAGGAGAAGATCCAGTTTGAGACTATCTAAGGAACCTGAAGGTGTACAAATCCGTGGGACCTAATGAGATGCATCTGTGTATCCTGGGGGAATCTGGTGAAGGAAGTGGCTAATCCACTATTTATCATACTTGAGAAGTTGTGGCAGTCCAGTGAAGTTCCCACTGACTGGAAAAGTGGTAACATAACCACCATTTTTAAAAAGGGAAAAAAGGAAGGTCTGGGATACTACAGGCCAGTCAGTCTCACCTCTGTGCCCAGCAAAATCATGGAGCAGATCCCCCTGGGAACTATACTAGGGCACATGGAAAATGGGGAGGTGGTTGGTGACAGTCAACATGGCTTCACTAAGGGCAAATCATCCCTGATGAATTTGGTTTCCTTCTACAACAGTGTTACAGTGTTGGTGGATAAGGGAAGAGCATCTGACATCATCTACCTGGACTTGTGCAAAGCATTTGGCACTGTACCACATAACATCCTTGTCTCTAAACTGGAGAGACATGGATTTGACAGATGGACCACTTGGTGGATAAGGAATTGGCTGAATGGTCGCACTCAAAGAGTTGCAGTCAATGGCTTGATGTTCAAGTGGAGAACAGTAACAAGTGGCGTATCCCAGGGGTTGGTACTGGGACCGGTGCTGTTTAACATCTTTGTTGGTAACATGGACAGTGGGATTGAGTGCACCCTCAGCAAGTTTGCTGATGACACCAAGCTGTGTGGTGCATTCGACAGGCTGGAGGGAAGGGATGTCATCCAGCGGGACCTTGACAGGCTTGAGAGGTGGGCCTGTGCAAATCTTGTGAAGTTCAACAAGGCCAAGTGCAAGGTCCTGCACATGGGTCGAGGCAATCCCAAGCACAAATATAGGATGGGCAATGAGTGGATTGAGAACAGCCCTGAGGAGAAGGATTTAGGGGTATCAGTGGATGGAAAACTATGAGCCAGCAATGTGCATTTGCAGCCCAGAAAGCCAACTATATCCTGGGCTGAATGAAGAGAACTGTGACCAGCAGGTTGAGGGAGGTGACTCTCCCGCTCTAGTCTGCTCTCATGAGTACTGCATCCAGCTCTGGGGCTTCCAACATAAGAAGGACATGGACCAGATTGAGCAGGTCCAGAGGAGGCCACAAAGACTATCAGGGGGAGCTGGAGCACCTCCCCTTTGAAGACAGGCTGAGAGAGTTGGGGTTGTTCAGCCTGGAGAAGAGAAGGCTCTGGGGAGACCTTATAGTGGCCTTACAGTATTAAAAGGGTGCCTCCAGGAAAGATGTGGATGGACTCTTTATCAGAGAGTGTAGTGATAGGACAAGGGGTAATGGTTTTAAACTGAAAGAGGGTAGATTGAGATTAGATATAAGGAAGAAATCTTTTACTGTGAAGGCAATGAGGCACTGGAACATGTTGCCCAGAAAGGCTGTGGATGCCCCCTCCCTGGCAGTGTTCAAGGCCAGGTTCAATGGGGAGTTGAGCAACCTGGTCTAGTGGAAGGTGTCCCTGCCCATGGCAGAGGGGTTAGAATGAGAGGATCTTTAAGGTCCCTCCCAACCCAAACCATTCTATGAAGGCAGCACAAACTTAATAGGAAACAAAATTGAATATTCTGTGCTTTGTGTAAGAAACAAGTCAGTCAGCAATCTGTTAGAAATGAGGGGGACAGAGGAAGAAGGGTTAAGCAAAATTAAGTATAGATACAGGTGATTAAAAGACATCTACATAAAGTATTTTTCTAGTCCTTCCACATGTTAGTTACTAATGTGAAAAGAAAGGCATATGCTTTATGAATAGCAGGGACTAGAGGGTGATGACTGTGCTATGTGACACCACATGATATACCACCACACTAGAGAGTTTCTCTGTCAGCAGAGCTGTAACCCTTCAGTAGCTCAAATTAATGACGGAACCTTCAAAATACCTGCAAAACCAAGGAGAAAGGCTTTGCTGGCATCACCGCAGCAGGAAGAGGCCTTATTTTCTACCAGTGATTGATTTTGGGTAGTGTTCTGCCACATGTGTACTTATCTCGAGACCACTGTTTGCTTGTGGTAGAACACCTACCAGGGAGGGCTACTGGCTTGCAAATCTGGGAGTTTACCTGCAAGACTCTTTCATCCCTTAGTGATACCAACACAACTGACTGCAGCGCCACTCATTTAAGAGTTATAAACACTCTGCCAGACCTTTATCACAGAAAGCATGCTTTGCAAGAAACGAGGGAATTCAGAAAAGGGAGAAGTACAGGGAATAAGAAGCTGAGAATTAATTAAAAGATGTCCTGTCCAACAGAAAGGTCATTTGTGTCAAATATCCTATTTCTGTTAGTCAAGTTTGGCTGTGTTTGCAATTCTATTGCAGTCTTCAGAGTGCTCTGAATATAGTAGCAGAGCTAAACCTCATCACCTTTGAGTGACATAGTTCAGTTGAATGCATGTAAGGTGAACAGTTCATTGTAGCTGTAACACAACATTCTGATGCTTTTGAGCAAAGATCAATAATTAATGTTCCACTAGAGACCTTAATGGCACAGCTACCATCACATATTTTTCTCTTTTATAATGGCATCTCTCATAACACTAATAACTTATAAAAGCATAATAGTGGTAATGTTTGAAGAAAGCAAGTTAACAAAAAAACCCTGTCTCTTCACTCCCATCCCTTTCTCTGTCCCCCTTCCCAACAGTGCATGCTTATAACTGTGATGGGGATCCTAAGGCAAAATAAGCATTACATTGTTGTTCTTATAGAACACTAGGTAAAATAGTCCACAGGGAAAGAAAAAAGGTGTACATCATGCCCTGTAGAGACAGTACATTCTCACATAAAGAACATTCATGGTGTGTTTTTATATTGTTAGTTTTATTTTCATCTTGAAGATTTAACAGACTTAGGTGGATGTGTCCTCAGTAGACAGGATCTCAAAATCTTAGGCATTGAACATGCAGAAAGTAATAAACCAGCAAACTCCTTTCTGTTACTCTGTTTTTATAAAACATTTAATTGTTGGGTGTTTTTCCCTCTGAGCTTGATTTCTTGACAAGGAATATCCATTGTATCAAGTGCAGGACAGTATGGACTGTTCACCATTAAAGTTTTACCTTTGCACTGAAACTCCAGACAAATATCAGTAAAGGAATGATAGGGCTTGGCATTCACACATGCTCACTCTAGCCCAGGGAATCAACTACCTTCAGGCTTCCTTTGTAGTAGGTGGTAAGAGACACCCTGCTGCAGGAAGCAGTTTTGAGTAGCTAGATATAGGCTACCACTCTGAATCATTTCAAACCAGGTCGTTGAGCAGGTAATTCAGAGCAGGAATCTAATTTTCACTTTTTCATCCATCCAGCACTGGAGCCTATTTTTCTCCCTAAGTATGCAAATCAAATTGTTTAAGGCTTGTGCTATCAGCATGTGCTGCGAAGAAACAATTTCTCTGGAATTTTGGATCACCCCTATGCCTTCAGTAGGAAAGTTGGAACTGGATGATCAGAGAGGGATTTCCATCTCTCAGATCTTGATATGTTACATCCTTCGCTATGAACTCTCTTTCTTCTGAAGGAAATGCTTGTATGTACACAGAAATGGATCTGCAGTGCACTCTGTGAGAGATTCTGTCTGACATAAGGGGGTAAGGACTGTGAAACATGAACATAACTATTTCTTAGTTTGGACACAGCCAATACTTCAAACGAAGGTTCCCAGACAACCTTTCTGTGTTCTCTGCTTCCCTGCTTTCTCTCTTGTGCATCCAGCCAACAAGAGGAAAGATTTTGCCATTGGTGAAAAATGAAATACATGTTTCTTATGCCAATGTACTTCTGCAAGGAAAAATTTCACTTGTGTACAATTAAACCAAAGTAACTAATGAAACTATTCTTCACTGGGTAATTCTGTCAGACAATATATTATATAAACCACTTCTTATGATGGGTTAACACATCATTTCATCAAGCAATAAATGCTCTTGTGAAAAACGTCCCAAATTAGTTACACTCACTGTGTTTCTCAAAAGAGGAAAATGAATAAGGTAAATTTTAATTCAGCTATTAATGATGAAGTAACACATGAAAGGGGTCACCCTTGTTAATACTGAACGGGAAGTGCATGAATAATAACTTTTAATGCATGTTACTGTCATTCTTCTTCACAAGTTTATTTCATTTTAAGAAAGGTCTTTTTTTGTTTGTTTGTTTGTTTGTTTGTGGTTTTTTGTATAAGTATGGAGTTTAAAATCCCATCAAAACAATTTCAGGTCCTAGAAGCCTTGATTCCCACAGTTCTGCAATAGTTGGATGATGAAACAAGAAATTACCAGGGTGTTCAGCACTCAGATTTAAGTTGTGTTTCTCATAGCATATTGACTATGGACCAAGGTGGAACCATTGCAGTGCTGAGGTTTCATGTACTAAAAATGAAACTATACTGCTGCAGAATAATGTAGCCAATGTGCCTTATGTTACATCAGTTGTGTTGGCCCAAAGATAGGAAGAAGGTCTGTATTTTAGTTACACAACTACACAAAGTTTAGTTTACACAACTATGTAGTGGTATAAACAATCCAAGTTTTTGCCTGAGACATTCAGTGCACAGTTGTTACTGAATGTGACTTCTCTGAAACTTCATATTTTAGTGACAGTGTTTCTAGGTTATGTTTACCTATTTTTTTTAATGCATATGTCAATATAAATTGAAAGAAGTGTATTTTAATGAAGGGTTAAAATGATATGATGAACTTAATGGTAAAGGAGTGGCAGGCAATTTTGGCTGTGACAGCTACATATTGGTACTGCACTGGACATACCCATTTAAATTAGCAACCAACGCCTAATCAACTATTACATCCAAAACCTGGTATGTTAGTAACTACAGTCACTAGAGTGACAGATAAAATCAAGATTATTTTGGGACAAGAACTAGGGATGCCAATAATAAATAATATCCACATGACAATTGGGAATCTATATAATACATATAATATATGATAGTCTTGTTCCACAGTTGGTAGTTATTTCTGAAGGAAAACCACAGCGAAAGATATTTATATTTGTGTACCAAAATGCAGGAGAATATCTTGGAATATTCTTGTTGTACAAGAATATATATATATATATATTATATATATGCAAGATATATATATTGTGTATATATATATTATATATATACAAGAATATATTAGTGAACAAACCCATATGTTTATATAATAATACCTGTTGACTCACACCATAATTATGTCAATCATAGGTTGCACCAGTGGCACCTACTTATGACATTCCTGTCCAAGCTAGACTGCTAGTTTTTCAGGACTTTAGTTGTACTAATGCAACTCATTATGGGACCATGTTAATATAATCCAGATTAACAATAAAAAAAAAAAAACACCAAATTTGATTTGTTTTATAATTTATGCTTTATCATGTAATAACTTTTCCTTTAAAGCAATGCATTATGTCTAAAATATTATTTGTGTTTACCCCCTTTTTTAGCTGTGAGGTTGTATAAAGTTCTTCCTTTGAAAATCAGCTGGGAGCAATTACCATCTTCATTAATATCTTCTTTATATGGTAGTTTCCTTATACAAAGCCCCACAGTTTAGCACTCAACAGTGCTTCCTATACCTCTGCTTTGGGAAAGAACTAGTCTAAATACCAGTAAATAGCTGAAGCAAGGTACAAAACCCAGTGGAGCTGACAAGTTGGGTATAATAATGCTTTGGTATCTCTCTTCTGACTGCAGCCTTTGATAATGCCAGGGGACACCCATCAAAGAACTTTCTTTGTTCTGATAATACAGACAGGAGTTATGAAGCAGAAAAGGGAATCACATCTGCTCAGTGCTATTTCTATGTTGGCATGTTCTTATAGCAGAGATTCATCTGTCATCTCCCTCCTACACTCCAGTCCAGGAGGAATACAGTCTTCCAGACTCAGTATTTAGAGTCCCTCTTCTACCTCAGTGCCAGATCTGTAGCGAGACCTTGGTTAAAGGTTTTTCTGAGAATGTGCTTTGGGTGTCTTCTGTGTTTAGTAACTAAGAGAGGACTTAGCAGTAATTGGCACATCTGTGCTGTTGTGATGGAAGGAGTGGATAGAGGACGTCAGAGGATATCTGCTATCTCTTTTCCTGTCAGAGGTTCTGCAGGAGGAAAGAACTCAGCAATGTTGCATGAGTAAATTGAAAAAGCAACTATTTTCCAGTGTAAAAAAATGATCAGGAGTAGGTTTTCCTCTCTGCCACATTTTAAATTTCTATAATGAAAAAAACCTCTCCTGGAACTAAGTCTAAGAAGCTAGGCCCCCTAAAATAGGTGCATGATTTTCCTGTGTAGCCAGTTCAGACTTCAAAGGCCAGCAAAGGCCATGTGGCTAACTAGATGGAAGGTATTTATGCAAGGAACAAAGATAGGAGGACTTTTTTCAGCTGGCATCTAAAATATAAATGATGTTAAAGAACATAAGACTAGATCCTTATTGGACACTAACATTAGTGACAATGAAAGAAAAAAAAGCCTGATTTCCCCTGGATTTCTGTGTTTACCTGAGGGCTTATCCTATGTCTTTCCTCTTAAGTAAGCAGTGATCAAATAAATAATATAAAATATAAATATAACTATATCAAAGTGTTGAAATGAAATAAAGAACAGCCAATTCAGAAAAGAAATGTATTATAGCAAGTCTTAAATTATCTTTCCTTGTATTATTCAGTTTTCTGTTTAATTTTCTACAACAGAAACTGAAATATGACTTCCTTTAATAGTAGTAGTTCAGAGGCATCCCAGGAATGATGTCTTAAGTCCTTTGCCATCATCTGGGAAACAGGTTGTTCTCTTGTTCCACTTGGTTTGATTTCTCTAATGGCTCCGTTATTGACAGAGACGACATACTTTATTTCACCTATTTACAGCATTTTTATACAAACTGAAGTATGAGATGATTAAGAGAAGATGTTTTAATATATTCTAGATTCCTTAACTGGAAATGGCTTTGATATAAATCCAGAGAATATCAATATTCTTCATGTTGCCATAAAGTGGGGAATGTTTTTCAAAATTCATGCAAGAGATTGATGACATTTCTCCTAAGTTTTTCAGAACTAACAGGCAAGGAGAAAATACTAAGATTGCAGTGAAACTACAAAGTAATACATGCTGTCTCGTCAGACAAGGACTTGTGCTACAATTGCATTCAGCTGAGCAAACTAAAAAAAAAATGTTCTTAAATGAAGAAATTGCCACATTTTTCAACTGCTTTTCTTGAATTGCAATCCTGAATTGTGATGCAAAGTTAGTAATAAAGAAGCTTTATTTACTGGAGGCCAGCTTGCATTCAGTTTGGGAAATGTCTTGAAATTAGAACTGAAACTGGTGATGAGACATCCTCAAATATAGATACTAACATTTTTTGGCCATTTAATCTTGAATATAGAGTCCAGTCTGTCCAAAATTTTGTAAGAACTAAATAATTCAGCAAAAGAAAATAAGTTATGCTTTGGTCTTGATTCAGTGGGCTAAATATAGGCAATTTGTACCATTTCGGATGTGTTAGAATATCTGAGTCAGATATAGGACTGCCATATAATAGAAGATGTATGGAAAACCAGAGTTCTGGATTATCAGCAGAAGACAATTAATATGTCAGGATATATTAGCAGAAGAAAAATAGTGCTACAGACACATTTGCTAGGTGAATGAATGAAAAACCTTATTTTGGGGGCAAATAATTCAGAAAAATGAAAATGTAGAGACTGTCAAGGCACCTGAGCTTCTGAGGAAGAAAAAAGTTTCAATGAAAATGCAAATAGTGACAGGTACTCAGTGACCCAAATTCAGAAAAGGAGTAACATAAACGCACCTGCTTTATGTAGATGTTTTACAGTGTGTGGTATTCAATATCTGAATAACATCAAGAATCCTGAATCTTTCTGGAGTCTCTTGTGATTGAATCAGATTAAAGTATTTTGTTGATGGCTCAGTTATATCCTTCATTTGATAGAAAATCTGTTGAGATGTGTAAAGAAAAACCTCAGTGATTTAGGCAAACAGAATGTCATCTTTCTTACAAATGTGTTAATAATTATATAGGAAAGTTCTTAAACTACACACCAAACATAAATATAATTTCAATATTTTTTTTCTGCAGGGCATGGATCTGAATTACTAACAAATGGTCTAAATTTTTTTCAGTAATCAATTTATGTAAACGGGATTGGACCCTGGTTGACCCCTGGGGTATACCACTAGATACTGGCCTCCAACTAGACTTTAATTCACTGACACCACCCTCTGGGCCTGGCTGGTCAGCTAGTTTTCAATCCACCTCACTGTGTCCTCACCCAGTATATACATCAACAGATTGTCTATGACGATTTTATGGGAGACAGTGCCAAAGGCCTTACTGAAGTCCAGGTAGACAATAGCCACTGTTCTCCCCTCATCTACCAGGCCAGTCCTTTCATTGTAGAAGTTTATCAAGTTGGTCAAACATGACTTCCCTTTGATGAGGCTATGCTGGCTACTCCTGATGACTTTTTTGTCTTTCAGTGCCTGGAAATTGTTTCTGGGATTAGCTGCTCCATCACCTTCCCAGTGACCATGGTGAGGCTGACTGGCTTGTAGTTCCCTGCATACTCCTTCTTGAATATAGGAATGACATTTTCTTTCCTCCAGTCTTCAGGCACTTCTCCCCGTTGCCATGATCAATCAAAGATTATCAACAGTGGCCTTGCAGTGACATCTGCCAGCTACCTCAGCACTCATGGATGCATCCCATCATGGCCTATGCACTTACATGTGTCCAGTTTGCTTAAATATTCACTGACCTGATTCTCTTCCGCCAAGGGTACATCTTTCTTACTCCAGATTCTGGAGCAAAAAAATTAAACAAACAAAAAAACCCCAAACGACCTGTAGTCTACAAGTTAGTTATCTATATACAAAATAAATGTAGAGTACTTGCAAAATTTAACATTTTTATGCTTGTTATAGTCTTAATAATTAAGTCAAATAGCTTATGAATAATTAAAATAAGATTAAATACAAGAGCATTCCTTTGCTTATTTGTATAGCCTGCTGTAGCAGGCAGGTAAGTAGCATAACATTCCATGCTGTAGAGTTTTGTTGTAAAATTGAAAAATCCCTTAAAGTGCATCATAGCAGTATTGAAATACAATCAAGGTGAAATATAATATGCATAGCAAATGAGCTCAGGTATTTGTCCTCTGTGTGTTCTAGTTCCATTAGTACTGTCTGAGGAGTTCTATTAGCACTTTCTGCAGAAAGGACAATCCAGGAAACTATAGACCTGTCAGTCTGACCTCGGTGCCAGGGAAGGTCATGGAGCAGGTCATCTTGGGTGCCATTAAAAGTCATATAATGGACAACCAGGGGATCAGGCCCAGTCAGCATGGGCTAAGGAAAGGCAGGTCCTGCCTGACAAACCTGGTCTCCTACGACAGGGCAACATGTTTCTTGGATGAGGGAAAGGCTGTGGATGTTGTTTACCTTGACTTCAGTAAGGCCTTGGACAGCGTTTCCCACAGCATTCTCATGGTGAAACTGGTGGCTCCCGGCTTGGAGGCACACATGCTTCGCTGGGTAAAAACTGTCTGGATGGCCAGGCCCAAAGAGTTGTGGTGAATGGAGTTAAATCCAGTTGGCAGCTGGTCACGAGTGGTGTCCGCCAGGGCTCGGTGTTGGGGCCACTCTTGTTCAACATCTTTATTGATGATCTAGACGAGGGGATCAAGTGCACCCTCAGTCAGTTTGCAGATGACCCCAAGTTGGGTGAGAGTGTTGATCTGCTCGAGGGTAGGGAGGCTCTGCAGAGAGACCTGGACAGGCTGGAGCCATGGGCTGAGGCCAACTGCAGGAGTTTCCATAAGGCCAAATGCCGGGGGCTGCCCTTGGGCCACAACAACCCCCAGCAGCGCTACAGGCTGGGGGAGGAGTGGCTGGAGAGCTGCCAGTCAGAGAGGGATCTGGGGGTGTTGATTGACAGCCAGCTGAACAGGAGCCAGCAGTGTGCCCAGGGGGCCAAGAAGGCCAATGGCATCCTGGCTTGTGTCAGCAATAGCGTGGCCAGCAGGGACAGGGAAGGGATCTGACCCCTGTCCTCGGCACTAGTGAGGCCGCCCCTCGATTCCTGTGTTCAGTTTTGGGCCCCTCACTCCAAAAAGGACATTGAATGACTCGAGCGTGTCCAGAGAAGGGCAACGAAGCTGGTGCAGGGTCTGGAGCACGGGTCGTACGAGGAGCGGCTGAGGGAACTGGGGGTGTTTAGTCTGGAGAAGAGGAGGCTGAGGGGAGACCTCATCGCCCTCTACAGCTCCCTGAAAGGAGGGTGCAGAGAGCTGGGGATGAGTCTCTTTAAGCAAGTAGTAAGCAATAGGACAAGAGGGAATGGCCTCAAGTTGCACTGGGGAAGGTTTAGACTGGATATTAGGAAGCATTTCTTTATAGAACGGGTTGTTAGGCATTGGAATGGGCTGCCCAGGGAGGTGGTGGAGTCCCCATCCCTGGAGGTGTTTAAGAGTGGGGTTGACAGTGTGCTGAGGGATATGGTGTAGTTGGGAACTGTCAGTGTAAGGTTAATGGTTGGACTACGTGATCCTCAAGGTCTTTTCCAACCTAGATGATTCTGTGTGATTCTGTGAGTGCTGGAACAAGAATGTAACTTTCCCATGTTGCACTTCAGTCATTACTGTCAAGATGGCACTTCCATGACAGTACATGCCTTGCTGAACCTGCACAGGGCGTTTAAACCACAGAGAGGAAGTATTGCTGGAGCCATTGGAGGTAAACTCTGTCAGATTTTGAACAAGGACAACCCCTTAGTACAATTTTGACACTGTATTCAGCTTGACCCATAAAATCACAGTCCTGCTATTAAATAACCATTTATTTACAGCAAAATGAGTACTGCCAGACAGCCCTCAATACCTCTGCTGATTATTGTGATATGCAGATGAATGAAATCGATGTCATCGCTGAGGTATGAGTCCTTTCCTTTTTGTCAGTGGAAATTCTAATTTAAGTTTATTTACAGCCATGTAACACAGGAATATGTTGTCAGTTTCCTTAAGAGTAAAGCTATCTAGGTAATTCTGGCCTTGCAAAACTCCATGACCTGAAATATCCCCAGTATTGCCCTTTAGTTACCTGTGAAATTCCTAATCTGTGTAATTAAATTACTCATGGCTCTATCTGCAACTTTTGCCAACTTCTCGCTTTGTTACATTTTTTATATTCAGCAATTACTTATGTCATGTCCAGTGTTTTCTCCTGATCTGCTTAGTTATCTTAACCTGAGGCCAGGGTCATTTGTCTGTGTCCCTTAACAGAGGGATTCACCATAAAGCACTCTGAGAAGAACTATATCAGAATGCTTCCTTGTATATGAATCCCACATTGGCCACCTGTGGCTTAGATCAGTGATGGATAAATTTTTTACTCTGTGTTCCTTTAACATCCAGGAAAACATTTAATAGATTACTAAGCACTGTTTCCATGATTTAATGGAAAACACTGGGGGAAAAAAAACAAACAAAAAAAACAAACAAAAAAACCCCTTTATAAATTGAATGGACTACTTACAAGATCTGGTTAGGAATTGCAGATAGAGATGAAAACACGATAAAATTATATGATTGAAAAAGCCTGCTCTATATAGTTACAGGTGACTGCACAGGATGTATCAGGTAGGTCCATGTTGTTGAGTTCATTCTGGTCAACATTTTAAATTACAGCTATGAAAGATACAGAATGCATTCCTGTACTTACAAAATCTGTGGACATTTGTAAGCTGGAAGAACCTGAAAACATGCTGAAGAATAAGAACACAACTCTGAGCGACTCAGGTTATTTGGAAAATAAAACAGTGAAGAAGAGTTCAGTGAAGAAGAGTTCAGAGTTCCAGATAAGAAATTAGAAGTGAAACCATGAGTCTCTGGGCAGGTGAAAACATTGTAGAGAGAAATACTGAAATATAAACTAAGTGTAAGTTGCCAATGTACTGCTGTTGAAAAAGATGAGTCAGAACTTGGTAATAATGGAAACAAATGCAAAATATGGGAGATCATTCCTATTTATTCAGTTTTCTTCAGTGTTGATGTGAATGGATCAAAGTACTAGATAAAGTTTTGCTACCACATTTAAAGAAAGTTCTAGATAAAGTATAAATTTCTGAAGGAAGCAACAAGAATGTGTCTATCCATTCTCTACTAGATTTAGATATTTCTGCTTCTCCTCAGACCTGATAAAGAAATATAGTGCCGCAAAGTTGTGTTTTGTTTTTTTTTTTTTTTCCCCAACTCTATCAAAATAAAAAGAGATTACCTCTCCATACAAACTTTGCCTCTCTTATCTCTTTACCAACCTAGTGAAAAGAGGATCATAATGAGGACATTGATAATGCTTCCATTATTCTCATAGAAAATAAAGAGTAATAGACTTGATATGCAGAATGAAGACAGGTTATGTATTAGGGTTAATGTTCTAACTGTGTAGGTAGAGAAGACTACTCAGGTGACGTCCTGGTGAAATATCTTCATACTCACTATTAGCACATCTCATAGTATGTCTTCAGGTATGTCAGTATCTAAACTGTTCGTAAAAATTTCTGTATATAGGAGAGATAAATAAGGTATTTGTAAAAGCTCTTTTCTGCCATATATTTATATTACTGGATTTTCTGTTTTTTACTAGGACTGTCATTAGAGAATCTGTCCCATTCTAATTTGATTTTGCAATGCAGACATTTTAAAGTAATGCTTTAGGCCAGTATCTGTAAAGTAATAAAAGCTTAATTCTTTTGACAGTCAACAAGTGGAGTTTCTATGCCCTGTTTAAATCTATCTTGTTTACTTTTGACCCAATTTAATTAACAAAATATTTCTTTTAAATCTAGCATATAGACTAAGCTTTCTTTTACATATAAAAACAATGTCACCATGCACTGCTGTCAGATTTATGGTTCAGTACCACTCTAGCTGACACAGAATAATTTAGTACACAGGATCTGAATATGAAACCAAAGGAAGAGCTTGTTTTCTTTAATTATTGAATTGATATAAATTATAATTAACATAATGGTTGGAATGTGATTACACTACCATACAATAATTTATTTTGTGTTTATGTGCCGTGTCCAATTTGCTTGTATTAACCCCTAACCTGCACATTATAACTTGGCATTATGCATTTGTAATAACAGATGTTCACATCATTTTTGTAATTACCTGTATATGAGATTTAGGGTAATTATTTGTGCAACTATATTAATAGCATACATTTTCAAAACATTGCTAAAGAAAAAAATGTATCAATTTTACAAACACTTCCTACACTAAATGTATCTGTTTTCAGATTTATTGTAATTAACTGTAACCTGCTGTTTGAAAAAACAGTGGAAACAAACTAAAATTAGAAGTAAACAGGAATTCCAGCAGAGTTATTTCATGCAAATACTAGAAATATGGAATAAATTGCCAAGAGCACTGATGCAATCAGTATAAATGGATTCATGGAGGAGAAAGGAGAAATTAAAGCTGTGGTGACAATACAGAAGGGTGAAAAGGAAATAAATTTAGAGAGCTTGCATGCTTCGGTCAAGCAATCTGACTCAAGTAATTACTTATTGATGTGTTTCCCTCACCAGTCCTATATGTAGATTCACAGTTTTACCATCAAAATCATTTGTTAACATAACAAAAGCTCAGACAGGGTCAAATTCAAGGTCCATAGGTTCAATCTGGGGAAGAGATCTTTCATTCTGGAGGCAGACGGTACAGTAGTTGTTGGGTGATTGGTGATTTGTTTACTATATATGCTGACCTAGCATTCTCAGTGGCACGCTTGAAGATTTGGAAAAGGAAATAATTCAGTTACACAGTACAACAAGGCTGCCATAGGTCATGGCCATTAGTGGCCTACTAAGCTTTTTATTTGACACAGCCTCATAGAGGAAAATATTTTTGCTGATGGTGGCAAAAAATGACATTTCATCCACCACATTTCTTTAATTTAGAGACCTTGATTTTCAGAGGGCGTGGGCTACTAATGAAGAAAAAAATTGCTACCTATGTAATTTTAAAAATATTTGAGGCTTGTCTGGGATCTCATGATATCATCTAAATATCTGCAGTAATTAAATATTGCTCTCAAAGGATGGTTCATACACTAATTGCCAAATGCATCAACTGAGTAGCACTGGAATGGATTACAGCATCTCCCTCATTTCTACTATATAGAAGAGAAAAAGGCTGTGGGTTGGAGAAGGGATAGAAAAAGCTTCAAGACTGCTTTCAAAATGTTCCTGTGGTGGGATGCTAGAGGATGGTATCAGAAGGTTCAAAAAGTTGTGTAAAATGTGTATTTTGAAAGGTTAATTGCATTTTAATGGATGCACATGAAAGATCAAGTAACTGTTTTGACTGATACATTGTTTTTATAATGAAACACAATTCAAAGATATGTGTGTGTATACATACATGCATACATACATAAAATCATGGCTGGTTTTTGAAGATTTCAGGAGCTGGACTGATTTAAAGATTTGTTTAACCAAAATGTCCTCATTGGCCAAATGGGAACTCATTTTGTTTATGTTTTTTGTTCACAGAAACCAACATGCATAACCTATTTTGGTTTTGTTTTTGTTTGCAGCTAAGAAAATTTTATAAAAGCAGATTTCTAAATTTTTAGTGAAAAGTAACCTACTAACATTTTTCTGACTTCCAATGACAAAGCAGAGTGAGCCACATCTCTGTTCTCTTGACATTTTGCTAAAAAATAAGCATTTTTCTTCACGTGAGAAAAAGATACTAAGAGTAGAATGTTACAGGAAAATATATTTTATCATCTTTATGTAACACATACATAGGGGTTTTGGAATCCTATGGTCTACTTAAGTTGATGAAAGTTGTTCATGCATTAGCATCTGGTTTAATATTGTCTATGTGAGGGAAGTGCTTATTCATTAGCTGCAACTCTCCTTAAATATAAAAATATTTTAAAATAAATAAATAAATGTGTATACTAAATTTTGGGGTTTTTTTTAAAGTAATTTTAAAAATGCTGGTCAAAGTTATGATACAGGCAGAATTTTGGATGCAGAATTTCTTGCTTTACAAACCTGGGCTTACTCCTCCAGGCTACACATTAACACTTACCATGACTTAATGAGCCATTCTTGCATGAAGTTGATAGTTTAGTCAAACTAGATTAAGCCTTTACTATATTAGATGTTTTGTCTCATAGGAAAATTTCAGTGCTTTATAACTCACAGTAGATGATTGTAATGTAAGTTGAGTGACATATATGCCTGTGTGACTTTTTAAATTGCTTGAAAAGATGAGCTCTTGATAGATAGCTATTAAAAGTCACTGTAAACAGCTTAGATTGTCAAACTAGGGAACTGTTTATTGAAAAGAGTAGAGCAAAAATTCCCTAATGATTGTACTACATCAAGAAAAATGATTTGGAACCAGTATGAGACTACAGCAATGCTTTCCATCTTGAGATTTCATTGCAAGGCTTACATTTTTCAGCACGTTGTCATAAACCCTTAACTTCTGGAATCAAGAGTTTGTATGAGAATCTACTTTTATGTTGACAGAAGAATGCTTGGAGATGTAAATTAAATGTGCTATTAAAACTGAAGAAATAGAAGATGAGGGGGAAAAAAAATGTAAAATTTTCTCTAAACTTTGTGATTGTTAAACCAGTCTATGAGGTTTTTAAAGCAAGTCATGTTTTTTTGAATACCTGTGGTTGCCAATATAGAGAATTGTGATTCAGTCCACACTTTCATGTTCCAGGTTTGTCAGTGAAACCTAAATATAGTCAGTGAAACCTAAATATAATCTGTTCCTGACAAAAGGCTTCCTGTTACCCATTACTTACTTTCTCAGATTGGTTTTAATTAAGAGCACCTTCCATAAAGCCAGAATTTTAAATTTGTCCATTGACACAGAGATGTCAATTTTATTCCTCTTCTTCCATCATTAGTCAAGTCTGAATTTGAATAGGTGTACAGTCAGAAAAATAATGTTGAAGGAATAACAGGTTTGCTAATTTGACCACCCAATTGTTAGGAAATTGAGAAATATTTACCCTTCTGCATTTCTAATTTTTCTCTTTCTAGTCTATAATGCAGTATTGAACGATGTGATTGTACTGTGTAGTGGTTTTAACATTAATATTTGCTTCATTCATCACAGTAGAGGGACCTCCTCAGACTGAGGAGGCTTTATACTTAAGGAAGCTATTGAAGTTTAGAAGCATGAAGAGTATGTATCATAGGAGCTCAAAAAAGAAAGGCAAAAGAAATAAAAATGCAATTTTTTCAATTAAGCCTGTTATTCTAAAGTTGATCTCATTAAAAGTGTTGTAGATATATGTTGTATAAATAATGAGCAGAGTTGGGAAGTAGAAATTTTATGATATTTTTTAAATTATTTAAAAAATCATAGCCAATTCTTTCAATTGGAAAAAAATAGCCACAGTCATAACTAGAGTTTCCAAATTTTCAAAACAACATTTCTTTGCAGATAATAGGAGATTTAAGCCAATTCTTCAGTCTCACACTGTCCAAATCATGTGACAAGAGGGTCTTCTAATAGGTAATCCTGCTGATATTGTTCCTTTATGAAAATAAAACTCAAAACTTAATTGACTGGGAATGTGATACCTGATGTGAAGACTGGTCAAAACTGTTTGAAGAAAGATCCTGGTCTGTGAGCTTCTACTTATACTGTTTATATGAAGTAGGACACAAGTTTACAGGAGGGATTTCAAATGCCTTTCACACCATCTGTTCCTAAATAATCCGTGGCCTTTTAAGCATTCTGTAAATTTGTTTTTATTTTTGCAAAATTACCCATATTACAAACACCCCCCCCCATATTTTTCCCAACTTGTGGGTGACTTGCTTCCAGGATAACAGAAGGCTCATTCACACCCATTCGTCTCCCCATAAGTTTGTAACTGCAAATTGTCTGCAACTCCAAATTTTCTCTGAAATGTAAAATCTGTAGCATTTCGAAGTACAAACATGTTTGTAAGGGAGACTATGCATTTTTTCTTGTTCTCTGTCAGCATGCCTTTGACTAATATAAGTAAATATTGGCCCAAGACCATAAAAAAGAACTTGGACTTCCATGTTTCATATTAAATGTCAAGTGTGCTTTGAGATGGAAAGAGTATCAAACAGGTGGCAGAAAAGGGAGAATCTAAACGTGTATACAGATCACAAGGGATGTGGTACATTTTCCATCTATCTATTTACTTTTGTATATATCCCCCAATGCCAGAGTATCTAAGCACAGCATGATCCATAGGTTTGCACATTGCTCAAGATGTACGATCAGATCTCAGAAATCAGCAAATGCTATCAATAAAACATGAAGCAAAGTTAATTACAGGCTTCCATTCAGAGTCAGCCTGCCGCTCATGTCCCATTATAATGAATCATTCCTAACATGTAGGAGAGATTGACAGAGATTTTATAAACTTTCCATTCTCCAAGTTTTCCCTATGTAATAAGTGCCTGCTGTATACTAGGAAAGTGATTAAGTATCAATTTCATGTAGAATAAGGAATAAATGTTTAAAAGACTAATGAGACACTATTTTTACTGCTTAGAGTACTGTGACTAACCAGTGAGTCAGATGAATGCCTCTGTCATTTTAATTAGTCATTGAGTGAGCTGCTTTTTTTTTTTTTTTTTTAAACTCTAATATTTTTTAAGTAACTTTACACTTTTCAGGAACACACTTTTTGAATGATGACACTGACAATTTCTTTTTCTATGGTCCTGCTGGAAAAAACAGTTATTATATGTTTGTCTGAACTTGTGGGAGTCTGTAAGTAAAGCCATTTTACCTCATCAATTCTTTTTAGGTCTTTGTTTGTATGCCACCTTCACATCTAGGATGCACATGTTTACAAGCCTAAAAGTTATCTATTTCTGGAATTCAATGTCTTACAGATCTAAATATATGAAAACTTTTTCCCTACTGCAGTCTTTCTTTGGTCAATTGTAGTGGAAAACACCTGCTTGTGCTAGTTATCTTTCTTTCCAGTTCCATAACTCATTGATTCAGTTCAGAAGAATGTTAACTCCTTCTTTAGCACACATTCTTGCAAATTGTCTTAATCTGGCACGTTAAATGCATGAGTGTAGGTGCATCTTCTGATGGGTTTGATAATCTCACTTAATGAGTTCTCTAACAACTCACTGCTATATTGAGACCAGGATGGTGAATGTCTGATCAAAGTGTACGTACTACTGTAGGTAGGTCAGTGTCTTGGGAAAATTATGGATTGTTTTTTTGTTTTGTTTTGTTCCTATTATAACTTTGATTTCACTTTACCAAAATGCTTTAGCCCTTAATAAAACTAATAAAAAGTGTGTTGCTTTTCCTATGTTAAACTATGTTAGTGGAATCAATTGTTATAATTTCAAGCACTTGAACAGTTGTGTCAAGTGGTATTGTCTTATGTCCATAATACTAGTGATCATACATATTTTATTCAATAAACCTAAGTGAATTTAACATCTTCTTGCATCTTTACCATTTGCATTTCTTAAATGAACATTTTTTTTTAAATAAAAAAGGATAAATTTCAGAAAAAGAGTTGATATAGTAAGGGTAACACTGTCAGTCGAATTTACTGTTAACCTAGCCAGTGCTGCAGCTTTGGCTTTTTCTGGACTGAAGTAGTAAGTCTAGACTTAGAAGTGTATTTCAGCCTCCTCCAGATGAAGGTATACACAAAGAAAAGTTAGGGATCTTCTTCCCACTGTCAGTCCACTATTGCCCACCGGCTACCTAATCAGTATTGCTAAACAAGGGGAAGTCGGCCACTGCCTGTAAAATCATATAACTCATGTGGTGGTTTGACCTCCTTGGCTAAATGCCAGGTACCCACCAAGTCACTCTATCACTTCCTCCTCTTCCCCCTTTTTTTCCCAACAGGGCAAAAAGGGGAAAGAAAATAAGATATGGAAAAAACCCCCCACCCTTGTGGGTAGAACAAAAGCAGTTTTAATGTAAGCAAAGTGAAGCAAAGGTCCGCACGTGGAAGCAAAAAGCAAACAGATTTATTTTCTACTTCCCATTAACAGGCAATGTCGGGCCTTCTCAGGATCACGGCTGCAATACATATAGTGGTTGCCTCGGAGGACCAAGGGTGACCCCACCCCCTTCCTCCTTTTCCCAGCTTTATACTTGAGCAGACGTATGGAATATCCCTTTGGTCAGTTGGGGTCAGCTGTCCTGGCTGTGTCCCCTCCCAAGATCTTGCCCACACTGTCCCACTGGGAGGGAAATGTTGGAAAGAGCCTTGGTGCTGTGTAAGCACTGCTCAGCAGCAGCCACAACACCAGGGTGCCATCAACACCCTGCCAGCTCCCAGCATAAACCACAGCACTGTGAGCGCTGCTATAGGAGAAAACCAATTCCAACTCAGCCAGACCAGTACAACTCAGTAGTCAGTATGGTTTTTGTGTTCATTTTTTGTTTTGTTGAAAAAGATGGGAGTCTCTTGCAGTTGCTAGATCAAGACATGTTTTCTAATTAAAATGATGCCTTTGGTTTTGGTATTTCTGAGTAAATCTTCATTTTAAAAGGTTATCAATCATCATAACGGCACATAAGTTCCCCCTACATGGTATGGTTCTCTTGGAGAATTCATCTCTCCCTATGACTTTGCATTGTGCATTGTTTAGAGCTATATCTTAGTGGCCTAAATTCTTTCCTTTTCAAGAGCAGAAGTGAAGATTTGGGAGTAACATAATGACACAACCCAGATTTATTTCAGAAGTGCCTCTATCCCAGTAACTGACATAAAACAATATAGATTTTTAGAATAGTTTAGAGAAATACATCTAATCAAATGACTGTCTTCAACTTCTGATGTGACATTAACACAATCTGGTATCTAAAGAGAATATAAAGAGTCATACTCTCTTCTGGTATAAGTCCACATATGTATGTATTTGTATGTGTATCCACATGGATTTCAAGCCACCATACTGCAGACCCAGTGTATATAATGTCTATCTTGAAGAAGCCCAGTCTTGCTATAAAAATTTGTCTAAATAAATGTTTTCATTAACTTTAATGTCACATTTTGTAAGACATAACAAGAGAAAATTTGACATTTATAGTTTGTAAGTAGAAAGACAATTGATATGCGTGGTGTTTGACAAATTTAAGATTAATAAAAATGTTATTTCATAGCTATGTTAGAAAAAAATAATTCTGTGTTTTCTTTGCTGCATTGTTTTAGAAGCCAATTTGATTTAGCAGGGTAGTTTTCTGCTGCCTTTAGAAATAGCTTTTAGGTAGAAAAATAAGGTACATTAGACAATATAAATTAGATTTGTTTTAGAAGACTAGAAACTAGTTAGTCCTCAAATAGTGTTGCTTGTCACAAATTCTAGGAGGTTATATGTGAGACAATGTGGTATGTTTAAAGAAGTTAATACTTACTGGCCTGGAGGCCTTTATTTTTTATTAGCAAGGAGTGCAAATAAACCTGCTTGTTAGGGCAGAAATTTAAAGGTCAGTCCACAGATGTCATAAATCATAGATCTAGGAAGAAATAGATTAAGGATGCCCAAAATACTGGGTCAGCATCAGCAACACAGCAGTGTTGCTTTAATTCTATAACAAAGAACTGATTCCGGTTATTATTCCATTCCTCAGGGAGTAATTTAATTCTAGTGTAGCTCTTAAGAAAAGCATGATATAATTCTAGAATTTTATTCAGTTTTTGTTCTTATTCTTAAGGATCCATACTAATTTTAGTCCTTCCTCTGGCTAAACAGTGTGTTTTTGTCAAGATGTTAAGTTGATGTTAAGTTTATGTTTCTTAATTTATTTTTAAAACACTACAGATTAACTTTATTTAAATGCATGTATAATTACAAGTGCCTGTTTATGCAATTTTAATATTTTGGACTCATAGGATTGCCTGACTTTTGAGACATCATTTAAACTATGATCAACAGGGACCCATAATTATGTAATTCATAATATATATTTCCATGTGATTCCAGGTTTGGAGATTGATGCTTTCCAGAGCAATCTAATTCACTGCTCCACTACCTTTGCAAAAGACATTTTTTCTACTATCTAATCTGAATCTTCCTCATTGCAACACAAAAGTGTTATCCCTATTTCTATCTGCTGCAGGCATGAAGAACAACTCTTTTTATAAAGAAAAAAAAAATTATGCATTGTATATATCATTAATATCTTCTTGCATTTGTCTCTTTTACCTGTAGTCTTCTCTACCTCAGGCTAAATAACCTAGGTCATTCAGTTGTTCCTGAGAGGGCTTGATAATACACTTCTCATCTTCTTTTTTTTTTTTTTCTTTTTTCCTTGTTTTGTTGCAACTCTCAGGGACTTTCCTGAAGTATGGTGCCCAGAATTACAGATGAGGCTGCAACTGTGGCCTTACAAGGGCTAGACAAAGCAGAATATGTTTTATAGATTGTGAAGCAGACTAGTTAAGCTTAGCTCTGTTCTTGGTCTGATTCCATTTATCAGTGTTGTTTTATTCTCATTCTCTACAAAGGTTACCTCTTTCACTCCAATTCTGTCTAAAAAATGTACTTTTTATCTACTTGTTCCCACTGAGAAAATTCTCACTTATTCTCATTAATAGACTTTTCCCATTCCCACTGGTGTCTGGTCACAGAACAGTATGTAAAGGGCACAAACTGAAACACAGGAAGTTCTGTCTGAATATGAACCCATTATTTTTTTTTCCTGTGGGGTGACTGAATGCTGGAACAGGTTTCCCAGAGAGGTTGTAGGAGTCTCCAACCTTGAAGACAGTTAAAACCCAGCTGAGCACAGCCCCAAGCAACATTCTCTAGAGGACCCTGCTTTGAGCAGGGGAGTTGGACTAGACAATCTCGAGGTTCCTTGCATATGTTCTGTGATTCTGTGAAAATAATACCAAAGTACAGGTTATACGTACAGGACTGCCCTTCTCAGCAGAACTGGAAGAAACAAAATTCTTTGTTGCAGAAATCTCTGAGATTTTCAGTCATGGGGGGAGTGTAAAGAATATTGTTTTACTTTTCTAAATCTAAAATTTACACATATCTAAGTATAAAGGTTAAAGTAAATCCTTATGAAATATTGTATTAACCAGTGTATAAAAATTATTAGCAGGCTCAAATATGTTTAATTAAATGGTATATGTTTTTTACGTGAAGTAGGAAAGTTGAGTGAATTTGGAAACATGCAGTCTTATCGGATACACTATCAGACCTGTTGTTCATCTTGCCAAGCATAAGCGTTTTACTCACTTTAAAATAGGCACTCAGAACATATTTTTGTCTTTAGTGTATGACCCATATATATTGTCCATCACATGAAATGACATTAAATGCTCATTTCTAAAGAAAAAGTAATCAGACACACTAACTGCTCCCTTGACTGAGATTCTTCACGTGAAATTATGCTCTCATTTCATGAAAGATCATTATACACATTATAATACCTTGATAATGTGCTCTGTTCAGAACAAAACCATTATTATAGTTGTATGTGTGGTATATGTTACTGTAAGTTGTTAGAGTGAAGCTTAGAGAAAGACAAGCAAGATTTTTTTTTTTTTTTCTAATGTAGACCATTAAGATTTCCAGTTCTCCAAACTAAGATCTAATCATTGTATGTCCATCACTGCTTTGATCATTCTGTATTTGCTATGTTTTAGTTTCAAAAGTTTCAAATCTTATTTGGGATGAAAATCAAATAAAACAGGATGAGATTTTCCACTGACCTTAAAAGATGTAGTTGTTGGACTGATTTCTAAAGTAGGATCTTATTTTTAAAAGATGACATATTACAGATATAGTATAACTTGTGTCTGATCACAGAAGAGAGTTTGAGAAAGCTCAGCCTAGGAATAGCAGTATTGCAGCTGTAAGTAGATAGTCTATTTACAATATTTTCCCAATCATGTTTACTCTTTAGCTGGGAATATCTAGAATTATTCAAATACAAAAAATAACTACAAAATATTTGGGATTTTTCCCCAATAAAGTTTAGAATATGAGGTTATTTTAGCTTTTTTTCTTTTCTTTATTGTCCTCCTTGAATGTTTACTTAGTCACACTCAAATATTTTCAAAAGATCTCTTTTTGCCACTGTTGGAGGCAAATTACAGGATCAGATGGACCATAAGTCTGACCCAGCATTTCTCATGCTCCAGCTCCATTTTATCTCCTTGGTCTATCATTCCATACATTCAGATAATTTCTTGTATTCTCTTGTTTTTGTCACTTTTGATGCCTGTAAATTTAATGCCTGCTCTTACTTCTGTTTCAGCTTATTTTTCCTAATAAGGAATGATTTTTTCCAAACCAATTCACAGGTTTATTATTTTCTCCTCATCTAGATCTTCCACAAAAAGGATGCCTGCAGAGACATATAGCAAGATATACCTGAGTGGAAAGGAACTATATTGTATTACTCATGCTGTATTGTAGAGCAGAAAGATCTGTCAAGACATACGGTTTGTCTCAAACTGTAAGATCACGTGATCCATTTTTTATGTGCTGGAAGACTACACATTTGTTTACTGCCATTGGTTATGGTTTTATTAAAGCAAACAATTGAGTATTTTGGAATTTATTGTAGTTTCCTGTGGGTGTTAGTGCTACATTTTTATTTCACAGATTTACAGTTACATTTAGACTTGACTCGAGTGACTAAAATACAAATGTACCTTTTCGCAAAATGTGAAACGATGTTAGGGTTTGATTTCCATATGTCTCCGTCAGTACCCCATACTGTCTTCTAAGGCACTTCATTTGCCAACGGAAAGTTGATATGTATTTTCACTTACCAGAGGTATTTCAAGAACTACAGATCTTTCTGATTCTTCTGAAACAGATGTTTCTAAATATGACTCAATTTCTCATCAAGATAATTCAGATCAAATGCTAAGAAGGAAAGAGCTCAGTTAAAGTAGCTTTTCTACTGGTTAAATGAAAGTTATATGATGAAAAGGATTATTTTTTAAAATGTTTTATTTATATTTTATATTTTTCTGCCTTCGGCATTGGTTACAATATAACATAAGCTAATAGAGTGGTTTTCTCTCCTTTTAGATTAATGCATACTTTATGCTATTGAATATTAAACTGTATGACATTTTCTTTTTGCAGAACTATCCACAATGGCAACAAATGAAAATGCAATGATAAAAATGGGAAAATTCCCACTTTTAGGGATAACTTTTTAAAAGGAGTAACTTTTAAAAAAACTTAATTTCCTATTGATAGGCTGCTGTTGAGCTGCTTGAAGATCAAATTCCTTAATTTTATCTTTAGATAACACACCAAATCAAAGGCTTATGCTGAATTATTCTATTATTAAACAGATCAATGTACTGGAATTGTACTGCTATGAACACTGAATCCAAAAGTTAATATATATGAAGCTCAGCTAAATTTGTAAGTAGGAACAAATTAACTATATCTAGGTGTTTGCTTAGCTTCCTATATATCTTAACTGGAAGTGGTTTTGGTTTTGTTTTCAAGAGCAATAGAGCTCTAAACTACCCATAGATTAAACAAACTACTTTTAAATCAGCTTTTGAACTCGTGGCTGAAATAATTTTTTCACATTGCAGCTCAACCAGTTTTTACAGAATTTGCAGGTTTTTGGGATTGAGGGCAGAGGAAGCTCTTCCAATAAGAATGGGATTGGTAAATCAATTTGTACTAACACTAGCTGGAGTTGACAGTGGATATAATCATTATCTATGATATCAGTCTTTATTTCATTGCATCTGCACAGGTTTTCCAGAGCCCATTTATGATGTCATGATTTTCCTCCAGTCCAGTTCTTGTATCATGAAAAGCTGGAACTCAGTTTGTAACATCTGGTTGATTTCCTCATAACTGATCTCTATCTTTCCCCATTTGCTCCAAGGCAGAAAGTGCCATTAGTGCCTCTTTTGGCTGTGTGTATAGTAGATTTTTTTGGAAAAAAAAGGATTTCTCCTTTCTTCCCTTCATAGGAAATCACTCCTTCTGTTTTCAGCTCTTTTCTTTTCACCATTTTCAGTCATCATCAAACCTTCTTTGAATTTCTTTTTGTTTCAAGGGATATCAAAACAATTATCAGTTAGATATTATGATTCAGTTTTTTTCATCTTGCTGTGTATTATACATAAACTTCTAATATACACACATTTTCTTCCTTACCACTACATTCCCTGATGATTAATTAATTTCCTTTCTTCCTCCTATTTTATCCTGTTTCACTAAAATAAAATTGTTTAAAACAATCATATAGCTGCAGTACTTCACAGCTATTTATGTCTGACTGCACAGTTTTGCTTGACGTGTGCATTTTCTTTTACTCTCTTTGGAGAAGTCTGTTTTTTATAACACCGATGTTTTTCAAGCTAAACAAATAATTGATGGTGTCTTCTTACTGGCTGGCACAACTAATTTGGGCGAACTCCCCATAAATCAATATAACCCTCTTTTGTATTGCAAACATGCATGTTGTTCTTCTCTGGCTATTGATATTCTCCCGCTCTCAGGGGTTTCAGTACTCAGTATTTTCAGACTATTTGTCAATAATAAAGACAAAGAAGTACAGTACATTGCAGTATATTAGCTGATGTAGGAACATACCCAGACATATATGAACCATAGAATCATAGAATACTGGGTTGGAAGGGATCTGAAGGATCATCTGGTCCAATCTTTCTAGATAAAGCCTGGTCTAGACAAGATGACCCAGCACTGTCCAGATGAATCTTAAAAGTGTCCAAAGTTGGGGAGTCCACTGCTTCCCTGGGGACATTATTCCAGCGGCTGATTGTTGTCATTGTGAAAAATGTTTCTCTTGTGTCCAATTGGAATCTCCCCAGGAGTAACTTGTACCCATGACCCCTCATCTTTTCCATGACTTCTTGTAAAACAGGACTCTCCATCTTCTTTTTAGCCACCCTTCAAATACTGGAACATGGTGATAAGGTATCCCCTAAGCCTTCTCTTCTCAAGGCTGAACAAACCTAATTCTCTCAGCCTTTCCTCATATGACAGGCTTCCCAGTCTCTTGATCATCTTTGATCATTACTAGATATGAACTGTAATAAGGAAAAACATGGAAGAGTGTGATTCTCCATTACTCTGTCTCACAGCACTAATTCAAGGGATTAAAAAAATCTATTTTAGTGCTAAATAGACCCATTTTGTAAAACAGCTGAGGTAAGAAGAAATCATATACTCTGGGGTTTACCTACATTAAATATGTGAAATTATCCAGTTTCATTTATCACAACACAACTGAGTTTTCTCTAGCACAAGTCAGGTAATTTCATTCCTTCAATGATCTCATTGAGGAACTATTATTAAAAATATTGTTTTCCTTAAAACATAAAATAAACAATGTAGAAGATTAAGAATTATTTTAGACTGAAGATAATTGGTGGGGGTAAGACACTAATAGCCGTGGAACAGAGTGCTGTATGTGTAAAGAATAAAATACCTTCTGTTGGATTCCATACCCCAGACAGTGAAGCACTTAGTCTTGGTATGAGACAATTAGTTTCAAAACTCTGCAGGACTCTAAGCTCTGCTGAAAGGTACTCTGGAGTTGAGTTCTGTTAAGTTTACTTTGTGGATTATTGAAATATTTATTCATGATGTGGCATAGGATTCTTCAAGATCTTGAAGAAGACACCCTTCCAGACTCGGGAGATGGTTACCATCAGAAACTTCCCAAGGGCCTATAGGAAACCAAATCTTCCCTTGAACATCTACGAATGATCACAGAGAACACATAATAAAAATATGTGTTCTTGTGTATGTGTGTGTGTGTAATACATATTTAAGAGAGCAAAACTAGAAAATATTTTAGCTACGGACTTGTAAGGCTTGTAAGAAAGTAAAAAAGAGTCTGCAACGTTGTGAAATCTCATAATACATGAGTTCTTTAACCTCACACCTCTAAAAAACTGATCGAAGCCTTGCACTTCTAAAGGAGAGAAGAGAGGATGATAATATTAACCACTTTCCTTCAGATCTTCTGCTATAAACCTTTGTATTTGTTATTTTACTGAACCTAGTTACTTTTCCAAATAGTCTAACTATTATAATGCTTCCTTCCCATGAGCCTCTATACTTAATGCTGTATGTTATTAACCAAGACCTGCAAAACTATCTGAAATTCACTACCTACTTACTTAATCTAGATTTCTTTGTTGCAGGAGTTCTCATCAGTCTCTGTTTAATTTTGCTGCTTTGATGATTCACTTTGTCGCAGCTTCGAGAACAGCTGCAGTAATGAAAAACTGAAGAAGGGTACTAGGTTTTTTGTTGCTTCCAGTTTATGAAAATTGAAGATGATGCTGTAATTTTGTCACCTGAGAGAATTAGACACCTGAAATATTTCTAGAAGGATCAATACTCAAGCAAGTGCAGCTTGTGAAGTTACTGAAGTAATTTTTGGAAATTGCATTTTAGTAGCTGTAAAAGTGGAAGATTAAATAAAAATAAATAAAAATGTATCATTCCTAGAGATATAGTAGGTTGTTTTTTGTTATTAGAGCACTAGAACACCATACAACTCTCTTTAGAAATGTGTAGGCTATAAACGGATCATATTCTACTAATTATAAAAAAAGTTTCATGTAAGAATAATTTTAATCAGGCACAAGATTTTTTTATATTTGCTTTTCCATCTTACAAAGGCATTCAGAGAAGTAGCTGGAAAAGCATATGTTAGTAAAAGTCCTTTTCAGTGTAGAGAAAAGGAAACTGAAGAGTTTTTAACTGTCCTTTCTGAAATTATTTTTCACAGTACATTAGATACCATCTCTTTCCTGTTATATCTCTTTATATCTAGCCTATAAAGTAGATGAAATTTGTTACCGTGAGATGCTTTTCATTTCTTTGCTGCCAGACTTCATGTGACTATGCCTTGTCTACTTTTCCTAGTGAATTTGACTACAGAATAGATAAATTATTGGGAAAAAGATGAAAAAAGCCAAAGCAACCCCAAAACTTTAAGGAACTAGGAATGCAAACAGACCATTTTTAGTGTATAGCTAGTTTGTTTATAAATACAGACTTTTCTGCAGTGCTTGGTAATAGTAGCACACACTGCTTCTCCTGTCTCAGACTCTGAAGGCCTGACTTTATTACATTCACTTTGCACAAACTTTACAGAAGAGGCATTAAGATGAAGAAAAGTGGCTGATCCAAGGTCATGCTGGAAATCTAACCTTTTGAATCATGATCACTATGGTAAACTAAAGATCATTTTGCATTTTAAACAGTTGAAAAGAAAAATGACAACAATGTGAAAGTTGTCTGAGTTATCACTGAAGTTATCTGAGTTATCACTGAAGATTTTGGCTTTGAAACAAGGTTTTGTGAACTACATGCTTTTCAGAGGTTCAGAAATATTGTATGCACAGAGGCTACAACAAGAGGATCTGTGGAGCAAATATTAAGTGGCTTAATTTTTGAGAGAAGAAAAATTGATGTTGTGATTGTCCAGTTAATGATATAAGCATCTGAAGAACTAGTTCTTTCTACACAGCATTTCTTCAGTTTTTGAATAGAAAGAGGAGTGCACTTGAAACGGTGATTGTGTTTGTTCAGTGTGTGATTTCAGAAAAATACAGTCCATTAAGGAAGAACATAATACTGAAAAACAACACAGGAAGCCCATGAAGTGACGTGAGCTGAAGATGTGCAGAAATCAACATTACAGAGGTTGATGGAGATTTACAATGATGAAGAGTTTATATTGGAAGGGAAAATAGTTATGATATTTTTTCCATCCCTTCACTTCTTTTTAGTGCTACCAAGTATTGTGCAGCAAGGGGTATTGGTTGTGATTCTTACTGGAGTAATCTCGCTCAGACTAGCCCAATAATGACACAGGGAAAAATATTTTTATAGTAATTCATATGGGCAAATCTATCAGTAGAAAATACTCACATAAACACATCTAAATGTCTTTGACTCAGACAGTAGTCTCAGTCAGTGGTACTCAATACAAGTGTGTTTGTAGCAATCCCCACCTCACAATAAGGATCACAGATGCCATGAAGATAGCTAGTTCTGGCAACTTGGATAAAATCATGTTGAATTTTTTAAGTTGCTGCAAAGGCAGTATGGGAACCTAAAGTGTGAAAAGGCTGAACCTGAAACTTGAAGCCTGTTCAACTCCTAGATTTGACAATGCTCTTCTATGCTCTTTTCCTGACAATGGAGTATAACCTCAGTATCTTTGACTAGTGGAAATTTAAGTATTTGTTGTATCATGTGATTCTTTAACTCATACATGGCTGGGGTGCTCGCCAAGCTGCTTTTCATCATTTACCAGCAGTCCTGGCTGACTGGGGAAGTCCTGACAGAATGAAAATTGACCAATATGACACCTGTATATAAGAAGGGTCAGAAGGATGATCTGGGAAATTACAGGCCTGTCAGCTTGACTTCAGTGCCCGGGAAGCTGATGGAGCAGCTCATCCAGAGTACCATCACACAACACATGCGGGACAACCAGATGAACAGGCCCAGTCAGCATGGGTTTATGAAAGGCAGGTCCTGCTTGACAAACTGATCTCCTTCTACAATGAGGAGACATGCTTCTTGGATGAGGGAAAGGCTGTGGATGTTGTCTACCTTGACTTCAGTAAGGCCTTGGACAGCGTTTCCCACAGCATTCTCCTGGTGAAACTGGTGGCTCCCGGCTTGGAGGCACACACGCTTCGCTGGGTAAAAAACTGTCTGGATGGCCGGGCCCAAAGAATTGTGGTGAACGGAGTTAAATCCAGTTGGCGGCCGGTCACTAGTGGTGTCCCCCAGGGCTCGGTTTTGGGGTCACTCCTGTTTAACATCTTTATTGATGATCTAGACGAGGGGATCGAGTGCACCCTCAGTCAGTTTGCAGCTGACACCCAGTTGGGTGGGAGTGTTGATCTGCTCGAGGGTAGGGAGGCTCTGCAGAGAGACCTGGACAGGCTGGAGCCATGGGCTGAGCCCAACTGGAGGAGTTTCAATAAGGCCAAATGCCGGGGGCTGCCCTTGGGCCACAACAACCCCCAGCAGCGCTACAGGCTTGGGGAGGAGTGGCTGGAGAGCTGCCAGTCAGAGAGGGACCTGGGGGTGTTGATTAACAGCCGGCTGAACAGGAGCCAGCAGTGTGCCCAGGGGGCCAAGAAGGCCAATGGCATCCTGGCTTGTGTCAGCAATAGCGTGGCCAGCAGGGACAGGGAAGGGATCTGACCCCTGTCCTCGGCACTAGTGAGGCCGCCCCTCAATTCCTGTGTTCAGTTTTGGGCCCCTCGCTCCAAAAAGGACATTGAATGACTCGAGCGTGTCCAGAGAAGGGCAACGAAGCTGGTGCAGGGTCTGGAGCACAGGTCCTACGAGGAGCGGCTGAGGGAACTGGGGGTGTTTAGTCTGGAGAAGAGGAGGCTGAGGGGAGACCTCATCGCCCTCTACAGCTCCCTGAAAGGAGGGTGCAGAGAGCTGGGGATGAGTCTCTTTAAGCAAGTAACAAGAGCGATAGGACAAGAGGGAATGGCCTCAAGTTGCACTGGGGAAGATTTAGACTAGATATTAGGAAGCATTTCTTTACAGAAGGGGTTGTTAGGCGTTGGAATGGGCTGTCCAGGGAGGTGGTGGAGTCCCCATCCCTGGAGGTGTTTAAGGGTCGGGTTGACAGAGTGCTGAGGGATATGGTGTAGTTGGGAACTGTCAGTGTAAGGTGAATGGTTGGATTATGTGGTCTTCAAGGTCTTTTCCAATGTAGATGATTCTATGATGCTTTGATTCTGTGTAATGAATTTTAGGAAAGAAAGATTGCCTAGGAATTTGACATTATTAGTTACAGTACTTTGAATGTGCCTGTGATAATCACCACAGTATTGGTTAAATATGGGATAAACCATGATTTTTAATGTGATTTGGACAAAGTTTGACTACAGTGCATTTGCTAACAGAGTAGCAGCAGAAGAGCGTCAGCCTGCCTTTTTTCCACACTGGTTCTCCACTGATCCTTCTTAGTTATTCAGCAACTACTTCAAGAGAATCAGAATTTATTTTAGTTTTGGTTTGTGTGAAATTTTGATCTAGGATTTTCCCTAGGTGCACTAATTTAACCTTTGGTTCTTAAAGTTATTCTTAGTCCGTTCAAATTTAAGCAGGCTATTAACAGTAATAGTTTATTGTGGTTGATGTGGTATTCGTTTTCAACACAGACCTCTAGCCGTATTCATTTTTTGCAGTCATGTCATGTTCAGATACCTCTTATTATTTGGGAAGAACAGTTCTTTAAAGCTGTTTAGGTGTTATTCTACCAGATATGAACCTGGAAATGACTTCTAGCATATAAGTGGTAAACGTTCTAAATAAAGCAGAGACTAACAAAAAGCTTGCCAGCATGCTAGTCTTCTAGCAAGTGCTGGTTTTGTGGTACTTAACTCACATGGCTTTAGAACTGCTGTAACAACATAGGTAGGAAAATATATTGATGTCTTCTGCAGAAGGTGTAATTGGCCTCTGAAGAAACAAGAACAGAAACTCCAGTTCTGTTCTTTACTTGAAATCTACTTTCAAATACAGTTCTATGGGATTAATACTCGTCATAAGCCATGCTTCCATCTTGTGGGATAGATACTGCGGCCTTTGTCTCCTTCAGTGAATTACTGCTATTTCACCACTTGGACATCCAGTAATTTTTCAATGTTTGCTGCATCCCTGTGCTTCTTCAGTTATTCCTCCAGAAAACCACTGTCTTCTAGTCATTTTCAGGTTCTCCAGGATTTTTAGGATCTTTAGGACCTTTTTCTACAGCTCTTATTGATACTTCCCTACCCAAATTGAGAATATAAATTCTTCCAGCCCAAAGCTGTACTGCAACTAGAGAATTCCAAACTGAGATAGTTACAGAAAGTTTATTAACCAATATACAATTTGTTTTACTCCAGCTTTACTAATAAAGCTTTTAAAATTATTGCACAGGGGCTGAATACATATATTGTGTCTAAATGAAGGATGTATAGAGGTCCTGCAATTAAGGAAGCTCTTCAGAAGTAGTTAATGACTTTTTGGGGGAGATCCAGAAAGCAATCCAAAGAGCAGTAGAGAAGAAGCAACCTTGTAAGGGATGTGACATCCTATACTATGAGTATGTTAAAATTCACCAGAAAGTTCAGTCCATCTGATGTACCTAGTGTGTACCATAGCAACAGGTTGGACCCTGTGTGCTGGAATATTTGTATGTTATTTAAATAAATATTTATAATAATTATTAGTAGTAGTTTAAAAAACTTACCCTTTTTAGATAAAGGGATTATTTACCCTGGATCTGTGCAGAGAAACTTACCAACACCCTCATGAAAAATATTTATTACAGAGTTAACTAAAATACTGTGGGCTTGATTCAAACAATCATAGCTCCTAAACTCAGTTCCTTATATTCTCATCTGGTGTAAGTTCATATATCTGTCAATGTAGCTGTACTGTGCTAATTTACTGCAGCTGATGATCTGGCCTGCAGTGCTCTACTTCAGATGAAAATGAAGTTTCTGGCACCATCTAGAATTCTTTATTATTTCGTTTACTTAAGTTGCTTTCAATTAAGCAGAGCAACTTGTCTTGGGGCAACAGAAGTGACCCTTAGGCTCAGGGAAAATGTGTGATTTGCTCCCCAGTTCCCCTTCCTGGGATGGCACTGTGGTCTGTAGGCTGTATTGTCATGGCACGCCTGTCTCTTGCTGTCTGTCTTTATTATGGTCACAGCAGCATGCACTGTTCATAGCTGCACACTCAATTACTTGTACAGACTAAACTAAGTAATGAAAAGGCCTGTTGCCACAGTGTAATTAATCCTCTGGAGTCACATAGGCAACAAGCAACTGCACGAACAGCTGACTAATCTGCCAAAGTATGCGTATATCTCCATTTGCAACTTGATCAGTCGTCTGCTGGTATTTATATACTTAATCGTTAATTGTCCTTTGTCATATAGCAGAAGTGAACTATTCTTAACTTGGAATAACTTGGAAGCCACTGTTCATTGCCTGCATATTTTTACAGTGGATTTTCTATTTCTATCCCCTTGACATACCTCCTCTTTCCTTTAAACATTACAGCACAATGCCCTCACCTCATATGAACATGAAGAGAGTAAATTTTTATCAGCTACCCTCTTGAGTTTGATTTTCATTATCCTTTGCATATTACCTTCAGCAAACTTTTTAAAATTATATTCTCTGTCATGAATAATTAAATTGCAAAAGTCCACATTAAATACTTTGGAGTGAAGCAAGTCAGGTACTAAAAATTATGATGAAAAGAAAATAAACTGTGACTTTTTTTGTTACAGATCTGAGCTTTGGTGTATAATAACAACATACTGTGACAGATGACCTAAACCGTAAACCTCTACATGTAATAACGACAGATTTATTAAGATTTTTTCTGACATTAGGCAAACTATGTAATGATAAACATGCTGTTAATGCAGAGGGCACATTTTTACATTTTCTTGAGAAAACATGTTTTTTCTCCTTTCATTTAGCACTAACAAAAATAAATGGATGTTTTGTGCCTGTGGTCATGATTCATAAATGGATTAATCTTATTCAAAAGAGTACTTATTATAAGCACTCATTCAAAATAGAATACTGTTTTTCTCAATTAAAATGCAATAATTTTTGCTGAATTTGGTAGAACTTCATGTGAAAACAAACAGATATACTTGAGGTCATAGGAGAGCTCTTTCTTCAGAAAAATATAAGATCACAGCAATGCTTTATTCTTAATTGGCATAACAATACTGTAAGAATTTCAATTACAATAGGACTCCTGAGTCCACTGAAGTCAGCCAACCAATGATGTATATTTAAGGAGGGAAAAAAAAAACAAAAAACTTTGGAATATAATTTTGGGGTATATCTTTGGAAAGACCAAATCAGCAAGAACCTGTCTTGAGGGTAGAAAGAAAATAAAACCAGAATTGCTGAACTCAAACTGAACTGCATTTTCTTAAGGGTATGAAAAGGAAAATAAAACCATAATTAGAGTCCTGATTGTAAAGGTAGAAAGAGATCATAGAATTATTTAGGCTGGAAAAGGCCTTTAAGATCGTTGAGTCCAATCATAAACCTAACACTGCAAAGTCCACCTTAAACCATGTCCCTAAATGCCACATCTACATGTCTATTAAATATCTCCACAGATGGCCACTCCACCACTTCCCTGGGCAGACTGTTCCAGTGCTTGACAACAGTTCCAGTAAGAAATTTTTCCTAATATCCAGTCTAAACCTCCCCTGGTGCAACTTATGAATGGATTATCAATGTTAAATTGTCATGTCAAACTAACTCATAGATAACTTGATAAAACTGATTGTCTATTCAGAAAACCAATAGAACTAGGAGTGTTGAACTAGTCTTTCTGTGATGAATAAAGTTTTGAAATATAGGACAACTGGAGGTAGCTCCAAGGAGAGTGCCTTTGAGCCCTTTCATATTGAATATTTGCTTTTGTGAAACAATATTGTGCTGATGAAATGCTAACACAAAAATTAGAATCTGTTATCAAAGCAGAAGATTGTAGACTTCATAAAATAAAGAAAAACCTAACTGAACAAAACAAAAATACCAATTACATTTAAAAACTGAAGTAATAAAAAAGAGGTGAAATTAAAAAGCACAAAATGCCAGGTCAGGCCCTTGATGATCCACAGTAGGAAGTTTTGTACATATGGCAAATGGGCAATATTCTAGTGTTCTACCTGATCCACAGGCTGAGTTAGAGCTGCTGAAGGGATTCAGTTCTAAACAGGCAAAATTTGATTCTGAATTGAATCAAAAGAGCTAGCAAAAATGGGAAGTGGTAGTGTTGCTGTATAATACCTTGGGAAAACCTCTCCTGTGCAAAATCATGATCAGACATATTCCAGAAAGATAAACTGAGACTGCAACAGGCCAGGGGAAGGTCTGCTAAGGTGTTTAGGAGAGCCTATCTTTTAACAGAAGAACCTAGCTTGATTAGTCAAGCAAAGTTGTGAAGGGCCATGAGTTTGTTTACAAATACCCCAAAAAAGAATAAATGTTTAAACTAAAGAATCATTTTGGCGCAAGAATAGATTGGTATAAATTAACTGTGAAAAAATCCAGGCTGAAAATTAGATTAATGTTGCTGACCAATGAAGCACTCAGATTTTGGATCTGTTCTCCAAGAGTACTAGGATGAAAAAATGTAGCTGTTTTTAAACTGGAGATTATAAAATGTGGTATCTGTGATAGCAGAACTTGATGCTTGCTAAGACATTTTGAGTTCTCTTTTTCTCAGTTCTTAGGAATTTAATACATGCACCTTACATTCAGCACACAAAGAATCACCAATAATTTTTAAACATCAAATTTTCCTCTGGAGCCCTTTTTTTTTAGTTTTGGGGCTACTAATTACACTTTTTTTAGAATGTCAGTATTCATTAAGGTTCAGATCTGGAAAGAGTCTTAGGTATAGCAAAGGATAATTTTAAAGTATCCTGCTCGAGGTTTGTAACTTACAAACCTGATGCAGTTATCTGACTAATTATGCTTAAATACTGAGTCATCTCCTACGCTGCAGTGCTTAAAGCACTATAGTTCCACTGAAGAGAGAACTGTGGCTGATTTCTAGGTGCACTTCTTAGGGTATTATCAGCTGATTCACCTGTTTCTTTTAAAGCCATACACTAGAAATTGTGGTTATGAAAGAAGGGTGCCTTCAGTTTTCTCTTTAATTTACACACATAAAATTTTTTGTCTCTTCTCGGTGTGGCTGGAGGTTATTTCCTCCAACATCTCACTCAAATCGAGGTCAGCTTCAAGGTTGCAGCATGGCCTGTCCTTGGCTCAGAGCTTTGTCCATTTGAGCTCTGAAACATATCTGAAGATAAAAATTAAACAGCCTGTCCAATGGGTCTGTGTACAGGGAACCTGCTATGATGTTTAACTACTTTCTTGCTGAATAATTTTTTCCTTGTATCTAGTTGTCAGGGTGCCTGATGGGCCAGGACTTGCCTGTGACTGGGGCACCAGGGGCTCCTTGATGTCAATCAGAGCAGTGCCCGGCAACCAACACCTGTCTTACCATCCCAAGCAGTACAGCCAAGAGGCACCAGGGGCAGCTCCAGCCCCAGCCATCAGGCATCTCCCTGGGGACAGGGAGAGGTGGAGGCCAGGCTGGGCCGTTAGCCTAAGGGTAGGGGTCAGGATCAGGACTGGTGGGGGGATGCAGGATCGGCCACAGTCCCAGGATGTCCAGGCAGGGCTGTGAGAATGGGCTGAGGGCAAGTTGGGATGTCAGCCTGTAGGTAGGGGTCACAGTCTGGACCAAGGGAGTACCTGGTGAAGTACAGTGAAAGCACAAATGCAAAACAGCTGAGGTGGAAGCTAAATAACAAGAGCCTTCTCTAAAGGCATCTCCCAAGCAAAGGATGGGGGTAGTCCTTGCTGAGGCTTTTAAGCAGAGCTGTTCGTGGGGACCCTGCACTTGGGACTTGCTCTAGCTTTTTTCACAGCAGCTCTTATCAGGGAGCTGGCTTTGAACAACCCTGAACTTTTGCATTCTGAAATACAAGCCCATGCCTTTGAAACTTCTCCACTCTAAACCAGAATTAAAGCCCCCTCTCTACTGAGTTAAAAACAAACAAACTTGGAGGTGACTAACATTAAGAACTTTCAAAAAGTGTTAACAATGAATATTTGTAAGGTTCTTAATTTTTATTAAACTAGATACACCTGTGGGTTTTTTTGTTAAAAAGGTATAATTACACTTCCCTCAATAAAAGAGAAAAATCAATACTTGATTAACCTACATAATCAGTAATATTTGTCCAAGAACATACATTGATTTCACACAGAGGTTTGGATCTTGTGCATGCTATTCTTAAAAAAAAAAAAAAAGAACATATTTTTCTAGGGAAATTTCCTTAAAGCAAAATAGACTTTTAATTTGAAGCTCTGAATTTTGATAGCTGACTTCATTGAGTGGTATGTAGTGGGAAAGAAAAAATAGATGGCAGTTAATGGGTTATAAGATGTTACTGTGATAACTCTGTATGACTGTATGACTCAAGGGACTAATGATAGACATTTGCTTAGAAATCTCTAAAGTTCATTTATTCCTGTACATATTTTGACTTCTTTTTCCTCTGTCATTGAATTTCTTTGGTTGGTTATGTTCTGTCAACCTGCCACTTTGTACCTTGTAATTTGTTTGTATGTCACTTAAAACATTGCCTTAACGGTTAAACATTTTTTTTTTTCTGCTGTATGTTTACCTTGTTTTCATTTCCATACCTCAATATGTGGACTATCAATAGTTTTTGCCACCATTAAACTGAGTCACTTGTGTTGTTATTTATGTTTGTTATAAACTATTATTTACACAGCAAGCTGTAACCATGATTTACAGGAATCACATTAATTGACTACATTTCACTGTGCACTTCAGCTGCCAGTAATTTGGCCATAAATTGTACAGAATATATTCTTGTTTTACAATGTGGGAAGCCTGTTGGCCTTTTGTGAAACTACATGATCAATGGTGTTCCACTAATTGGCTGGCATCAATGCTAAAATGGTATAGCCATCACCCTCTACTGTAAGGATAAAGCATGTGATTCCATCAACGTGCAAACTTTATATCAGGCACAGAAATCAAAGTTTCTTTGTGGTGAAGCTGTGACCCACATATCCTTCAAAGAAGCATATGAGGCTGCAGACTTCTGCACCACCAGTCTCTGGTAAATACATTAAAGTAAAGATTCAACACACAAGCATTAAGTAAGTCCACTGAGCTGTGCATTATTCTGAAAGTTGCTGAACAGCAGAAGGTAAAGTAATCACTCAGTAGAGTCAAGATGAATAAAATAAAAGGCTATCTCATGTTACAATTGATTTCAATCTGCTGAAATATGCACTGCGCATTTTGATTAGCTGAGTAATGCACCGTATGCTTCTGCTAGGAAGGAGAAACCCAACACATTATTGTGCTTCTTTTGGCTACCTATCCATTCATCAAAGCTTTTCTAATTTACATTCTATTTCCTTTGATGCAATCAATGTGAACAATAGAGGGTGTTACCTTGCATTTCTATACTTTGATCTGATTTGGCATTAGTGATCAACATAGTCTAGCAACGTTGCACACTAGGAAACATTTTGCTACTGCCATCAATTACATTGTTCAGTGACCTTCCCTCTCCCTGCTGTACTTTGAAAATACATGTATATATTTCAAGATGTCTTTTTTGCCTACAGTGTTTATTTTATAGAGCAGCATTCTGTGTGAAAATGAGATATGGTAAACAACATCCTTAAAGCTTAAGATGAAGAGGCCAATGGCTACTTATCCACTATTATATTGATGTACAGTTACTATTACAGTGAATATAAATAATAATACCATTAATCCCCCATGATGTAGAGAACTACATACATAGCCTGCAGCACTGGTATGCATTACCTCTTCCCAGACTTGAGCTTTTTACTCCCCCAGAAAGAAGTGATTTGTGGATGTTATCTCAGTTCTTGAAAATATAGGTGAAGTGTAACAAAACTGATAGTGCATTATGAAATGTCAGTAGCGCTTGTTTTATTTTTTGCAGTTCTAACAGGTGACAATAAGGAATTAATAGACCTGTATTATTATTTTTATAATTATATCTAAACAGATTTATGCCTCCATGTCTTACCCTTCTACTGCGTATCTTTGGATGCATAGCTTCCATGCAGTATACCTGAGTTCTATCACTGCTAGAATGGGATAATAAAATTTAATTTTTCACTACTTTAAGACTCCCCATGATGAAAGAAGTGTTGTGTGTATTATGTTAGCTCACAAGGCAAATATAATACAGATTATTATTAAAGTCATAAGTGACTTCTGCTCCATAAAGAAGTGAGAGGAAAAAATAAGTTAGTTCAATTAAGTCACTATTCTCTCTACAGCCATTAGAACAATCTAAATCTAATATGATACTACTGTCTTCATCATTAAACAGCCCAAAATACCTTTTGCAATCTGAGATCTGAAGTAAGAGCGTTGCTCCAAGATTCCCAGTCAAATTCCATCTGTAAGGCATTTTATATTTCAAATTGTGAGTTTGCATGTGTATTCTTCCCTACTGACGTAAACCAGATCTATGATATTGTTCTCACTACCATCATATTCCTAATAAAATTTTCTATCCAAGAAACACCTACCCCCTCTGAGGAGCTGGGAAGATCATCCAGTCTTGAAAAACATCTAAGCTTGGAACATCTGTTGATCTTGTTTCAGGTTGCCTACACAAAGAACCAAGATGTTGATAGCTGTCAGAGAGAAAGTCTTGTTCAGACAAAGGGTAGCAAGAAAAGCAGAAAGAAATGCAGGACTAAAAAAGAAGAATAAATAGAGAAAACACAACTGTTGAAAATGCTTATGGAGAGTGGGAGTATCACGGCTGGAAGATGTTTTTTGTAATACAGCTTTATATATAGTTTACACATTAGTTATCTGGAGAACAGCCCCTAGAGATGCATTTGTCTTATTTGCAAGGAATACCTAGGTGGTTCATGAGCAAATGGGCATACTAACATGAATGGTACTAGCAAAGTACATTTACTTTTATCTTTAAAAAGGAATAAACAGGTGAAATTTAATAAAGTGCCTGTTTTTATGTGTAGGCTAAAAAGACTTTAAAATCTAAAGGGAACAGCTATCAACTGTGATGGAGAGCAGCAGAGAAAACATACATTTCTGTAATGGAGGTTATTTATTCTACTTATTATTGCAAGCACTTGCTCATAGCTGGTCTATTTAAGAATGCAAACTAGTTTTCTTGACTACCTCCTGTTTTCTCTAACACATTTGAGGATGAAGTTTTCCATTGTCTTTTCTGAAAGGAGGTGGATGTATCATTCTTCTTCCTTTACTGTTAGCATTTTTGCCCAAATCCTGTCTACTCAGACCTTCACAAGCTCTCCCTCCATTACATTATCTTTCTTCTTTTTATTTATTTACTTTCTTTTCTCCCTTTTCTTCTTTTTATTTTTTTGGCCCCATTTCCTGCTTCCAGTCTGTGTTTAATTTTCTGATTGAAATCCACCAAAAGCCACCTCACAAAATCTCTAGACACCAATATTTCACTGTCATTAGACTGTTCATATTTTTATTCTGCCTCTGGTTCTTACTGTATTTGATGTCTGGTCTGAGGTACTGGCAGTGGGGGCTGCAGCGTGGCCTCTGTAAGGAAGAGGCCAGGGCTGCCCCGTACTGGACACAGCTGGTTCTAGATGGCTCCAAAAGACCCACTGCAGGACATGGCTGAGCCCAGGAGCCAAGATGACAGCACCTCTGAGAAAGCATATTTAAGAAAGGGCAAAACACAGCACGGCACTGAAAAGTGAGAAAAAAGTTTGAGAAACAACCCTTTGAGCACCAAGGTGAGAGCAGAAGGAGGGTGATGCTCCAGGTGCCAGAGGAGAGATTCCCCTGCAGCCCATGGAGGACCCCATGCCGAGCAGGTGATGTGTCCTGAAGGAACTGCAGCCTGTGAAGAGAACCCATGCAGGGTCAGGGGGAAAGTGTGAGGACGAAGGAGCAGCACAGAGGTGCTGCTATGGGTTGACCTCTACACCCTTCCCCATCCCCCTGCTCTGCTCAGGGTGGGGGGAGGTAGAAGAGTTGGGAATGAAGGAGGGAAGTTGAACCTGTGAAAAAGGGGTGTTGGTGGAAGGAGTTGGTTTAATTTTTCTCTTTGTTTCTCACTATCCAAATCTATTTCTGTTGGTAGTCAATTAAATCAGTTTTCCCCAAGCTGAGTCTGTTTTGCCCATGATGGTAAGCAATCTCCCTGTCTTTATATTGAACCATGATCTTTTTCATCTTATTTTCTTCCTCTATCCTATTGAGGAGGGCAATTGAGCAAGTGGCTGGATGGGCATCTGGCAGCCCTCAAAGGTCAACCCACCACACTTAGCTTGACTCTTAATGCTTTCAGCCTATCTTATGTGTAGATTACAGGTAACTGAAGTGGAAATTATTGACTACTTTGTGTTTGTACCACATTTTCCATAATGGGCCAAGTTTTGGATGATACTTATGACATGCATGTGATATTCTGTGGGGTTAAGGGACAGTATGGAGTCACAGTACTTATACAAAAATAAGGAGAAATAAAGATAAATTAAAAAATAGTGAAGTTAGATGAAAAATATGGATTTCTGAAAAATTCAGTTCATTCATATATGAAAGAATTAATCTGAATAGCTATATTCTGTACAAAGTGTAAGCTTGACAAGGACTAGTAGTAAGAGAGACCTTGAGATGATTGTGGACCTTAAATTGTAAATGAACTCATTCAGTGCATCTCAGGGGAGAATGGAAAGTGGGATTTTTTGCCTGCTTGAACTAAAGTGTGAAGTCATGTAAAAGTGAAGTGCTAATCTCTGCATAGCTCTTAAGAGGCTGTGTCCAGAGTTCTGTGCTCAATTCCAGGCATCTCCATACCTGACATATATGGAGAGCTCTGAGAGGTTTTCTAGGTAGATAGTTCAGAGAGAGGAGTACTAAAATGATTGCAAACCAGGTGAAATTGATTTCTGAGAAGCAAAAGCAGTGTAAGAGCTAAATATACTGTATACATAAAGCAACCACAATAGGTATGACTTGATATGATGTTCAAAGGGTGTAAATTCCATGGAAGAAAAATAATTATCAAGGAAATTAAAAAAAACCCATAATTCCAAATATTTAGTTGACAATGACGCTAAAGATCAAGAAACAGAGAGGCAAAGGCCGAGACAGACACCTGAAGTAAGTATCATGCTAATAGTTGTGTATAAGTGAGAATGCTATGCATTTGCAAGTGTGAAAATCGAGCATCATGTATATTGTGAAAACTTATCTGAAAACTTGACACATATACTGTAAATCAGTCAGGACCAAATTTGTTACTGCTGGGATGCTTGTAAACAGGAAAGTTTGATTTACCTTGGGTTATTCATTTTGCTTTTAAGCAAATTGTGATATAAAAAGGAGAAAAGCTAAACCTACTGTCAGGAAAAATGCTGGGCAGTGACTTGACTTTTGGAATAACTCCAAATACAGTGGTGTACAGTGAATCTTTTGGAATTTGCACTGTCGGTAGAATTGCTGATTTCTGGAAGAGGGCAGATTCCCTGTGGTCAATGGAGACTTTCCACCAATATGTAAGTGCTTCTTGTAACTTCTCATTTACCTCCAGTGCATAGAATCAGAGGGCCATGTAGCAGACATTGTCTCAGAAGGAAGACCAGTATCCTTAACGAACAAGGCTAAAAAAAGAAATGCACAGAAAACCTTTCCAATAGAAATACTAACACTGTTTCATCTTTGCATTGATTTATAGCTTAAATTGAACTTCTTTTGAAGTTTGATATTCATATTTTAGGCCTCACTCAAAATAAGTAACAGAGAACTTGAGTCTAAGAGTAGTACCAACTATCAATCCAGGAGAAAAAGATGAGCTTCACAGAGAAGATGCAATAATATCTCCTTCCTTCCTCATGCAAGCATCTCCCTACTGTAATTTTTCTGCTGAAGTTCAAAAAGGTTTCTTTTGTGAAATATCTTTGCAAAAGTTGAACAACAGGAATCTATGGCTTCATTACACTGAAAGTAGGCCACCTTCAGTATATTCATCAGTGTGCATGCTATTCCTCTCAATGGCAGGTGAAACAATAATAAATAATGCACAAAGGAAGTTAATCTGTTTCCAGAGTATTTTAATAAATAAAATGTACAAAGCCATTCAGGCCTTAGGCTTCTTGCCAGAGCCTGATGTGAGAGAAATACCAAAAGCACACAAAACACCTCTGAAAGATGTTAAGCTGCTTGTTCCAATTTCAAATTTGTATTTATTTTTTCTTCTCACACACTGTGAATGGATTTCATACAGTAATCACACTAATAATATAATAACTTTATAAGTAAGAAAGAGGACCATCTCTACCAAGGTCAATTATTGTTGCATCAATTTTTAATTAATCCTCCTATACTCCTTTTATTTTATGTGTCTGGTACTGTAGAGAAAAACTCAGAAAAGCAGCTATCATCACTTGTGTCAAGTGCTCATGTTGGAATGAACTGCACATGGAGAGGACACTGAAGACACATGCATTAACAGGTGTAAACCCATGATCTTCTGGCCAAGGAAGAGGTACTGAGAAGGGAAGCAGAACCTTTCCACTCACATGCATAAAGGTCCTTTGGGCCACTGCATTCAACAGACCCGTGTATTTCCTAGTCAATCTGTCTCTTGTGTCACTGTGAGCATCTGGAGCCACGATTATTCCCTTTACTCTTTCAGTATCACCAGGAAAGGACAGATGCGTGTGCAAGAACTGTATGAAATATATGTCTTTCATCTTCCCTCCACCAGTGAAGATGCATGTTCTTAGCCTCAGTAGAAAAGGTAGAATATGCCACTGTCCACAGCTGAGAGGATAGATACTCTTTTTATAGGTGTACAAAAATAAAAGCATATGTTACATTTTTCAGGGGCTAAGTAAAAAAAAAACAAACAAAAACAAAAACAAACCCCAAAAAAACGGTGTAAATTTTTGCTGTTAATAAAATGCATTTCATAGAATCAAACCAAACCGTATTTCAGCCTGTAGACTAGTAATCAGTGCAAGCAAATAATAAACACAAATTAACTGGCAACTATTTTTAAACACCTCAGTACAACATTGTATAGCATCATTGGTTCAGACTCAGAATATTCCTATTCCATTTCCCCGTTCCAACACATATTTTCTCCATTAAGTGATTTTTTTTTTAAGAAAGAACTATGGACAACTTTAGTGTATTAGTTCAGGCTATTAGAAACATAGTGGTTACATTTATTTAAATGTAGTGGTTTACTAGTCCAAAATTATCTCGGTAAGCTAATAAATGCTACTAAGATAGAGAAATATTTATGAATAATTGGGAAAATGCAATTATAAAAGCTAATTCCAGTGAATTAAAAAAAAAATAATTCTGTCACGAGTTGGAAAGAAACTCCAAAAAAACCTATATGATACCATGGAATGTTCTAGAAATTGTTCTATTTCCCCAAAAATATAAAGTGGTAATGCTTAATTATAGTCTTAAAAACATGGCTAAATACTAATGATGCTGTAAACATCATTATGGGTACATATGCTTTTGCATACATGGAAGAAGTAATTATTAAAAATTCTGAAAGAATACACAGCAAAGGGATTTAATATATATCCCGTACCTTGTGTTTTTAACTGAAAGAGGCAGGGTGGAGCTCTATGAAGCTGAGATCTGCTGCTGCTGAATATGAATTGTAGAAGTATCACAGTATGTTAAACATATCCAACAGCATTGCATTCTTCCCTTTATAAAAATGTTATTTAATGGGCATACTTTATATAATTTTTTCCCCCACACTAGGGAGTTCAAGAAACAGAAAAACATTGTTATTATCATGCTGTGGGGGAACAGAAGGAAAAAAAAAAAAAAAAAGAAAAAGTAGATGAAAACATTATGTAAAAGCATTATAAGAAAACCATATTACCATCATGACAGCAACTATCTGCCTTACTAATAGCAACCTTCTCATATTTCTAAAGTAAATAAATTTTGCATCCATCCATTAACTCTCTTAAACATTGTTCAACTGCTACTGTATCCACTGTGTGGAAAGTCCTGGAATCAGGAACATAACCTTATTCTCAAAGATGAATGCATTATCTCCTGGTTTTTTTTCATACAAAAAGGGAGAAAAAAACCCCAAACACACGTTTCAGTTTTTTGTTTCTTTGTTATGTTAGTCACTGTCACTATATTTGGTGAATATTTTTCTCCTGTTGGCATGTTCTAGGATTGCTCTGACAACAGCTATGGATTCTATGGAGATTGAAGGGAGTTTTGTATTGCTTTCAGATAGCACTTCAATTTCCATTGGAAACGGAAGTGGAGCAGCTCATAAAAATTGCTTCTACATGAGGGAGCTCAGGACTGCATCCTGAGCCCAAGCAGTGAGGGGCAAAATAGATTCAAGCTCTTCCACAGTTAGGAAACAGCTGCCTCAAAACCAGCTTAAGCCCTCTTAAAATGCTTGAAAGTTTAAAAAAAAAATAAAAATTAAAAAATCTGTCCCAAAATGATAAAATCATGTGAAATAAATTTGCTAGTGAAAATTACAGAAAACATCTGGAAAGGCCTGTGTAGCTGTAGTTCCAATGAATATTGGAAGAATCTGAAATCATTATCTGGTTTAGATAATACCACAACTATTGTTCATGTGGTCTTTTAACAAAAATGTTGATTTTATGTATCTTCTTTCCTTCTCCAGTCACCTCTCTCACTGTGTTTAGCTTCCTTCTTTGCTTTAATCTTTATTTTCATGTTGTCTACTGCTTTCCCACTATCTCTCAAATGACTTACAAATGATGCCAAGTTCTCCAGGAGTCTTCTGTGTTCAGTTGAACTGGTTGCATATACCCCACATCAGTTTTCTTTTAGTTTCTGCAAGTCAGGAAATCAAAGTACTTTTTTTTTTTTTTTTCCTAGTGAATCGTAGAGGTCTCTAACTCAGCAATATTCCTACTCAATTAGTTTTGACCACTCCTTGCCTTCTGAAAAAGGGGTCAGCACTTGCAGATATGTTGATATAAAGATTCCAGCTTTTTTGACCTTCCTTCAAGTTCAGATTTACATATTCTACAGAATCCCATGAAAAGGACCCTTCAGAAAATCTTGTACCTGAGTTTGTCAAAGAGAATTTATAGGCATTAGATTAACTACATTTTGATGAATATACTGAGATTTTAAAATGTTGATATTAGCAACAATTGAGGTCAGATCTGCATTCTTTCTCAGAGTTAGAAATGATTGAATTTTTATTTCAGTAGGTCGGTCAGTTATAATGGCAGTCAAATCTTGTCCTTAGAGCTTGGAAGATGAGTGACATGTGAAAAATCAGTATTTAGAAGTAGAAAAGTCAAAATAAGTAGTGATAGAAAATTTGTCTCCTGCCTTCTGCAGGGTGTTGTAAGCAGTGGAGAGGAAACAAAACAAGACATGACACAGTATTTGACTGCAATTTTAATGAGTTCCACTTATGTAAGGGATTTTCTTAGTTTGACTAATGCAACACTTTTAAAAGTGTTTCTAATTGAAGAGCAGTTTTCCAATCATCCTTATCTTAGAAACCAAGACACACTAGTGATGAGAGGAAATAATTCTCTAACAAGTACTTTGAAAGGTAGTTGCAAACGGTTCTCATTACAAATATAATTATTTTTTATTAACTATGGTTTACAAATAGATCATAATTCACTTTTAATATATTAATAATTTTTCACTATATAATTTGGACAAATAGTTTTTCGGTTGTGGACTACATAACAATTTGTTTTTCTTACTCACTGGTGGATGGCTAGTTACCTACATCGTAATGTATTATCTCTGCTTTCAATGATAAACATTTAAAGTATTGCAGAGCAGGTACCTGCTAATGAATGTAGCTAATTGTTGTTGTTTGAACTCAGCCAGTAGCCATTTTTATGTGGCCAGTTGTTTATTCCCCCCCTCTCCCCTCTGCCTCCCCCTGGTGAAATAGGGGAGGGACAAAATAAGAAATTCATAGGTTGAGTTTAAAAAAATTAGTAATAGTAACAAAAACCAACAGTAACAATAGTAAATCCAAAACGGGTAAAATGCAGCAGTGGCTCAATGAGTGGTATGGAACCCATTCCCAACAGTGATGTGACCGCACCAGGAGAAAAAACCCACAACGTCCTGCCACACCAACTGAAACCAAAACGGAGCGCGAGAGAGCACGCATCTGCCTATATACTGAGCATGACCTCACATGACATGGAATGCTCCAGTGATCGATCCAGATCCGGCCCTCTAGCTTTGCTCCCTCTCAGCCCAAGGAAAGTTAGCTCTATCCTGGCTGAAACCAGGGCAATAATGAACAATTTATATGGACCTTTTTGACAGCATTTTCACTAACATCTATCACTGCTTAGATAACAAAAAAAGTAGAATGATCCTGTGGGTAATGCAAACCGAACCTAAACTTTTCTATCACAAACAACAAAATTCAGCAGCCTTCAGTAATGGAATGAAATATACTCTAGTTCAAATACCCATCCAACTCCCTGTAATAATATTCTTCTAAAAATAGATGTGTGTTGAACCAAGATTTCAAGGTTTAAAGTTCTGTTTTGATGTTTCTAATACAAGAACATTTAGGTTTTTTGTGAATAGTTATGTTTCTATGCATGTGTATATATTGTATGGCCACTAAGATACTGAATAGCTGTAGCTTTATTTCAGGATACAAGGTGGTGCTGTTTCTTTTTAAAACTGAAAATAATATGTTGATATGATCCTGAAGAAAGCAGTAGTAGGGACACAATATCTCATCGAGTGTAGTGCTTCTAAGAAGCCAACTTCTCTGTCTCCAATTCTATTTAACTGCTATGCAGTTAAATTAGATATACGTACATATGTACATTCATATGTGCACATATATATACATTCCAATAAGCAGTTTTAAAGCAATAATCGACTTCTGTCTTGTACATAATGCTGAATTTGAGTATGTGCATAAAGGGCTAGTCTCTTATATTGAAATTAACCTACATTTTATTGTAGAACTAAGGTACTGTCAATTTATTGAATGGTGATTCTTTTGTTTGTACCATATGTCAGTGAAAGATATTGGTGCATTTGAAACTTGTAGTTTTATATAGATCTTACATTTCTGTGACTTACCTATGCTTTTGGCTTTTCTGTCAATTAGGTCACTCTAAATTAATGACAGAGGTTTTATTTTTAAATAAAAATTAGAAGTGTGACACATCAAATTGAAAACATTCAAACTACCAAGACAAGTAGATGATTTGCACCCTTGCAGCACTATGCTGTTCCCAAATCCTCCCTTCTCCTCATTACCCACTGTTACCAACATAAATGTTATACCATGTATTGCAAGACTCATTTTCTGAGCTATCTGCTGACTGACATTGTATTCTTTTAGATTTTTTTTTTTTTTTACAAGGTTCACTATGCAGCCAGGTGCTGATATTCTTTCTGGGTAGCAGAAGTCAGGCCCTTGCACAAAGCGCATGAAATGACCACGGCCCTTCTGAAAGCTCACATTTTGTGAAAGAATTCAAGGAACATTAGACTGTGAATTAATGAAATATCAGGCTAAACAAACAACAAGAAACCATTAAAGTATACTAATGTCATAATATTGCTTCCATTAGCATAGATTTTTCAAAATATGCATCATGTTAAGATTCATGATCTGAGAAGATCTTACATTATAGTAAAACTCTGTATATGTACAGTTCCACTGAAATTACTTACGTAAGAGACGATCATGGCTAAGTCTTAGTTGAACTGAAAATGTTAATTTCTATAGATAATACCAAAATAATTGCTTATCTTGCCAACAGATTCTTAAATAAACAAGCAAAAATTAAGTCTTTCCAAACACCTCCACAACATGCCCAAGTTATTACATCCTGAGTATCCTAAACAGCATCTTCTGGGACTGAAATACTTTGTATTGAGCAAACCATTAAAATATACTACTAAAATCAATAGTTTGGGTTGTTGTTTTTTTTTTTTTGCATTTGTGTTTTCTGTTGAAATATATCCCAGGGAAAAGGCTTTTTGGTCTGTCTCTACAGTTACGTAAAATAATTTTTAGATAGTTGTATATAGATACAGAGTCATGATATTTGATTACAGTCTACTTCTTTTGTTTTTTGCGGTTTGATCCTTAGCACCTACTTCCAGCACCGACTTTTTATATGTACATATATACATCTGCACAAATTTTTTTTTTCAATCCTTTTATGAAGTAGGGAAGTATTCTTAGTGAAACATAGTTTATCTAAATGGGTAATTAAATCACTTCCACAATTATCAATAAACACAAAGAAAAGCTTGCATAGATTTCAAGATCAGTAGCTGCTATCATAAGCTGTTTAATGGATGACTGAATCATTAATCCTCATAACTAACTGGGGTTTTATATCTAAATACAAGACAAGTGATTCTCATCTTATAGGATAATGAGGGAAACATCTTTAAGACACTCTCAGTATATGTTCTAATAAAAACTTGCACATGACCTAGATCCTTCTCCCTTCTGATGGCATGACTGATGCTTCCCAATGTTTATAGATGATAACAATCATTGGCCTTGTTGAGCAATTTTGAATGCTAAGGTCATTCAGGGTAAAAAATTAAAATGGAATAGCAGCATACCTAGGTAATCCTCTGTAAAGGTTTTCACTACACAGACCTAGAATCTGTCTGAAACTATAAATAGAAAGCCTCTAAGATTGGAATAATTCCTTCTGGGTTGCCTGTACATTAATCTCTCAGTTTGTCTACAAATGAGAAAACAGTGGACTAACTAAGGATAACTAAGTACTAATTTGAGAAAGTTAATGCAAATGTGATAGCATTTGCCTTTTGTGACATCTCCCTTTTCTAATCCTCTCTTTTAGACTGACTTTTTCATTCCTTTTTATGCAGGTTATCTAAATGGGAATATCTATTTAAAGAGCAGTACAGCATGTCCAAAATTATGATAAAAGATATAAATGTCTAGCAAGTAAAGGTCAATAAACCTAAATCATAAAGCTAGATGACTAACTAGATGACTAAGATTAATTTAACAGGGTTTAGCAAATCTATACTCAATGAAAATTGTAGAAATCTAAGGGAAAAAAGAAATAATGATCGAATGAGAAATGTATAGTACAGTATTATCATATCTTACATAAGAATGTAGCAGTAGGGCTAACACTGGTTGTGGGAAAAATTACATCACCAAAGTGGATAAAGTTGTGTCTAGATGACAATGAAGTCTAGAAAAAAACATTAATCTGACAGCTTCAGAGTCCTAAGGGAGGAGTTTGAGGTAATGGAAAAGGTTTTGTCTTTATCAGGACAGAAGCACAATTGAAATCTCCACTGACTATTGTAAACATTTAGAGTGAAGAGGGGAAATATAGCTTTAGAAATTCCAGAAGTCATTATTTAGAGTGTGGGTATATATTTTAAGGTGAAATTCACAAATTTTAAGTACATGTGGAATCACGTACTAGCATATGAACTATGACATGTTTCTCCTTTCCTCATATAAATTAATGATTGATGGACAAAGAGGAAATTAGAGCTTTTGGACTATACACTAGAATGCATATTGCATTACATTTTCCGATTATGCTTATCACCTAGTGGAAGGTGAGCAAGCATATAATTGAAACAATCTGATTGAGCATGCTGTTCAGGATTTCCCATTTGTGATTTTTTTTTTTTTCTACCTGCATTTTCACATTATGCGTGGTAGCTTTCACCCTCTATTCATGAGATGCAGGTTTATTTTTGCTCTCTTACTGACTATTTATGATTATTCCTCATATCAGGAGGTCTGGTCCAAATATCAATGAAGACAATGAAATTAATTCAGGGATTTCAATGGGCTTTGAATTAGACATAAGTTTGCAGCTTTCTTCAATTTTATGTTGATTATAGTAATCATTAGAATATTAAAAGTGACTTTCAAATATGAGAATGAATCTAGGTATTATTTTATTTTTTTTACAGTTAGGAAAGGGTTAAATAATTTTCTTTTACCTTTAGGTAATCTCCTTAATAAATTAATTTGAAATACTGTTCATATTTTAATCATTATGAATTAACTTGGAGTCATTGGGATATATGCTGGCTACCCATGAGAAAATAAATTGCATGATGTTGGTAGATTTGGGGATCTTCAAGTCTGTATGAAATAGGTATTAAATACTGACATAAGTGACCACATGAAATAAGGTTCATCACTCAGAAACTCCTTCTTCGTTCCCCCGAGTCAGTCAAAAATATTAGTATAGACAGATATTAGTTGTTTTCTGCTGAAGATCGCCAAGATCATGGAAGGGACAGTGGCCACTGTTAGTGTAATATGCAAGTATAATAAGCTTGGGGAAGAGAGGCTTGAACCGAACTTTACCACTAACAACAAAGGTTCCAAGTCTCTAGCTTTTATTTTCCAGGCAAGTGCCTTAAACCATATTGCAATCATCCGGCCCTGGAGTTCCAGGTAGGCTCCTGAGCCATGAAGAATGATCCTTAACACCGGAGAGTGGCAAGGTAAGAAAATGAAGATAAGCACTACTCTACTGCACTGACTACTGAATGCTGGTTGGTTGTTGTTTTTTGTATTTTTTTAATAGAATATAACTCTACTTCATATATAAGCAGCTTTGGCTGATATAAATTCATTTTACTGACTTTCTGAAACAAAGAGGATTACTCCTGTGACTGTAAGTTATTTGTCTTCTCTCTTGAGTCTTATGGTTCAACCATAAAGAAGTACTGAGCCATGTAAATACTAGCTCCACCGGCTGATCAGCTTAACCTGCCTTTCTTCATTCATTGGATTGTGATGGGCACCTTGTTGTTTTATTTAGTAAAAGATGAAGTCTTGTGTCACAGAGAACTATTTACAAATTCACTTTGAGGTCTGCAAATAATTTGCCTTCTCTTCAACTCCTGCTCTCTTCAATTCATAATTTGAGCATTCAAATACTCAAAATAGTGTGTTTTACAATGCTCAGAAATGTTGCTTTTCATTATTAGATATTTTGTTTAAAAGTTTGGTTGCTTTAATTTTAAGATAATGACAAAAAAATGTTTCATTTTGCATTGAACAAAATGTATATCCTCAGGTCATACAAAATCTTTCATTATTGCTTACTTTGAAGAAAGAAAAAGTGAAGTTTTTCCATCTTTAATATAATCAAGTAATTTTTCTCATCACATATTGCACCAATCACTGAGTCTAAACTCACCTGTGTAATCCAAGTTATAAATAATAGCATAAATTTCAATTCAGGGTAAAGGAAAACAAAGGGGTTTTATAGAATAAAGATTATAGGGAAGATCTCATGCTGTAATGTGTGAACATCACATAGTCATTTAATAGGTATTAATATTTAATGTAAGTATTAAATCAAGTATAAGACCCTGATACATGAAAAAAGTGTCTTTGGAAACTAGAATTCCAAAATTTTCTAAGTGCCTCAGAAAAGTAATCTAAAATATATGTTCTGAATAATCATAATCTGAAATGTCTCTACTTTAGAATGACACAATTCCTTGATTAGGGTTACTTAATGCACCCTAACCTTCAGATATAACATAAACTCCAAAATCTTTTATTAAATGTGTCATCTTAAAAAGCCACGCTTCTTTTAAAAAGTAAAAAGTTAACTAATCAATAAAAAGAATTCATACTTTGGGAACTGCAAAAGCCAGATTCAGTATTCTCCTCAGCCTGAGGAGATTCAAATGCACATCTTCTAGGAGTGTACCAAGTAGAAGATTTGGTGATAAATTCAAATAGAAAGGAAGTGGGACCTCACCTGAGTTCTCAGAACAGCCACTACTACCCTCCTTTCTTCTGACTTACTTTAGCTACATTTTCTGAAAAGCGTGGTTATTCTTGAGGGAGTTAGCACTGCTCTGATAACGCTGACCAGGTCAGTGGGTTTACATATTGGTCTGCTTATTTTCTTAGTCTCACCAGAATTTGGATGGGACTTGAACACTGGTCAAAATGTTTCCAGGTATAAGCACAGTGAAGAACTACAGATGTTTCAGGGACTGTTTGATGTTGGTCATTAGGTTATACAATTAGGGTTGCCTTGGTGCTAGCCTCAGGTACTCTGGACACAGAAGGTTCCTTGTTACTTAAACAATCTTGTTTTGAAAGCTAAGATCCTTGTTTTAGCTTAGTCTCTAAAAATCTTGTAGCAGCTTATCTTTTAAGTCTGTGATGAAGCCAGGAATTTAACAGTGCCAGAAGTCTTTTGCTAATACTGTAACCTTTCTTGCCTCCTACAAAAGCTTGTGCAGATTCTTACAGGCAGCATGTATGCACACACCGTTATGAACATTTAAATATGGTGGAATTAGCAGGAGATTATATATAGCCTAAGGCAGAATCCAGCCTGAAGTTTCTTCTTTGTTGAAAGGAGCTACTTCCCCTCATTAAAAAGAATCACTTTGTTCTCCCCATAAAACTGACCATTATAAATTATTATTCTAAGTAGTAGATACAAATAAACTGAATCCTGAGATGCCCACAGTATGGAAGCAGCACTATAATCATTTGATGTTGAGAAGATACTTCAAGAAACTAAACATTGAACTAATGGTTTTTATTTGTAAACAGATGACATAATTTACTGTTATGCTTAATTATATCTGGCCTCTGTATTATTTAATTTTTCAGGCTCTCATTTACCCAACTAAATACTTGTTAAAACAAATATCTATGGTACAAATAGGAATTTACCTTACTCTTGCTATTACAAAAAATACAAGACTGGAAAAATCTCAAGGAAAAGTAGCATCAAGATCCATCTTGTGACTTAAGCATGATGAAACAAATATATGTTGCAATGAGACAGTGATAATATTTGCATTGAAATGTGTAAAAACTCTCAGGGCTTATAGATGAAGGACCATGGACTTTGCAGAGGGAGAGGAATGATTTTTGTCTAGCTAAAACAGAATCAGTCAAAGGTGAAAGGAACTGACTGTCAGTTGACTAAGTGGAAATAAGTAGCAAGTATGTCCTCTGTGTTGCCTAAATCTAGAGAATGTACAAGAGTTCATGCCTCTAATTCAGCACTTCAAAACCATCATCACCTTTTTGTTTAAACCAACAAGGCTTGCAAGAAAGCAGGCCAGGTTTCCTCTAAAATTTTAAATTCAAGAATTCACTTTGAAATTTAAGAGAGTACTATTTGCTAAAGTAAACATTTTGGTCACAGTGGTGACAGATGTGCCCATACGACTGTGGTTTTTTTTTTTAAAGTGTCCCAACACTCTCAGAGGCTAGTTACTATAACATATTGTGCTAGAATAACCACTTAAAAAGACACATCTTTTAACAGTAGATATAAATATACATTTTTATGTATACAAGCTTCTTCAAATAAGACATCTATCTTAGGTATGCCATTACATTTATATGATGTTGAAGTTTATATAATATTACACTTTTCTTCAATTGAAAAGGGAATTGGAAGGAATTACTATTTTTTTCCTTGGGCTTGATCTCATGAAGAGTCAAAACCTTTACATTAATCCAGCAAAACACTAAAACACATAGCTCAGTTTAAGTGGTAATTCACATCCAGCTGGCAGTAAGAACATATTTAGAATCACACATGTACATCTCTGGACATTTGGTACTTTGTAGCACCCAACCCTTATGTTCTACAAGTAACAGACATGAATGCATTAGCCTTTGAGGAAGACGAAAGATGCATGGCAGCTTTCAATGTGTATTATTCAATATATTTTTCAATGTAAATACCTGCAGCTGCACTAGTTTTAAAGTTTGGTTTATTTTTGCAGCTGACTGAAAGGTACTGCTTAGTTTACAATGCATAGCAAATCCAATTAAGGGAATGGAGCTGTTGAAATTCTTTTCACATTGAGATCAAAACCAGCTTTGCTAAACCATGTAATTTTTTCCAGTAAGCGTAGAACAGAGACACTTATATGCATTAAAAAGAGTTTCTCCATGAAATAAATGTTACACATTAGCCAGTATCATCTTTTTGAAATATATTTGTCATTCATATGGAAGATTTGAATAATTATACAGTGAATGAAGCTCAAGAAGAACATCAATTACAGGTATTGAAGAAAACATAACATTGGAATTATGAATAACATCTTGTTTATTTAATATCGCTGTACACAATGTTTGTATTGTTTATAAACATTTCAATTTATCCATATAAAAATGAGCTGGACTGTGAGCACTGTAATGGCAACAGTTCCAATTAGTTTCTTTCACAGTGAATTTGGTACTGATATTTCCTCTCTCTTTAGTTAGAGAAAAAAAGAGAAATGGAAGGTGTAACTTAGTGCATGAAACGGAAGCATAGCAAATGGGACATGTTTCTTGTATGCCTGAGGATTTCAGCTTGGCATTTGGATCAGGTGACATGGAAAGGTAGACAGAATGAGAGATAACATATCTAAACTTGTTTGCACAACGTGAAATCCCTGCTTCATTCCAACTGTCTCCAAGCAACAACAGCAAAATCTCTTGAGTTAATGTACCAAGTAATAAACCAAAGCAGAACTTTTCCTTTTTTTTTAAAAAAATAACCTTTACAAGAGAAATACAGAAGGCAAGGAGGGAAAGATAAAGAGGTCTCCTTCTGTTAGTTTAATACATTTGTGATTCTCTTAGATATCACAGGGACAATCTTGATTTAGAAGTGTAGATGATAAAGAGCAGATGCTAAACAAGGTATGCTTTCCTCAGATGAACCAAGGTGAATTTTCTGCTAAAAAATCCAACATAAATAAAAGATATTAGATTTAAAATAATTCATGGTCTGCACTCCAGGAAATCTTGGGAGAGTCAGCAAGTGTGCCAGTGGGGGCAAGGAGCTATTGGCATCATGTTTCCCTGGGAATATTGATGCTAGCAAAGAGGAAAGAGAGACTGATTGTTTTGAATGAGCTTCAGATTATTTCTGAAACTTCTGAAAACTCTTTAAAGTAAAATGGAGATTAGGAGAGTGAAAATAGTTTTGAAACACCTATTTAATTCTATAATTTTTTCCTAAGTCTTATCTCCAAACAACAAAAAAATCCATTTTATTGGATGGAAACACTGCATCTGTTAGGTCTCTACATACTGCTGTATTTATGGGTTCAGCTATTTGCTTAGATGAAAAACTATCAAAGCAGTTTAAGTAAAGATTAATATTGTTACCTTTCATAAAAGCAGAGAGGACGACACTGTAATACATTCACAGATCCTTCCTTCTCTAGTAGCTGTATTCTGATCCCTACATAATTTCAAGTCAATTAATAACTTAATATTATGTTGTATTTGTTAAGTGATAGGAAGCTCATCTGCACACACAAAGAAAGAACAGAAAAACAAGGGCAGGAGGAGTAACTCAATAACCTGCTTCAGCTGCTCCCAGGCCACCAGCAACAAAAGACCCACCATCTTGACAAGATCTGAGGAGTACAGGGGCACAATGACAGGCATGAACCCAAAACAAGGGCTCTGGAGGAATGTCCACTTTGCCCAGGCCCCTCCTGAGACTGTCCCAGCAGAGCCATCAGCTCTGCTGTCCAGGTGTGAGACCCACTGGGAGCAGGTCTCTGTATCACCTTTCAGATTAAGGCGGGGTCACTGCCTAGGGGTGTGGGATACGTTATCTGATAGATAACGAGAAAGAACATTTTTGGGATTGCACAGGGATTAATATAGGATGTATAGAGGAAGAACTAGAAGCAGAAAAAGGGAGGGATTTAGTTGATGTTGGTATAATAGGAACAAGTGTGGGAAATAGAAGGATGAAATAGGTCCATTGTCATATAAATAGTTTGCTGGTCAATACCCTTGTCTGTCCATGCCCTATGCCTGATCACCTCAGTGTTTTCTATCTCCTTATTAAACTCCAAAGGAAGTCTTTAATCAGTGTGTATATGGGGGTGAACACAGATGTGCAAGTGAATGTGTGATCACTAACAAAGATCAAGCTGGACTAGCGAGCAAATAGGTGAAGTGGCCTGGGAGCCACTTAGAGGTGAGTGGGCCTCTAAGGGCCACCTCGGGGTGTGGAAGGACCTCTGTGTCTCTAAGAGAACAGGTAGGCTGGCTGTGGTACCAGGGCGTGTGTGCATGTTTGCATGTGAGTAAGGGGGTCTGTACCAGCAGCGGAGTGGGGATGAGGCCTTGTGGCTCAGATGTCCAGAAGCCAGCAAGTGGCGAGACTGGGATCAAGGGGCAGCTACTGGGCAGACCGAGTGTCTGAGCCCAGCTGCTGGATGGACTCACCATGTACATATGCATATATTTTCACACCATCAGGACTCCATCCTGCTCCATCAGAGAAGGGAGGAGGATGAGGCCATTGGTGTTGTTTGTGTTCATGTGAGTGCTCTGTGGCCAGACCTGTATATATGTGTATATATACATATATATATATCAGGTATATGTACCTATTATCAGGTATGCATACTCAGCCTCACTACTGGAGAGACGGGGTGACTGAGTTGGACTAGAAGGAAGCCAAGTGTTGGAGACAGCTGCAGGAGGTCTGGGTAATTCAGAATGAAGGATCCTCTAGGCTTCCAAGCTCATCTGACTGTGTAATCTCAGCATCGTGCAAGATAGAACACCACCTGCTTTTCTGAGAATTGCGTTTAATTTTTTTTATTTTCTGATTTTTGTTACCCAGGTGAAGTGCTAAGGCTTGGGCAACAGGCCCAAGACAGAGTTGACCTATAGATGAATCCTGTATATTTTATAACTGAAAACCATTGTGTTAGTAGGTATTGTACTAAGTTATAACAACCCACATATGCTGATGTAAAAAGTACTAAAACACTGAAATACTGAAGCCTGAACAACAGGCCCCAAACCGAAGCTGCTAACTTAGTGTGTAATCATTAACAAAGTATGTAAGCTCGCTAGTGAAAGATGCAGCTTAGACAGAATACAATCAGTAGTGAGGAGAGAATGTATCCAAGTTCCCTTGTTTAGCCTTGTTCAAGGCTGAGAACCCAAGTATCTGGCCTTGTTAGAACTCCCTTGGTTTCCTCCCTGAGCCCTGGCCAGGCTGTGGGTGGAATCCAACAGGAGAATGAAACCAGAAATTTTGGCCTCAGAACAAAGGTGTCAGCTATTCTGACTTGCCGATCTCTAGTATGGACCTGTTTGCAGCGACTTTGGCAGCCTCACCTACGGGTGGACGCACGGCGTAGGATTTCCCCCTTGCCGGGACAGGCTCTGCAAACCCTCGCTGTAACCGGGGCTGCCCAGCCACTGCGGGGCTGGGTGACGGTAACGTGTGCAAGTGGTGAGGGATCTTGCTTAATCACTATTCTCTCTCTTATGTAGTAATGATTTGTTGCTTTAGGTGCACTATTCTGCTTTTTCTTACTGCATGTTTTCTGTATTACACTGTTACATTACTTGGTTATCACCAGTAAAATATGCCCACTCTTTTCACTCTGGTGTCTGAGTTTAATTGGTGTCCTTAATATAACAAAACACCAGGAGACTTTTATTCACTTTAGCATGATTTGCAGAGTCAATTGTCAAGCTGGTGTGTCTTTTTATAAATGCTTAAAAGTATTCAGAAATTATTCCAAGTTTCCAAAGCTTAATAAAATTAAAATTCTTTTTAGCTGACTGAAAATGTTATGATTTTAATTAGTTTGTCATTTTTCACAAAAACAAACAAAACCAATAATGATGAAAAAGAAGCAGAAATATAGAATTTCTTGTTATTTTTGGCAGCCTTTCTACTTTAGTGATTTGCTTAAGGTATGTCTTCATATCAAATCCTTTTGACATGCTACTTTGCTGAAATAAGGTTATTATGACCAACACAAATGCCCAAGAAATAAGAAAATATAATCACCTGAATTTTACAAACAGGGTAAGGTAAACAAGGGAGTTCCAAAGCCTGAAATGAGGATTTCTGCTTCACAATGAATTTCAGGTTTACTTTTAATGATTTACAAGCTTTGCAGGGGGATATTGTGTACTCCCTGCGAACACATTTATACCTCAGAATTTGCAACTCCGTACCAGGCAGCACTAAGGCTAAGCATGAAGGAGGAAGCATGTCTGTATCAGCTTCCAAATCCTTCTGTCATATCTTTGAGGCTGCTACCATACCCACCAAAGAACATGAAGTCTTGTACTGCGTGAACAGCAGACACCTCAGCAGGCATTGGCGAGGGAGTTATAAGAAAATTGAATTGTATAGGCTCAATTTAATCTTGTCTGGCTCCTCACTCAAAGCAGTATCAAATGTACCCATTCCTGACAGACCTTTACCTTCTCTGTTTGCAAAGCCCTCTGACTGCAGTGATGGCCCTGCCTGCTCTGCTTTTCCTTGTGCCCAAGGGTCTGACTTTCCATTCCAAAGCACTGGTGCTTTTCCCCAAGAGTTTTACTGAATCTTTCTTGCTGCAGTTTTCACCTTCTCATATCCACCATGGAAAAAGGGAAAAGACAGTTTCTTCATCTGTAACAGCTTCTTTTGTACTTGAACAATATTATCCTTCCTCCTTTTTCTGAGGCTAAAAAACATTACATCTTTTATTTAAATTATATATAATGGTTTCCTGCCTCCTGTTTTAGTGCATCCTGTCTGTGGAGGATCTTATACTTGTTCCAGAACCTTTACTCCCTACCTTGCTTAAAATACTGTCATATTAATCAGTGTCAAAAGCCATCCTAAAGTCAAGTTGCATATCCATAATACTTTCCTACCCGTGAGATCTATTAGTCAGCAGTAGAAAAAAATGCTTAACATGATTTGTTCTGACAAATATACATCAGCTGCTTGTTATCTTCCCCATATTTACAAATTGGCTATTTGATTATTTGTTTTGGAGTTCTTTTGAAGATAGAATCTATAATCCTTGGGGTATTCTACTTCTGTTTGCTGAAGTTCAGCACTGCATACTTATTTTTTCTGGTCTTTTCATCCATCTGCTGTCCTCCACAAATTCTCACAAATGACTGCTGTCATTTCAGAGATTACTTCTGCTATCATTTCGTTACCCTATAATGAAAATCCTCAGACCTAGCCAATCTGAAAACTCTATATATGCTCTAAGCTGTCATTTTAATTTTCTGTCCAAAGATCTCAGCATTGTCTGTATTAATTGAAGTTGGTTTTTTACAATTGGGCAAAGGTGTTCTAAATTCTACTTAGGTCATCTGCTTGTTATCAAGTGTTGCCTCTTGTTGAGTAGTGACCAAATGCTGCCTTGTTTTTATTTTTACTGTTATTACTGTGAAGTTGATTCTTGATAATTTGAATGTCTCTTCCTATTTGGATCTCATTTCATGTCTGCCAAATCAACTTCTTGTTGGTTACAAGGAGCTTGGTTGGTTTTTTTTTCCATTCACTCCTTGCATGCTTTTTGCTTGCTTTTGAATCAATGAAGAGCACCAGATTTATCCCAGAAGGTCATTTGCTGCCTCTTTTAGATGTCGTAGTTTACATGAGCGCCCTAAATGTAATTTCTCTGGCAGTTCCTCATGACATTCTTTCTCCATTTGACTTGCTTCACATGCAGTCTTTCTTACAAATTGGATTAATTAATTGAGAATAATTTTATTGACATTTTCTTTAGGAATCAACAGATTCTGAATATGACTCCCAGATTGGCTTTCAGCTCTTCAAACAACCTTTTCCTACTGATTGGGAGTAAACCTACAGAAAAATTTCCCTTATTTATTGTAACTTTTTCTTTACCCTCTCTGTCACTTTCTGTAGTATTGGACACTAGCCCTAATAGACCTAGAGTATATATTGGGATTCTAAATCTGTATCTGTTAAATTGAACAGCACCTTGAAATGTCCAATTGCACTGTAATGTGATTGTTGGTATTAATAAACTCTTAGAATGGATCCTCTCAAATTTCTTCTAAAATGTTCCTTGAAAATGAGAGCATTCCAGGAACCATTTCTATTAAGCAGTTTTCATGCAGTCACCCTGTTCTGGAGAAAAAGAATTACTCACAGAGACACTGGCAGTTTCATGCCAGCTGGTCTTAGTAAATAAAACTGTCTGCTATTACAAACGCAGTCATTGAGCCACCATGCTGAGTGATAGCTACATTTGGAATTTTACTTGATTCATTCTCAGAAGGTGCTTACTTGGACATCCTTGCCACCCTGTTCATGAATACTGGAAATTCTTTCATTATGTAGTTGCCTCAATGTCAGGGATGGATCAGACTGCAGCATGTGGAAACTCTGGTTCCACTGTTTAATAGTACTTTTGTTCCATAATGCAGTTTGCACATAAACTTACTGAGATTCATTCTTGCTGCAATAGATAAAACAGTCATTTGCCCCCCAAATTTTGATCTCTTCTATAAACACAATATGATGAAAAAGGTCACAATAAACTTTATTTTACAGATTTTCTGTTGCTTGTACTTATCACTAAATTTTTGACATATTACTGTTCTTCAGCTAACAACCTTGTCTCTTTATCTCTGTATATAATTAATTGAACATCAGAAAACATCATCAATCAGAAATTCTTCTTCACTTCTAGTAAGGAAATAAAATAGCAAAACAATTTTATGGTCATAAAAATTGATCTGCCTCAGGGTTCTGAGTGTAGCTTTCTTTATAGCCTCTATTTGCTGAGAGAAAAAAGTAAAGTTTTCGAGTAAGTTTGGAATATATACTATATAATACATTTCAACAGTATTAAACATGTTTTGCTATTTGTTCAAGCCACTTGTGCTGACTGGAGAATTCCAATACTGATTATTTTTGTGTGTGTGTAGAACACCAAAAGAATAAAAAGTATCCTAAAGACCTGCTGAGCCAACACTCCTGATTCAGCAGAGTATGTAAGTCAAAAATAGTAACTGTGCTAGTATGATTAAGGAATGCTATGTTCTCTAGCCAGTGTGTGGAATAAAATGAGATAATTAATAATGTATCTAGTAGTTTTGACTCTCTAGACAAAATGGCTGAAACGTATTTATAGCTGTTTTAACTGGGGGCAGCTCTCAGCATGGTTCCAAAGGGAAACTCAGACACAAATCTTTGGAAATACAATGAGATACCAGAGATTTCCACTATTATACCATTCCTAGAGAAGCCCTTGATAACTACACTCATACTTAACATTAAACATATTTTTAAACACCTTAGTGATAAAGGGCCCAAGGAGGTACATATTAGAATTATCAACAGCCCTGTTCCTCTCAGACTGTAAATTAGTCTAATGTGATTGGGAGGATAAACTAGAGGAATTATTTCAACTACATGCAATACCTGTGACAAGTTACACTCACAGCAGCATTGTACTGAATATTAGGGTTGGATTTCAAACCTGAGAGTGTTTTCAGGGCTCTGAGAGATGTTATTGACTTTTTATTATGAAGCAATTATGCTTTTTTAAAAAAGTAAAAAATGTTGAATCTCAGGAGGTTTTATTACAGACTCACAGAATCATCTAGGTTGGAAAAGACCTTAAAGATCATACAGTCCAACCTACACACCTAAGCACTATGATAAAGCAACTGTTAAACACCTCCAGGGATGGGGACTCCACCACCTCCCTGGGCAGCCCATTCCAACCCCTAACAACCCCTTCTGTAAAGAAATGCTTCCTAATATCCAGTCTAAACTTTCCCCGGTGCAATTTGAGGCCATTCCCTCTTGTCCTATCACTCTTGTTACTTGCTTAAAGAGACTCATCCCCAGCTCTCTGCAACCTCCTTCCAGGGAGCTGTAGAGGGCGATGAGGTCTCCCCTCAGCCTCCTCTTCTCCAGACTAAACACCCCCAGTTCCCTCAGCCGCTCCTCGTAGGACCTGTGCTCCAGACCCTGCACCAGCTTCGTTGCCCTTCTCTGGACACGCTCGAGTCATTCAATGTCCTTTTTGGAGTGAGGGGCCCAAAACTGAACACAGGAATCGAGGGGCGGCCTCACCAGTGCCGAGTCCAGGGGTCAGATCCCTTCCCTGTCCCTGCTGGCCACGCTATTGCTGACACAAGCCAGGATGCCATTGGCCTTCTTGGCCCCCTGGGCACACTGCTGGCTCCTGTTCAGCCAGCTGTTAATCAACACCCCCAGGTCCCTCTCTGACTGGCAGCTCTCCAGCCACTCCTCCCCGAGCCTGTAGCGCTGCTGGGGGTTGTTGTGGCCCAAGGGCAGCCCCCGGCATTTGGCCTTATTGAAACTCCTCCAGTTGGGCTCAGCCCATAGCTCCAGCCTGTCCAGGTCTCTCTGCAGAGCCTCCCTACCCTCGAGCAGATCAACACTCCCACCCAACCTGGTGTCATCTGCAAACTGACTGAGGGTGCACTCGATCCCCTCGTCTAGATCATCAATAAAGATGTTGAACAGGACTGGCCCCAAAACCGAGCCCTGGGGGACACCACTCGCGACTGGCCACCAACTGGATTTAACTCCATTCACCACAACTCTTTGGGCCCGGCCATCCAGACAGTTTTTTACCCAGCAAAGCGTGTGTGCCTCCAAGCCGGGAGCCACCAGTTTCACCAGGAGAATGCTGTGGGAAACGCTGTCCAAGGCCTTACTGAAGTCAAGGTAGACAACATCCACAGCCTTTCCCTCATCCAAGAAGCATGTCTCCTCATTGTAGAAGGAGATCAGTTTGTCAAGCAGGACCTGCCTTTCATAAACCCATGCTGACTGGGCCTGTTCATCTGTTTGTCCTGCATGTGTTGTGTGATGATACTCAGGATGAACTGCTCCATCAGCTTCCCGGGTACCGAAGTCAAGATGACAGGCCTGTAATTTCCCAGATCATCCTTCTGACCCTTCTTCTATATGGTCATCACACTGGCCATTTTCCATTCTGTCAGGATGTCCCCAGTCAGCCAGGACTGCTGGTAAATGATGGAAAGCAACTTGGTGAACACCCCAGCCAGCTCCTTCAGTACCCTTGTGTGTATCCCATCTGGTCCCGTAGACTTGTGTGTGTCTGTGTGATGCAGGAGGTCACTGACGACTCCTGGACTGTGACTCCTCCTGGACGCATTCTGATATGATTTAGGCAAAGAGTGCTGAGGCCTAAAAACCTCAACAATGTGCATTTGTTAAACTCGGTGAATATCTGAATCTTTATCTTTGAACAATGTGTCCTGGTTTAAGTTCAGAGGACAAGTGAGAACCATGCAGCCACTCCCTCATTCCATCCCCCTCAGGGATAGGGAGGGAAAAAAGGTTCTGGGGTGGAGACAAAGACAAGGAGGGATAACTCACTAGTTATGGTCATGGACAAAAGACAGACTTGACTGGGGGAGAAAAAGGACAGCAATTTAATTTGAACAACTCAGGTAGACTTCAAGAATATTCGGTTATATTTCTGGTGAATGTTGAAGCTGGCCGGACACCTCCATGCAGTGAAATCATGTCTGATATTGAACAGAGATTCAATGACATTGTTTCTAGCATTATTAACTTTCATTCACTCTGCCTAAGCTGCTAAATTCAAATGGTACAGCACTCTGCTGTGTGAAATTATGTGGATGTCCTTTAAAATTCTTCCATGGTCTTTTCAGACACCTCTCAATATCCTGTTTTCCAAGAATATTTTCCTTCTGTCACAGGTTATCAAAGGAAATTTAAAGTTTTTTTATGAAACTAGGTTATCTGCATTCTGAAATGAGGCCCTAGGTTATTTCTGAGTTGAAAGAAATGTTAAACTATTAGCACTGAAGTGGGGAAACTGTGAGATTCGAAATTATGATAAGGATGAATTAGTGGTGTTTGGAAGCCAGCTGAAAGATGTCAGAAAAAGGCCTGGATTTGAAGCAAGGAATAAAAGAAGGCATAATAAAGACACCAACAGGGTTTTCCTTCTCCTTTGTGCTTTAATTTGAGGTGTTTTGGAATGGGAAATTCTAGCCTGCCTCTGAAGGTTAATGGGATAAAAGAAAGTGACAGTTTTGTTTTTATTTCTCCAGGAGTCATCATTATTTTGTAACAAGATAATTATTTCTAGTCTAGACCAGTATTCCAGCTTTTCACTTAAAAATATAATGAATCTATAGAGACTACTTTGAGGTATGAAATATTATATTTGTTTTGGTTTATAAAAGTTTTACAAAAGTTTGAAATTTAAATGAATAGAGGAGGTCTTCTCGGCATAGCCCAGAGAATGTGAAAATACAAAGTGAAAGAGCAGAGGGGAAAAAAGGAGTCAAGAATGTTTTCAAATTTTCATTAATCTAAGGACTATTCCTGTTTATATAAATGTTGAGTTTTGACAGAGTAATTTATGTATATCATCATTTAACTGTCAGAGCAATGATTGCTATGGATAAGTATTTAATCCTAAAGAATAACTGTTTCTGATCTTGCATGCAAAAATTCATAAATGTGACTGATTGTAATAATTTATTTTTGAATATCAACATTTACAATTCCATGCACTTGCTGATTTTTAAGCCTATTTTCAATACGCAGAATGTTCAGTACATTTGTACGTTCCATGACCTTGTTTCCTGATGATTTGAGGAATGTAATTGCCTTTTGTACCATGCATCTAAATTCTAAAGAAACATCTTTGGTTATGTAAAACATGAGTAAATAGTAATATAAGTGACATAAGGGAAATATCCTTGATGTGGGACAGTGCAGGAGAAAGTGTAAAATGTAAACAGTCCTAAACAAAAATATTTACAGACTCATGAGTACCCACAGATTTAACTTATATTTTGAAGATGTAATTACTAATTGAAAAAAAACCCCACAACATTAAATGCAGCTCACGAGACTAACATCTATATATTTACTTTCCGTACAAAGCATTAAATTCTTTTTCCTAACAGTATAAAATCCCTTTAATATCAGTGATTCTTATTTGGTAGCTAAGCATATCCATTTCCTTTGAAATTTCTTGCCATTGCAAGAAAATCCACACAAGCAAGTTGTTAAACAGATGCAGGGAACCGTAAACTGAAAATAAAATGCACGTGGTTATTGTAGGTTCTGCTAACAGATATCCCAATTTTTCATCTTTTAACTCCTTTCTTGAATGCCCCACCTTCACTATGTCATTACATTTCCTCTAGAAATAAGGAGACAGCTGTCCAGGGGCAGATTTGAAGGAGTGAAGCTGGGCTTGGGAGAGGGGGGAGGAAAGATTTTGTTCTAGTGTTTTCCTTTATTTCTCTCTACTCAAACCTATTTTACTTGGCAATAAGTTAACTTTCTCCAAGCTGAGTCTGTTTTGCCTGTGATGGTAATTGGTAGGTGATCTCCCTGTCTTTACCTCCACCCATAAGCTTTCTCATGCTATTATATTCTCCCCCTGTGCTGTTGAGGAGCTGGAGTGAAAGAATAGCTGGGTGGGCTTTTGTCTCTTAGCCAAGGATAACCATCACTTGAAGTTTTAAATTTTTATTCAAAAAGCGTGCTTTTCTTGATTTTATAAGCCTCCAAATAATCTTTGAAGGCCTCACCTTAAGAAAAAGTCTGGGTAGACGCATCTCAAATACTTGTATGTCTCGGTTCTTATTAAATCTTTATATGCGTTGAAGGGGTGATAACCGTAAAAGTAAGAGGGGAGGAAGAGAGAACCAGCAATTAGTAAATCTTACTACTTGAACATGAAATGATGTCTCAGCTATCAGTATACAATAACCCGTAGTTTTCTAATGTTTTAGATGAAACATGTTCTACTGAAGAAGCATTGCTATCTTTAAGGATGAGAAAAGATAAAGTGGGTGATGTTTACAGTTTGCAGTTAGTCTTTCAAAAGCAGAAGATACTGAGGGCTGGTATAATTGATGGGTTGAATAATAGACTACAAAGCATTTCACATCTCATTTAAATGTCTGAATGTGGCTTAGTTTATGATGAACTATTTTATAGTAGCTGGTGGTAGTTATTTTACAGTTGTAAGGTGGCTATATATTTAAAAAGAGAGAAAGAGACAGACAGTGTAGGCTATATACATAGGGGTATAAGACTGTGTATGTATTATAGCAACCAATATTTCTATATTTCGATATGCACTGGCTATTTTACAGTTGCAGACTTCTTCTAGAATGTTTTGGTTTGTTTCCAGATTAACACAAAAGCAAAAACGCCCTTTTTAGATCATCACAAATAATATTATTTGAGTTTAGCACAGAAACCAAAGATTGAAAAGATCTTAGAGAAAATAACTCCTGTATTTCTGTCTGTGGTCATTTGGCAGCTGGATTGAAATCAAAAGTTGCCATTTGTCAGTTGTATCAAATTGTACATTGTGGTATACAGACTTCTAAAAAGGACTAAAATGCTTTGGAACACTTCTCCCCCCCCCAACCCAAAAATAAAAGGCCACCCCCCAACTTTTAATCTATTGGTATTAAACTCTTGTCTTTGCTATTGGCTCATATTTTTTTTTTATTTCAATAGCTGTTCATACATTATAGAAAGAGTTTTGCTCTTCACCAAAAATGTAAAACAGGCAATTAAAGCATATCAAAAAGTTTTGTAGTTTCATGGGAGATGGTATCGATGGCATCAGGGTGAACAATGATGCAACTATGTTACTGGATTTCACTGATGCAGCTATTACTTTTGCACCTGTTGTTATGTGTAGATGAAAATCTACCTCTGCCTGTTTAAAAGGAATTGTTTATACAGTCCTGACAGTGTTCTGCACTGAAAAATCATCGAAGGTTTAGGGTGGATGCATGTGTCTGAATTTTATTTACAGCATGCTTATACTTTGACCATGGACTGGAGCACCCTGGTATGCTGAGCATCATCAAAAAAAAAAAAAAAAAAAAAAGGTCTGGCTTTTGTATTTTGTGATGTCAGCCAGCCAGCCAAGGAGTAATAAGTATGTACTACACCATGACTCATTTGGCATCTCCCCTTCCTTCTGTTCACAACAGTCACTTCTGACCAAGTGGAAGTGTAAAAATTCCTCCACTCTAATCACATTAAATGTTCCAGAGTAATTTGGTTGCTGATGGGGAAATGATGTGGTAATCAGGAATGACAGTGGCAGTAGATGGGAATCTTTTGTTTCAAAGATTGTATGAACCTGAGGAAATAGTCTTGTTGGACGTGCCTCATAATCACAAATAGTCCTCACATGGGGGCTCAGAGCAAAGGCCACTCATGGAAGTCAAGTGTGTCTGCAAATGTCTTGACTTGTTCTTATCTAGATCTGTTATCCATTTCTGGAAGATCCAGTCCAAGGTTAGAGGCATCTATGGTTGGACTCAGTGAGATTAAAGGTTTTCTCCAACCTAAATGATTCTTTGGTGCTATGATTCTATAGTTTTCCCAAGTGCTTAACTGAACTGGAACATGGTATTGCAGTAACATGTAATGCATTACCAGAAAATCAAATCTTAAAATTTTTATTAATATTTTTTCATTTTTTATTCCTGTCAAATCACCACTAAATTCAATATAAGTTGCAGTTCTTTGTACATTCCAGTATTTATTCCAAAGTGAATTGAAACAATGCTCTAAATATACACAGTTATACAGGCTACTGCAATGGATTTCAATGTGACATTTCACCAATGTATTTGATATACACAGTCTAATTTTTATAGGTCTCTCTTAAGTTAACTCAATTTTATGACCATGAAAACTGCTACCTACATAACATTAAATTTGAAAAATAACTTGCATGAAATATGATCCTTATGCATGGTACTTACCATAGTAGATATAATCTGTTACAGGCTGCTTGTCACAGTGAAATGGTACTGGGAAGTTTATAGGTAAGGATGCTACAAATATTAAGCATAAACCGTTCTTACAATTTTTTAAAATTTATTATAAAGAGCAAAATTGAGTCAACATCATTTCTTGTTTAGTGTGAATATTTCTTACAAAATACCATGTATTTCCTTTGTTTGTATAAATTTTGATAGTTAAGAAGAGTTTTTTTCACATGGAAAGTCATAACAAAGAAATTGGTATATATTGTGAAACCTGAGGCCATGTGGTCCTGTGCCTGACTTGCACAATTATCAGTACCAGAGCCTCCAAAAAAAGTTGAGGTTCTTCAGCATAAGCAGAACTGGGTAAAGCCTTTGCCACGTTATGCTCAAATGTTAAAGGTTTCCAAACCCAGTGGGCTTTTGGACCTGCAGGTTCTTTTTCTTGTCCCAGTCTGATAGAAGGGGCTGCTGCTGCTCTCATTTGCAGGTCTCGTCAGTAACAAGGAGCTCCAAACATGCAGATGCACACACCGCAGCATAACCACCACACAGCTCAACACAGCCACAGAAGCAGTGCCTTATTGGCACCCTCAAAACCAACAGCAATTACATAAATACAGACAACATAGGCCCCAGCTCTGCAGATCAGGATGGGGCTTTGCTAATGTATCTCCCCCCCCCCCCCCCCCCCTTAGAGATTCAACCAGTAGTTGGTCCTGATCACTGTTTGTCTAAGGATGGCCCCCAGATCCTGGCCACTAGAGTTGCTGGTCCCCCAAGAAACAGAACCCTGTGACCTATAGATAGCCCCTTCTACAGTTGTTACCACCCAGGGCTCTTGTTCTACTTGACACCTGGCCTGGCTTGAGGTTTGCTAGTGACTTCCTGCATACACCATGCACAAACACACTGCAGAGCACACTCACGTCAGGAATAAAGCTTACTGAGGAGATAGGACATCAGTCAGGTGCAGGCTTGGCCATAGAATAATAGTGACAGTTTGCTTACATTTGCTTACATTTGGGCAGCTCATTTTCCCACACTTGTTCTTCTCCAAATCATCTCTTCCTTTTTACGGCTTTAGTTCTTCTTTTATATGTCCATAATAAGTTTTATATAAACCGACATGACACCTCAGCTATTCCACAATAAATCTGCTTTTTCCCATGAGACTAACAATAATCTTGTTTCCCTCTTCTTATCAGTTGGAAAGTTCAGTGTGAACTTCCTCAAGGCTTTGAGTGATTTCATCAACGGTCCATTGATCAGGAATCTGAGAGTCCTGATCTCTGGTATTGTCTCTGTTATCTCCTGTACCCTAGGGGTTATATGCCTGGGTGTTTAATTTTTTCCTTCTCCTGTGTCTCATACTAGACTCTTATGCCGAATATACAATAACCAGATACCTCACAAATTGGATATCATTCCACTAAAGTGATATCTCATAGTAAGTGTCCAGCTTACATCTTGAGGCAAAGGGCTTAGCAGTCTTTCTCAGTTTCCTCATTAGTATTCTTAAGCTGTGGGAAATGAGTCCTACAGTCTAATTACACATCATGTGAAGAAGTATTTTCTCCTACTGTTTTTTAAAATCCATGGCTCTTTTATTATCACTGTGCTGTGCTATAAGACCAGAAGAACAGACATTTACCTTCTGTAGGCCATTCATTATTTGATATGCGTTCATCATAGCTCTTTCTATGAATGTTCTTTGTAAAAAAATTTCAGTTCTTTGAAACTCTTTTCAAAAAAGTGTCTTCCTTGATCTTGGTCATTCTTTCCAGGCTTCTCCATGTAGTTTTTTTGAGGTAAGTAACCAATAAAAACCATGGACTTTCTCAGAACAGGAAACAGGAGATTTAGGTAGAATTCGCCTTTGTCCCCAGCTGTCTTCTTTTGATGTTGGCAACCTATTCCCTTCAGCTATGCACAGATTCTTTCTTGATCTTAAAAAGCCTGGTAGAAATTGAAATAATACATAAAGGCTGGAATCTTGTACATAATCTATCTCCTAGGACCATATCAGAGTGCATACAGTGTTCCAGATGATGCCAAAATATTGATTTATACAAGAACTTTGAAACTTTGTGCTATTCATCATCTTATGCAGCTTAATGTTTTGTTTGCCTTCTGACTGTAGTTGTAAATTAAGTAAATATCTCTCAATTACTGCAATGACTAATGGTTCCTTTCTTGAGACAAAGGTAAGCAAGCAGCTTAAGATTTTCTTCATGTATAAATTGTTTTGCACTTATATATTCTGAATATCATTTCCCCCTTCATTTATTTAGTTCTCTCTAACATTTTACTTAATCCTCTGTTTTGGATTAAGTAAAAAAAAAATTGTAAACTTCAGATTTTGCTGTTACCTTTCTTGTCACTTATTAAATGTAATAAGCACTGTGTGATTTAAAATTAAAATGAATGACTTGATAGCAGCCAACTCATTAATACTCAGTTTAGTTGTGCATATCGAATTTTAGGGAACAAGTTTGCCTAATAGTATAAATTTGTAATGGCATGAAATATGTGAAAAAGGATTGCAAAGCCTAATTATCATTATTGTAATGCCATTTTAATTCCTGAGTTGTCCAGTGTAGAAAGTATACAGTTTTTCAGGGTTTTGTTACTAAACAAAGTTATTAAATTTTGATGAACTCCTTCTACCAAATGCTTTACAATTTTGCAGACATCATCCTTGATTTTGTTTAAAAGAAATCTGGATTTGCAGAGTGGTTTAAGATATAATGTATATTTCCGAATATCATGATGTGTCAACCAACTGTAAATTAATAATCCCTGATTTAGCATAGATCTTCTCATTCTCCTAAATAACCTTCTATCCTTTTCCTGTACTAAAACCTTCCATGTTTATTGAACTGACTTTGATAAAATAACTTTGGAAGCTGCCCCTGATGAGATGTCCTGACACTGAACTTCTAGAGAATTACAGTCAATAGTCAAAGATACATAAATCAAATACATACTTTCAGTTGACTTCATTAGGGACAAGACTTAGCTTCTCTTTTTGGAAATAACCAATGCTATCTGATATCCTTCTACAATCAAATTCCACCCTACAATAGATATTTATTACAGGTGCCTGACATATATTTTGAATGCTTTGGTTCTTCTCCTTTAACCAAACAAGCGCCTCTTGCTGGGACTAACTTTGACTGACAGTAGATGAGATGAACTCTACTTTTATCACCCATATATATACAGGAGGAAGCTATAATTTTCTAACAATTAAATATGTTATTAAAATGTCTGATTTTAATTTAGACAACAGCTCATAATATTTTTGCAGCAAAACGTAAACAAACATGTTTGTGTAAAAAGTATGAATGTTATTGAAATTAAAAGCAGCTTAGCAATAAGTGACTAACTGCATTTTTCTGTTTATACTAAAGAGTAGTGACAGATGCTGTGCCATATATTCAATCTGTTTCAGTAAACTCTATCACAGGAAACAGATGATTTTTTTTTCCAAATTAAAAAAAGAGAGAGAAAAATCCCTTTTCCTCAGACCTTCAAATCCTTCAAGCCACATTTGCACTTAAAAGCTTATATTGTCTTCTAATGCCTTTTTTTTAATGCTGAACTGTTCTATAATAGTGAATATGCTACAGCAGAGGGTATCCATCTGAACAAATTTTGGAAAACAGCATCTTTTAACCAGCTCAAAAGAAAAGAACTCTAACATAGTTTCCTGAGAAACACCTTTTAAACAATGTATAAAATAGATATGTTTTTGCTTCGATGTCCCCTACTGGCACAGATAATCGAATCTCTTGAAGAAAATTCAAGGAAACAGTCCTTAACAGGGCACTAACATTCAGAAACTACATAGCAGGGTTGTCAGATAAAATACAAACAGGGTAATGCTATTCCTAAACCTGTCATTACTTGTCTTTTGTCATAATGGCAACAAATGATAAATTTTGCCAACAGTCACCCCAACCAAGGATATGAGAGCAAAGAGTCTTGAACATCTCTTAAATTTGATTTGGTATGTGTAAAGGTAATATTAAAAAATGTTGATGGTTCTTATTCTACAATACTTTCTTTGACTTTCAGAGGGCAGTACACTGCACAGGCAGGAGGATAGTGGCAGAGTACTCTCAGCCTGTTATCAGACATAGTTCTGTTGCAGGACAGCTCGCTTGTTCTTTCTCTTCCTACTTGGTACCATAGGGAACAGGGGGCTGAGCGTCCTCTCCTGTTTGGCTCATCCCAGAGATCTCTTTCTTTAGCCTGGTTGTTGAGTTTTATGTTTGGACTCCAGAGCAGATATGCCCTTCTCTGAAGCACTGGTCATTTGAAACATCCAGAGAGTGGATACTAGATTTGATGCATTACTTAATTTGATATTCTAAAGTTTATAAGCTTGATTTGCATATGATTTTACAACAGAATAGTGCTGCACATATTATTGAGTCTACCTCTGATATACAGCAGTGTAAATGAGTTTCAAAATCATATTAATTGGGCATATTGAGTAGAATGTGTATAGAGTAATCATGAACAGTTCTTTTTAAAGGGAAAAATAGATCTAAATTTAAGAATATCATAATTTCAGTGTGAGAGAGATACTTTGTACATCTGGCTAACATATATAGGAATCTAAAAATATTTCCTTTACTGTCATAAAATTCCCTACATTTGTTGAAGTTTTACAGGAAAGAAGCTTAAAGAAAACAGTGGAAATAAAATTAAATAGAAAGTATAAGACTATGTTGTCCAGAAAAAAAAAAAATCAATATCTAAATGCATTTAGTTGGACAAATAAAATTATTGTTATGGAATGAACGATATATAAGCACACACACTTAGATATGCTTATGAAATGGTATATTATACAACCAAAATAATATTTCTGTGCTTTTCACTGTCAGGGTAATAATGCAGATTTCAAATTAAGTTAAATTCTGTAACAAGAATAATAAAATAAACAATAATGATCTTTCCTAAGTTGTATTCAGTTCACTAGAGTGATTCAATATTCTGTACCATACAATTACATGGTCTAAAGTGAATATAATGAACATGTTTAGAGAATGAAGAGTTTCAAAGTTATTCTTTCATATAGATGTACTTAGTGAGATGCTCATTAGTCAGTGTATTGTCTTGCTCTGTTTAGATACTTGTCTTCTTTTATGCATTTTATGTTCTACATTTCTATTAAGGTAAACCAAGGAAAGAAACCAAAAGGAACATATCAAAGCAAACAACCATAAAACCTCAAAACCTCATCTCTGCAGATGCTAATAACTCCAGATTTCTTCATAGTCAGAACTTAATATGAGTTCTAATTTTCTGATGAGGTGTATTCCTTAGAAAAAGATCATATGATTCTTTTGTATCTATTGTTTCTTTCTTTTATAGTTCATGCATACAGAAAAAATAAAAAATCATCACCAGCCGACTTTTGCTTGCTGATGTTATATTTGTTTAGAGAAGCAGTGGCAAAAGAGCAGAGGTATTTCATATTTTACTGACTGAGCAAAGCTGTGTGGCTTATTAGACAAATCAGGAATATGTGGGCACTGGAAAAATAATTAAAAAAAAGTGTCAGATTCCAATTAATAGAAGTTGATATTAGGCTTGTTGAAGCAAAGGACATAGATCAGTACACCTTAGCTGAGTATCTGTTCTACACTTTTAAAAGAAACTAGATCATTAGTCAGTTACTGTACGTCACAGATTGAACCTAACTGTGAAAAGACACTATTGTATTATTGTCCTTTTCACTGCTGACAGTAGATTTCACAGAGGAGCCTATTCCATCCTTAATTAGGACATTCTATTTTTTTAATAAGCTTACTAGAGAGTCGCTGAATGTTGCTGGCTTGTCTGTTGACCTGTTATCATACACTCGAGAGGTGGAAAAAAAAATCCACACTGTTTTCAGTGGGATTTTAATTTGAGTAAACACTGGATGATTGGACCTCAGGGTATGCTAGAGATGAGTAAACTCTGGTTCCATTTGGCTACTGTAAAAGTAAGAAAACAGTATCAAAAAGCAGCTTATTTGCTATGGAGGTCTGATTCAGGGCTTGCTGAGGCCAAATGAAAGCTTCTTAATGACTTTAGTATGTTTTGGATGAAGCCTTACAGCTGAGAATAGAATAGATATACAATATTGAGATTGAAATGCCACACTTACAGCTGGTGATTTTAAATCCCACATTTTATAACTGGCAATATGGTGCAGCACTTTGTCATATGTGACAGGGTTCCCTAGGATGGGGGCTACCTCAGCGTATGTCTGTTCACAGTCTGGCAGGATGCAGCATATCGAGAGAGAGGCACTCAGTATTGCAAAAGAGAAATTTTGTGGTGGGAAATGCAAGAGTAGATGCTGTTAATTGTTTGTATTTGAAAATAAAGCTACTTTTAACATAGTCTCTGGCTGTCAGTCTTAACTTTCTTTAACAGAGTCTTCAAACATCCATGTTTATGAAAGAAAGAAGACTAAGTAAGCTTTCAGGTTATACTTTCTGCTCTTTGTAAAGAGGTTTACATTGTGAAACATTTTTCCACTGCTTGGACTTCTGAGATGTGAGGTGGATAACATTGTATGACCTCCAGCACTGTGTGAATGAAAGGTGCATACCTGTGTTAATGCCACACTATATGGGACTAAGGTGATATAGTTCACAACAGGCCATTCTGATGTGGTGTTATTGTTACGTGAGCTTAACAAGGGCTGAGACATTCGCCAGAAATTCTATTAATACAGGAATAAGAGTTATTGCCTGACAGAAAGTAGTCCTCAAAGCCTCTCTTAGGGAGAAATGCCCTTCCTGCACAGGGCAAAGGTAATTTCAGGCCTGGGCTGAATGGTACAGACTGGACAGGGATTAACTGCACTTTGCCGGAACTAAAAACCCCAGAAAAGCCCAAACCCCACACTAAAAATATTGCTTTCATGCAGAAAACCCAGAGGATAAAAAGAAGTTGTGTTATCCTTTCAATAAACATATTAGGTCTTAATGTTTGTTCCTGTAATGGATTTTACAGACCTTGAACAACAAGCACAAATCTGTGATTACAAATTTGTACAAATCAGTGAGAATGTTTCCAGGAAACATTTCCACTTTCCTCTCACTAATGTGATTATGTTAGATAGTACAAATATAGCCTTTACATCACTCTCTATTGCTCAGCAGTAATGCCATAAGAATTTTCAGTAGCCAGGCTTTCTGACCATCGTTATTTGCTGGTTACATACTCTCTTCTTTACTGCAGTGTTTATTTATAAAAATATCCCTTCACATTTTTTCTGACAGGCAAGAATTTAAATTGTTTTGCTGAATATTCTCCTTTCAGTTTCATTGTGGGATTGTTTTGGTGTGGATTCACAGCCTTTGTTTTACTAGATGTGTTTCAGATACTAAATCTGCTGAATATTATTTTGTGCATAGATTAAGACTAATTATTTGAAAATAAAATATGCATTGCACAAAAGTTTTTGACTTTGGTTGGGATTAACTGACATTAATATTAGTTATTTAAAAGGCAGAAGTGTAGTTTCCCAGGGCTGTCCAGGCTCCCTCCATATGCAGTTGGAAAGAAAGATAAGCTTCATCTGGGTAATTCACCTTAGTATAATAATACAGGATGATCGGCCATCTGAGTAGCCCACCTTTTCAATGAGCAGTAGTAGGAGCATTGATAATTAGCTGAGTAGAGCAACCTAGATTTTAGATGACTATTAACTGAGATGAATCCCACCATTAGGATGTCACATTCTCATTCTGTCTTTTGATCTCTTGCTTTTCAAGGCCTGGGAATAGCATAGCCCTGGTGACATACTAGTTTTTACAGAGAAACAGTTTTTCATTCTCTGCTTCTCCTGCTGCTTCCTGTATTAATCAGTGATTTGAAAATCTTCATCATCTTCCAGACTCCTATATTAATTTCTAGTTTGTGACTTTAATTATAGTTCAAATCACTCCCTAGACATAAGACTATGCGTTTTGCCTACATCCTCATTTTCCCCTTTAACTCAATTTCTGCTGATGTTTTAGTTAACACAGCACATGTCATTGCTCTAATTCTGTTTATGCTAATAGATGAATTCTACTCTCTTAACCTGGTATTTAGAATAGAATACAGTAGAGTTAATTATATTCCATGTGTAATGTAATTCTGAACTCCATGGGATGGAAACAGCATTTGAATTTTCTATATCTTTGCTATCTTATTACTTCGAGGTTTAAACAGATTTAGTTCAGATGACCTAATGTTTAGAGATTTTATAAGTGAACTGTAGACATCATCTTCATACAGGCTTAGTTATGACTTAGTTTTCAGTCATAGAAATGGCAATGAGACCTTAGGTCACTGAAGGTGTAAAAAAAATATTAGATTCTATTGCATTACTGAGAGTAGTGCCTGCTGACCCAGGCAAGATGATTCAAGGTCAAGTTTTTAGATGCTCCTGCAGCAATTTTAAAGAAAATTTTCAAGCTACAATTTTGCCACTTTTTCCATCTTTTTAAATATGATCGTGACTATGAAAACTATTAGAAGACAGACTCTCCCTTTGGACCTGCAATTCTGTCTAGATGTAATAGTTAATTTTTTCTAAAATCAGAGGCCACAATTTGGCCATAGGTTCTTAAGAAAGGTGTTTAATCTTTTCTTGGAGACAGAATTTATTTTGTTTTTATTGTGTTTTAGGCCTATAGGCTATATAGTCTTCTGCAGAGTAGCTGTACCATAAAAATGTTGGATCACACTGTCCTTGTTACAATTTTTAAATGTTTCTGAAAAAAAATACTAAACTGTTTGGAAGAAGAAAGAATAAAGGAACAGAGATTCCACTGCAATAACAACAGTAACAACAAAACTAAGCATTTTTCTTCCCCTTGTATGGGATGGGATAGGTAGGGGTGAATGAGATGGAATTTTTAGATTGAAATATATGTTTCCTCATACTCACCTGATGAACTATTAAATAAACCTTACTTTGGGTTATTGGAAATGTGGTTTTCCTTATTGTCATGTGCCTATGTTTTTTCTTGCAATAAAATAAAAACTTTGATAGATTTTTGGTTTTTTATTTTTTTATTTTTTTCTCATAGCAATGTGGTATCCTATTGTGTCTCTGGCTGTCCCACAGAGTTGTAAATTGCTTCCATTAGATTCCCTGGCTTTTTTTACTTTTGTTGTCCTGGTAACAAAACATTATTTGTTCTTACATGTGTATTATAGTCAAACTCTGTAAGTTAAGGTTGCAAAATTTCTTTAAGTAATAAACTCCTATTTTCACTTGGACATAATTTCCTGGCTTTAAACTAAAATTTTCCTGGCTGAAGTTTATGAGAAATGCACTTTATTTTTAAAAGCTAATAGAAAATTATTTGCTTAATTTGAATGATACACAACGGCAAAAAATATTTCCAAGGAAAAAGATTAATAAAGATGGGATTCTTCTGCTAATTTAGGCATCTAAAAGTTAGCCACATAGGTCTAATAAATTAAGGGTTGCTCTCAGTGGAGAGAAACAGACACATCCAGATATCTATTAATTTCACTCCAAAACAGGACTTTAAAATAAGAGAAAGTGGGAAGCTGATTTGCCCTCTGGAGATGTCTTTTCCTCTCCTTTAATTATAAGGAAAACCTGGTGAGATTACCCAAAATTCATCTGGTTAAGTTTTAAATGCCTAAACTGGGACAGATGAATCCCATTCAAGAATTCTGTTCTTAGTAAGGGTAACTACTAGTCCTAAACAAGGCTTTTTTTTTACTCCATGAACTTCAGTTCAGTTAAGAAATTGTTCATTAATGGACAAACTCTCTGAAGCAGGAGTCACACATCCCTGGCTACACATATTATAGGGCTTCATACAAGGTTTTACTCACAGGATATTGAGTGTCAACCATTCCATTTCAGTCCTACCAAAGTCACCTAATGACTTTATAGTGCTTGCTGGATACTTTTCACATTTGATTATGCGAAATATAGAAAATGATCCAGGAGATGGAAAATGTTCAGATGAATTCCAGGCCACAGAGTAGTCAGTGATCTTTGAGCAGTTGTTAAGTCTATCTTCTCTGTCAAATGGTTCATAATACTGAAGACATTGTACTGATTACTTTTCAAAATGTTTGCTCATTCTTTTTCTATTAACATCCATTTAGGATATAAATTGTCTCCTGTCTGTTTCTGTACATCACTCTGAATATTCTGGTCTTCTCCAAAACATTTAACAAGAATTTCAACTTTTTATTACTTATTTGGGACATTATCTTCCTAAATTTCTACTCTTTGCACAGCAACAAGAGTTATGAATTGGATTGTAGACAAATAATACATAAACTCTAGTGACAGACATCCTACATCTTAATCAGGCCAAGTTATATATTTCTTGGGTAGACATGATAGAAATTTTTCATTCTTAGCTTTGACCAAATGCCAGCCCTGGTCCTGGAAAAAAAAAGTTCTGTTTGATTGCATGGATTTGTCTCTTCCTCTGCAGAAAAATCTGAACTCATGAGCCTGTAAAGGTAGCTTTGTGTCCTTCATATATTTTTCAATAAAAAGCTAAATTTGCTTTTATATGCAAAACTCGTGGGAAATTCAAACATGAAACCTACCCTTCTCCTGATGACTTTATCTACACTTTTCTTTTTAAGGCCTTTCAAGGACTGCCCCTTTTGGGAATTCCATACAGACTTCAAACCTCTCTAGAAGTTTACAGAGCCACACAATTATATTTTGTTCCTTTATCTTTTTCTAATAATTTTCAAAATGCAATATGCCTTCAGTGCAATTAGTCATCAAGCACTGAGCTGATAATTTTATAAAGCTATCCACAGTGTCTCTAAGCTCTCCTTTCAGAATGGTAATAACTACCTACTCTTTGCAAACAGAGAAGGACTTGTGGGTGATGTTTGGAGGCCTTCTTGGACATTGAGATCACAAAATGATAGTTTTTGATTCTTGGGAAGTAAGGAGGGAGGTCAGCAGAACCACTACCTTAGACTGCTGGAGGGTTGACTTTGGCTTGTTTAGGAGCCTGATTGACAGAGTCCCTTGGGACTCAGTCATGAAGGGCAGGAGTGCAGGAAGGCTGGACATTCTTCAAGAGGGGACTCTTAAACATGCAGGAGCAGGCCATCCCCATGTGCCAGAAGATGAGCCAACAGGGAAGAAGACTGGCCTGGCTGAACAGAGAATGTCCAAAGACAGGCAACGAAGATGGAGAAGGGTCTAGAGAACAAATACGATGTCCTGATTTGAGTGAGTGGTAGGAGTTTTTTGATAGCAGGGGAGTGGGCTACAACAGTGCCCCCCTGTGAGAAGCTTCTCGAAGCTCCTGGTTCCAAGTCAGACCCACCTTTGCACCAAGGCTGTGCTAATTAGCTGCATTTCTGCAGTAACATATTTAAGAAGGGGAACTGAGAGGAGTGGCGACAGTTCTGAGGAGAAGTCGCAAGGATAACATCTGTGTTAACCTCAAGGTCAGTGGAAGAAAGGAAAAGAAGTGGGGGAGGAGCGCCGGAGCAGAGATTCCCCTGTACCCCATGGTGAGATGGCAGAGCCGCCCCCACTGCCACCCATGGGGGTCTATTGTGGAGCAGATACTGATTTACGGCCTGTGAGGGGCCCCACAACGACCCAGGTGACTGAGCCCAAAGAAGGCCGGGACCCCATGGGAAGAAGGCCCCGCTGTTGTAGTTCGGCTCAGGGAGGATTGCAACATGTGGGGGGACCCACACACCCATGGGAGGGACTCATGTCAGAGCTGATTTGTGGAGGACTGTCTCCTGTGAGAGGGGCACCCCCCTGGAACAGGGGAGGAATCCAGAAGTTCCCCTGTCCCTGAGGTGGAAGAGGCAGTAGGACTGACTGCACCCCCCATTCCCTGACCCCTATGCTGTTGCACCAGAGGAAGCAGAGATATTGGAATCAAAGCTGAGCCTGGGAAGAAGGGAGGGATGAGGGAAGGTGTTTTCAGGACGTGGTAATGCTTCTTACAGCCCTACTCTCTCTGTTAATTGATGGTGGTGTTAGTGTCTGCATTAAATCTTAAGGTCTTTTTTTCTTCTCCTAATGAATCTGGCTTTTGTCTGTTCCTTAAAAGATGAGATCATCTTTCTCTGTCCTTATCTCAATTTCCTGAGTCTTTTGTTGTCCTCCTTCCAAGCACTGGGGGGAAAGTGGAAGTGAGAAGTGTCTTTGTTTATTTTCCCCTTTTCAGCACTGAGGGGAAAGGGGGAGGAGTGAGCAGCTGCATGGTGCTCAGTTGCCCTCTGAGCTCAAACCAAAACAGAATCATGGCTGAGGAAGCGGGGGTCATTTAGCCTGGAGAAAAGGAGTCTCAGAGGAGACCTTATGCCTCTCTACGACTACCTGAAAGGAGGTTGTAGTGAAGTGGGTGTAAGTCTCTTCTCCCAAGTAACAAGTGATATGACAAGTGGAAATAGCCTAAAGTTGCACCAGGGTAGGTTTAGGTTGGATATTGGGAAAAATGTCTTCACCAGACGGTTGTCAGCACCAGAACAGGCTGCCCAATGAAGTGGGGGAGTTCACCATCCCTGGAGGTATTTAAAAGACTTGTAGATGTGGCGCTTAGGTTCATGGTTTAGTGGTCGACTGGGCAGTTTTAGGTTAAAAGTTGAACTTGATCATAAAAGTCTTTTCCAACCTAAAAGATTCTGATTCTCTGATTGTATAACAGCTAACTTAGAGCCCATGATTGTGCATCAGTAACTAATATTGTTTTACCCATGGGATTTTACATTATTTGTCATTTTATTACCTAGACATCTCATACTGAGAGAGGTCTCTGCATCTCTCTGCAATCAAATTTCATTTTTACCATACTGTATAATTATGCATAATCAGCAAACTCTTTGTTGCTGGTACTTTCTTATCAAAAGCTTTTGGAAGTCTAGTGTGGTTAACAAATTGATCATCACCCTGCCAGCCTGCAAACTAATTCAGAGAACTCTATAAGGTTGCAAAACATAGCTTCCCTCTACAAAAACTATGTTGATTCTTTCTCTGTGTTAGCTTATTTAACTGAATATTTGCTTATTCAGTTCTTTATTAAAATTTTAAACAATTAACCTATTTCTGAAATCAAACCTATTAGTCTGTAATAGTTTGAATGTCCCTGAAGCACTTTTCCAAATTTGCTATACTTTTAGCCTTTCATTCCTCCAGTTGTCCAGCTAATTTAAATGTTAGCCTGTATAACACAGTTACTAGTTAAAGAATTTTTAATTCTGAGTTATTTCAATGCTTAGAATTAAATGCTACCTAGGTTTAAAAGGAGATACTCTCTATTTTATTTATTTGTTCTTACATTCATCTGACACTAATTGGAGATAGTTCCTCCAAGCAATTTCCTGTGGGAAAAGGGGACTTCTTCTTCTGCACTGAAAAGTGATGCAAATCACTGCTTCAGATTTTTTGTCATGGTATTATTCTTTTCCTATATTAAGTATCCTTTCTTTCTTATATTAAGTATCATCTGTTGACCCCACAAACTTTGTGGCAAGTATTTTGCTTCTTGCATGTTTGAAAATACCTTATGAATAAATTCATGCCTTTAGCAAATTGTTCTTCAAATTCTTTTTTTTTGGCTCATTAAAGTTTCAGATTTAATTTTCCAGAGCTTATGTTTTTTTCCATTCACCTCATCTGGACACAGTATTCAATTTCTGAAAGATAATTCTTTACTTCTTTTATCCGTTTTGTTTTTACTGTTTAACTAATCTTGTTCTCTACTGTTTTTATTCTTTAACCAGACTGATTTTATAGTTACTTAGTCCGTCTAATAAGGTGCCTTGAAGGAAGATCCATACTATCCACAGAAATTTTATTCTTTGGCTGGTTCTTTTAGTTTACTTTTAATAGGTTTTCTGGTTTTACGTAATTTCCCTTTTTGAAAGTGAACATTCTGTAGTGACTTATTTTGTGTGTGAATTTCACCCCTAATGTAGTTTTGAACTGGTGTATCACACTTAGAAATATACATTTTGAAACAAGTGCAATGTACACAAGAACTGTTTACTCACAAGAGTAGGCTTTCTGAATAGCTGTTTCAACAAGAATTTGAAGTCTAGCAAAGTAGCTTCCATCATTTAAAGTCAGATCTGATACTGCTTGTTCAGATGTTTATCCAAATCTCTGAAAATAGCTACAATTTCCCATCATTATTGTGTTTATAACTCTTGCAGCTTTTCTGGTGTCTCTATACATGGATTGTGTCCAAAAATCGATATTGAAGGTGATATTGAAGTTGAGTCATCCTCTTCCCATTTATGTAAATGTTTTAAATTTTTAAAATTTTTATCCATGTGGCTTATTACTTTATTTGCTATAGACAAAGCCTTTGTTTGATTGGCTTAAGTAATTTGTAACCTGACATGACATATTTGAAAATTTAGCTTCTTTCCCCCATGTTCATAAGTCTGTTATGTTACTGTCCTCATTAAAAATCAGACAATATCTAATTCACCCATTTTATGCTTTACACTTCAAACATTTAACTATGTGAATGTGTCCATTTCCTCTTTGGATGGTTGTCTACTTATGCATGTCTTCCTTAAATGGAGTTTTCTTTGTGAAAATGAACTTAGCTTTTTAATTACTCATTGTTTTATAAGATCCTCATTCCTCTTAGAGAGTTTATTTCAGTGTGATATGTGTGCTCTTCTGCAGTTCTGGACTTTCCCATAGTGTTTAATATAAACCGAGGATCTATCTGGTGAGTCATCCACAGCTTGTCCCTCAGCTCCATGACCTGTGACTTCTTAAAATAAGAAGGAAAGAAGGGTAATTGTAGTGGGTGACTGTTCTGAGGGGTACAGACGGGCCCATATGTCGACCAGACCCATACCATAGGAGATCTGCTGCCTCCCTGGGGCTTGGGTCAGAGATATCAAAAGGAAGGTCACTGCTCTGGTGCGGACCTCTGATTACTACCCCTTATTTGTTATCCAGGCAGGTAAAGATGAGGTGGTAGAGAGAAGTCTTAAGTCACTCAAAAAGGATTTCAAGGCACTGGGGTGGCTACTTGAAGGCTCGGGAACTCAGGTCATGTTTTCATCAATCCCTCATGTAGAAGGGAAAAACACTGAAAGAGGGTGGAAAACACATCTGATTAACACGTAGCTCAGAGACTGGTGCCACTGTCGGAATTCTGGGTTCTTTGATTATAGTGAAGTTTATAAGGCACCTGGTCTGCTGGCAACAAAAGAGACAGGTGGGATGCAGCTGTCCCAGAGGGGGAAAAGGATTCCGTGGCAGGACTTAGCAGGGGTTATTGACAGGGCTTCAAACTAGGTATGAGGGGTGGAGGGGGTGATAACTTGGCATGTTAGGAATAAGCTCAAGGGAGGCATGCCAAGGCTTGAAGGATAGTGGACTGGTGAGGGCTCTCCCTCTGCCATTTCGTTTGAGAGAAGGGAAGGATGTTTATCTGGTAGAGAATGGGGCCCACACTCTCAAAAAGGTGTTGGATTCATTAGCTCATCTCGAGTGCGTCTATACCAATGCACGCAGTATGAGCAACAAGCAGGGGGAGCTTGAGGC